>NC_064922.1:171245914-171561748 GCF_023897955.1 Schistocerca gregaria
ATCATTGAGTGCATTGATACATTGTTGTGTTCGTACATTTTATTTTGCAAGTAGGTTGTGCACATTATCTTTCCAAATTGGGCTTCCCCAGATGATGTACAATGCCAGTAACTGCCTATATTTTTGATGCTGTGTATGCAGAAAATAAAGCTATTTGAAACTATCTCTGATAAATAGCTGATATGGAAACAGTTCACTATGAAACAGCATTTATTAAGTAATTTTGTGTTTTCACATTTTAAAGCAGAATTTGCATATATTTCACATTTATCGCAAAATACAAATTGTTCTGGTCCCTACCAATTACTGTTGTTTGTTGTGACTGTTTTTTAAGTAAAGAATTCATGCATAGTGGTGTGCTAGCTTTCAGTAGAACATCTTGCAAATAGTTTGATCTCTCATGCTAAATTACAGTGCTTCGATCAGAAAATATCTTCTTCACTTCCATTTTCTCAAAAACATTTCCTGTTGTCTTGTGATGAAGGATTGGAACTAATGGATACAGGTTTGAACCACATGCTTTTGATTATGAAGAAAATATACACTGATGAGCTAAAGCATTATATCACTGCCCACATTGAGATTGAATACCACCAGATGCCATTGCAGGCTCTTAACGTGATACCGAAAGTATGTAAGTACAGTACAGATGAATGGGGAATCATTCCAGCATTGGTAAGGGTTGCAAATGGGGAAATTCCATGACATTAGCTACTTTGAAAGAGGCCAGATTGTTACCTGTGAATGAGTGTCTAAGAAATTGTAATACTACTTGGCTGTTCCATGCCACTGCCTTAATCATATGCAGAAAGTGGTTGAAGGATGGTGAACCTAGAGTACGCAACAAGGTGTTGGATGTTTGTAGTTCATCACAGAATGTTCAGATCATAGACTTGACAGCTCTTTAAAGCAGGGTAGACAGTGATCTGTGGCCAGATATGATGACAAAATACAATGCTATTACAAGCATACGTATTTCAGAGCACACAGTTTGGCTTGTGTTGTTGAACATGGGGCATCAAAACTGGACTGTGAATCAGTGGAAGTATATCTCTCTGGTCAGATTAATTGTGTCCTATATTGCACCAGGTTAATAGTCATTTGTTGATAAGCTAAAACATCCACTGCACCATGGATTCAGCCTGGTGGGAGCAACAAGGCTATAATTGTGCTGGAATGGTTTGAGTAGAATGACCATGAGCTTACATCAATGTTTTGGGCACAAAATTTGCCTTTCTGAACCAGCTGGAACATACCTTGTGTGCTACCAGGAATCAACTTTGTACCCATAAACCACTGGCCCATACTGTATGAGAATTGTGTGACCTGGATGCAGGCATCTGGTGCACATGCTTCCGGAGGACTTTCCAAATCCATGCTACACAGATTAACTGCTGTGTTTTGTTTGTTTATTTGTTCCAAGGATGGGTCAACGAGTTATTAAGCAGGTGGTCATACTGTTTTAACTGATCAATGTACTCATTGTATTTCCATAACAAGACAAGGTTCCAGGCTATACAGTTTTCCATGCAGAAGATCTTACAGTTTGTGCAGCACTGGCATGAAAGAACATGGCCACATGTGTACATTTGAGCAGAGAAAACAGATTTTATTATTCAGTCCGTAGTTATATTATCATGTTCAAGGATGCTGTTTTCAAATATCTCATGCCAAACATGTTATAACATGTGAGTTTTTGCTTAGGTCAGATGCAATAAATAGTTATTAAATCTTACAGGAAAAAACTGTAGTGTCATCATTTATGTAAAATGTTAATTTTATGTAATTATGCAAAAAACATTCTGCTCTTATTCTCTTTGCCACACATTGTATATTATTTTGATTTATTATATTCTTATTAATTTAAATCTCATGGGTTTTGTACATAGTGGCTTTCAATGTTTATTTTTAGGGTTTGTACTGAAAAATGACCAATAATTTTTGTTGCACTGTATATTCTTTATCAAACTGTGTTTTTATTTCTTGAGATTGACAATATTTTCCTATATCTGTATGAAAAAATATTTACGTACTAATTTGGCCACACAACCCACATTTGGTCTTTGGATAAATGTATGACTTAAACATATCAGTCTTAACATGACTTTCTTATCCTCATGATGTGTTCTTTATTTGGCTTGTGTGACTTTAATATGGGATTTATTTTATTGTATACGTGTGCTGCAGTGATGTACCAGTGATGAGAATCTATAAATCGATGAAAAATCCATGATTTAATCTAATAATGTTTATGGAGGCAAAGCATGATCCAGCAAATAGAAGTGGCATGGAACTCTTGCTGCCTAGCTCAGGGAATCTCTCCTGCCCATTTTCCTGACCATCAGATTCCCATTTCCAGCTGCAATCTTCCTTTCACAAAGATAGTCCAACTGTTCATTCAAATTCCACCAAGCCATACAACCCACCATCTTAGTCCTGTAAAACAACACTGTTCATCCACAAACATCCATGAAATACCTCTGCTCCCTCTGTACATCAGTTTTGCTGTGTGAGACCAAGTGCCTACTCCTCATTTCCTGAACAGAGTCTCTTAAATTCTTGTTGCTTATAGCTGTTAATCACTTTTTCAGTTTGGCAAGTTATGAAAACTTGCAGTTTCTTGTAGGATTGTTATGATATCATAAAGGCTAATGAAGTGTGAAGTACTATTTTGTTAGTGTCCTAAATTACTTCATCTGAATTCTAAGCTAGTTTCTTTGAATAAGCTACAGCCATTTTTTCTCCATTCATGTCTAACCAACCAAGTGATCCATCCATAATAACCATGTCATCAATAAGATATTAAACTCCAACTCTCTCAATTTTCTGTTAATGTTATGTATTGAATGATGTAGCACCAACTAAATAATGAGCTTTGTTTATTTTTATAATAATTGTCAGTTTAATGCACAGAACCGCTTAATAATGAATGTGTTTTCACCAGTGAGTGTTCTGCTGCAAAATGGTCATGTCGACCTGCAACACCAGAAGAACAAAAACAACATGGTAATCTAACTGCAAGTCTAAAGAAATGCCGAGCTGACCTTGGTGAGGAATTTACTATGTGTTCTCCCACAGAAGTCCGTACTTGTAAGGTATGTATTAAAATTACAAGGATATTTTGAAACAATACTTGGAATTAATTTCTGTAATATGATTTTCTGACCTGCTTTTATGACAAGACTTGAGAACTGAATATCATGTAGGTTTGCCTTAATGCTTGTTGTTCAAGTACTTTGGTCACATAAAAATAAAAATAAATTATAATGTAAATAAAATAGAAAGAAACTTCCACATGGGAAAAATATATTAAAAACAAAGATTCCAAGACTTACCAAGCGGGAAAGCGCCGGCAGACAGGCACATGAACAAAACACACAAACACACACACAGAATGTCATGGCAGATTAAAACTGTGTGCCAGAACGAGACTCGAACTCAGGACCTTTTCCTTTTAGGCAAGTGCTCCACCAACTGAGCTATCCAAGCACAACTCATAAGCCATCCTCACAGCTTCAGTTCTGCCAGTATCTCGTCTCCTACCATCTAAACTTCACAGAAGCTCTTCTGCAAACCACAGAAGAGCTTCTGTGAAGTTTGGAAGCTAGGAGATGAGGTACCAGCAGAACTGAAGCTGTGAGGATGGCTCGTGAGTTGTGCTTGGATAGCTCAGTTGGTGGAGCACTTGCCTAAAAGGCAAAGGTCCTGAGTTCGAGTCTCGTTCTGGCACACAGTTTTAATCTGCCATGACATTTCATATGAGTGCACACTCTGTTGCAGAGTGGAAATCTCATTCTGGCCTCCATGTAGTTGTTCACAAACTAAAAACTATGGTGGAAGAGTAAGTTTGTGACAGTTTTTCTAAAAGAGCCATTTTTATTTCATATGGTAACATCCAACATATTGTTTTTTAATTACAAATCTGGGTGACTGATCTGTTCCAAAAGCATTAGACTGTTTCATTGGTGTTATGATTTTCAAAACTTCATGTTTGGATGAAGGTAAATCTGCAGCACAGCCTTGGGCACCAGCATGTACCCTCCTATGCCAAACTTTTTATGGTCCATCTAGAGGAGACCTTCCTAGCCTCCCAAAACACCAAACCCCTAATCTGGTTTAGGTTCATTGATGATGTCTTCATGATCTGGACTCAGGGCCAAGACACCCTATCTTCGTTCCTCCACAACCTCAAAATCTCTTCTCCCATCTGCTTTAAGTGTTCCTCCTCAACCCAACGTGCCACCTTTCTAGATGTTGACGTCCTTCTCTCTAATGTCTCCATCTGCACCTTTGTCCACATGAAACTCACCAACCACCAACAGTATCTGCATTTTGACAGCTGTCAACCCTTTCACTCAGTACCACTCTGGACTGGAACAACTGAACTATCACCTTAGCCAGGGCTTTGATTATGTATAATCATGTCCTAAAATTGGGAACAACCTACCTGAAATACTTCCCGCCAATGCTAAAGTGATTTTCCATTGCCGACCCAACCTCCACAACATCCTATTCCATCCCTAGGCCACTCCCAATCCCAACCCTTGCCAAAAGGATCATATCCCTGCAGAAGGCCCATGTGCAAAACCTGCCCAATGTACCCACCCAGCACTTCCTATTCCAGTCCTGTCACTGGTTTATCCTACCCTGTCAGGGGCCAGGCCACCTGTAAAAGCAGCCATGTCATTTACCAGTTGTGCTACAATCATTGCATAGGTTTTTATATAGGTATGACTACCAACAAGCTGTCCACCAGGATGAACGGCCAGTCCTAAACTGTGGCCAAGAGCAAAGTGGATCACCCTTTGACACAACATGCATCTGAACATAGCCCACTTGATTTCAGTGGCTCCTTCACTACCCACACCATCTGGACCCTACCCTCCACCACCAGCTTCTCTGAACTGCGCAGATGGGAGTTATTTTTACAACACATTGTCCACTCCCGTAATAATTCAGCCTCAACCTATGGTGACATACTGTCCGCACAACCTCTACTCAGTAGTTTCCACCACCTCTGACCTATCATCGCCACCCCGTTCTGATCTCCCACCCTGTTTATTTGGCATTTTATTTGGTATTCTCTGCCAATGTATCTGCCTGACACTGCACATACTGGAATTCTAGACCCTGTACACTCCACCAGACAGCATTCGTCTCTCTCCCCACCTGTACACTACTATCTCTTCCCCCATCCCATCTAGATTGCTGCTTGCATCCCATGTGACAGTTGCATTCCGGCCTGAGATATTGGAGTTGGTGGCAATCTGTCTTTTTCCTATATTCATGGTACTAGAAAAAATTAGTTTACTGTTGTTGCACTATTCGTTTCGAATATTTTAGTAGAGAATATGCGTGCTAATGATAAGCTGTTAGCAATCCTGATGAGGTGTAGATTAAATGTATCATACATTTTTGTTGTGTCTGCTACTATACTGTTATTGTAATATATATATTCCAGCTGTATCTAGTAGTTACTGATTTGTAGCGTTCCCTTGACACTGCCTCACAAGGCCATGGTGGATTCACTTACGTACCTGTTTTTGTTCATTTGTTTAGCCTTATAAATTGCTTTTCTTGAGATGTTCTTGTGTAGTTTAAGAGGGTATCTAAATCTGATTTTACAACAAGGAGACAGTCTTTGGTATATTATGCAAGCTTTCGTGTGCTTTGTTGAACTGCATGAATTTCACTCCTCTTAACAGTCTGTGGTAGTCTCTCTTTCTACTCCTGTAGACTTCATATTGGTTTGGCTTTTAATTTTTTAGTACCACATGCAAGAAATGCATGGAATTTGTTCACATTTACAAATTAGAATAACAGTCAATTGTATAGTGGAATAATCTAAATGAATTATACAGTGGAATAATCTAAATGAAAATGAAGAGAGGGAAGGAAAAAAAAAAATTAAACATTAGTGTCATGCAATATTTTGTGTAATGTAATATCTTGTACAGACATCTTTCATTAACCTGACATGTTCCACATTAGTGTCATATTCATGATCTATGGAACAAGTATTAATCTAATCTAATCTAATCTGTAGCAGGTTGGGACAAATTTTCAGTGTTGTCATTCCATTATATAACTGCTGGTTGTCCATGTCCGTAAATGCGAATACACTTCATGTATTTTATTATGACTGCAATCGTTGCAGTGCCTATTTCTTCGAACATCCAAGCATGTCCAAAGGAACATGGCATTGTACTTCTCAACAACACAGGCACTGTAATATTGTATTTATCCAGCAACACCAGGCAAGTGAATTTCAATTGAAATGTCTTCCCTGTATAGGCTTAGTGCAGGTAGTAGACAAACGGGTGATAACATACAGAAGTTTGGGTCTGGCCGTGAGTCCTGCTCAGAGGAGAGTGTAATGGTAGGGCAACCACTCACGATAAGTGGGAAATCCAGATTTGACTCCTGGTCCAGAACAAGTTTTCATTGTCGTCATTCCATTTTACAGCTGATGGTTGTCCATATTCGCAACTGTGAGAAGGAACATTGTGTTGTTCTTCTGAACAACACAAGCACAGCAGTACCATACATGCAAGAATGTTTCAGCTCCTAGCATACTCCTTTAATGTTTGGTGTGATCAATTCCTTTTAAGCCTCATCCCACACTCTTCCTCACAGTATTTTTGTTTGATAGAGGACATACAATATTTATGTAGCAGCTTTAAGTTGAACAGAAAGCTTCCCAACATTTAGCAGTGGATTTTACCATGTACATAATACTCAATTTTTCTGTTCTAAACAGAATACTTAACTACTACCACAGAAATAAAGTGGAAATTCAGAATTCACCAAGACGTCACAGTGTACCACAAAGAAATTAAATAATGCTATCACACGTTGATAATGTAATATGTAGTAGAATACAGGTAAAATCTAGGGTATGTCATTATACAATGTTGACAATTTGTTAAATACTATACTGGATAGACATATAATTTCTCATTGTACTGTAGTGACAATAGGGTACTGTCTACTATACAAGTGGGAATCAAGGTTACTTCAGTAATTTTCACTGTATTTAACGATGGAGTTTTTGATAACCGAACAGTGCATGATCGGTGGGGCAGAAGGACACATTACTCATGCTTTTATGAAGGAAATAAGCTTCCTGCATTGGCAACAGTGTCATGGAAAGGACACATTGCCACTCACCACATAGGGGAGACATTAGGCTACAGACAGGCACAATACAGACTGCTATACATTTAAGCTTTCAGCCACAAGGCGTTCTTCTACAATAGAGAACACACATACATTCACACAACCACACCTACACACACATGACCGCTGCGTATAGCAACTGCGTTGTCTATTATTCATTTCCATTATATTTTTATTTTGTCTGCTGTGCTGTTTCATCTGGATATCCATTTTTAAACAAAATATTTAACCCATTAACCCTTGGGCGCGTACAACTATGCATAAAGTGCGCCAAACAAAAATAAAATTGTTTTGCACCATTCCATTGTTGTTTCACAATTGTGAGCTCATATCTATTCCTTCATTATTGTTTCAGCTAACTCAGTTATAAATTGCTTTGTCATACACCCAAAAAATAAACAGTGCACTAAGTCAGAAAAAATTTACGATCCATGCAACAGAATGACCCACGTTATGAGTTAGCGGCAGAGTCCCATAATGAGGCAATTGTCTACATGATAATGAGTAATCAAACAAGTGATTGGCTGGGACCTGATGCAGCTACGCCACTTAATGCTTTGAGTGGGTTGTTATTGTGGGATAACACCTGACCATGTCAACAGAGTGATAATGAAAGTTTATTTCATTATGGTTTAATTAAAACAGTCATGTAGCTCATATTGCATAAGTTTATTTATGATTGTCTAATTAAACTAATATTAAACTGCCACTTTGCTCTTACATGTTTACCTTGGTAATGAAGTCATATAATTTCATGGGCTTGAGAGCTGTACCCCCAATATTTGCTACAGTGCAAACAGTAGCCATTTTCTAATGTGCAGACAAAATAAAAATAAAATGTAAATGAAAAACACTCAATGCAGGAAACATATTTCTACCAAAAAATGTGTTATGGTTGTTGACCATGTTGTAGCTAAACCCACATTTTCCTTTAGCAGTCCCTTCAGTATCCAGAAGTAATGAGAAATCAAAATTTGTTTCAATATTCCCACCATCTGGGACTATGATGAAGACACACAAGTGAATTCATCCTGTAGATATTTGAATCTCATGCTGTACTTCTTAATGTTGATTTCCAGTTCCCTGAAAACCACTACATAATTGCATATACACTTGATAATGATCAGTTTTTCAACTGATACAACATTGTTAATGAGAGAAGTTAGTACATGAAATTCATGTGAGAGATGTGAAGAAATTTTCTTATTGTACTGAAGTTTTTAACTTTCTAAGTATCTAGATTGTGCACCGTGAAGGAGCAGCCAATGGTGCAAGAAAATGGATGTAACTTATAAATAAAATAATAGCATTTTGTTAAGCAGGTAGGACGGATGAAACATTTGGTTAATAGCTTGTGCTTATTTGTTTTATATATGGAAATGAGTATCTTTAAGCAGTATGCTGGAATATGTGTTTATCTTTTCAGAACATGCATAATCCAACAAAAGCTCGTAAAGGAGGGAGATGTATTGCTGGCTGCACTTGCAAGAAAGGCTTGGTTCGTGATACTGAGACTGGAAATTGCATCCCTCCATCACAGTGCGCTTGTCATCATGGAGGTCAAAGCTATGCTGATGGAGGCACAATTCAGAATGATTGTAATGAATGGTAATTAATATATTCCTCACCTTTATATTTTTGCACTTGTACACTGCATATTGTGCACTTTTTCAATTTTGTATAAAAACTTACCACACTTTCACATTTTACATTTACACATTTTCAAATTTTTACTCTGCCACAGTATTTTTAGTGCCCCAAAGTAATTTTTGTCACACATATATTTTAAAGACCAAGAAATTGTCACAAAAAGATTTGTATATAGTGTGGCCAGTGGCTGTTTGCTGTGTGCATGCAGACATGCAGTCATTATCATGGGCTGTAGCTACAATACAAATGGCGACACTGTTGTTTATGACATTGTAGTAGTCAGCTTCGGAGGTAAGGAGGGAGAATGCAGCCTGTGGTCAGACAATTGCCATATGTACCAGTGGTATACAATTGCAGTTAACATCAGTGTATGCTGCAGAGTATGCTGAGTGAAGCTAGGAAAACAGGAGTGGGGGTGAACTCAATTAATTTTTTAAGTGTAGTTTCCAATTTTTGCTCATGCAAAAATGCTAAGTACATCACAAAACAAAAGGAGGTGTCTTTCCATAAACAGAAAATAAACAAAATTGAAGAAGTTCAGACAAGTCCTAGTGAATGTAAAGTGAACTTCACAAAGCATCTCAAAATCCCACTTTTTACCTAAACTACCATATTGATCAACAAAACATAGATAAGGTCTAGTGTCAAAAACCAAATGGTGATAAATGTATGTGGGATCATACTGGAAAGCATTCGTGATTAAAAAAATCTCTACAAACTTTGTTTCAGTAGTAGCATGCAGCTAATGTGCATATTTGAGGCACAATATGTAAAGTAAATGTTTTAGTATCTGCAAAAAAGTTAAATGTTGTAAATGTTTGTGCTTCATCTGAGTGGTTACACTGCTTCAAAGTAAAATGTGTCATTAATGGCCACAAATTTTATAAGGAAGCTAACAGTTTTGACAGTGTTGCTGTAGCATGTTCGAACGAGCATGATCTTCCAAGACTCCAAAGTACAACACAGACTAAACATGAACATTTTTTTACTTAATGTTGGACAAAGGATTGGCATTTAAGGACAACCCCTGCTTTGGGGAAAATAGAAGCAAGCGAAGAGCTATGATACTCTTTACCACAAACACAGGTGGCTCTGATAAATTCCAGCCACTAGTGATTGGGAGATCGGTAAAACATTAATGTTTCAAGAGAGTAAAATTGTATCCCACCAACTATGAGTCAAACAAGAGGCATGAATGACTGCAAACCTCTTCAAAAGTCATCTCATAAACTTAAAATCCACATGCTTTATGAAAGAGGAAAATACTTTTGCTTCTGGATCATTGTTCACTTCGCCCTCCAACACTACAGCAACATAGAACTGGCATCTTTTCCAGCAAATTTTATGAGCCATCTTCAAACTCTGGATTGGGCATCACTGCTGCCACAAGAGCAAAGTACAGCAAAATGCCAGCTCAGTGTGTTGTCACACATCTAGACAAGGGTAGGGAGATCCTAAACTGGTCAGAAGCACTTACTGCATTGGATGTAGCAGAACACTACATAAGATCAAGAAAAATTAGTGATAACAAGCTGTGTGCACAGTAACTGCATATGAATGCTTTGTCTATAAATGAATATAGTGTTGCTTTCAAAAAACAAACCACAATTTATTAATTCGTTCTTTAGTGCAAAGTAACTTTAATTGTCCACAATTTAGGCATAAGGCTATTTGAGCTACTATACCTACTACTGGATAGTATATGTATCTTGTGTTTTCAGCCATTTAAAGTTAATTCAGATGTATTAAGAAATTTCATTTTAATGTTAATCTGACTTGTACATTTATTTTGTAATCCCCCGTCAACAATGTATAAATGAGGCTCTACTGCATATGCTGTTATGTCCTTCAGATTCCACGTAATACAATTTTCTGTGACGAATTTTGCTGAAATTCAAATGTTCTTGGAAATTATGAGTTGCAAAAACTATGTTGTTCAGAGTTTAGGTCAACATTGAAGACAGTGTTCAAGGCTGGATAAAAATTTAAGCAAACAGATGCCACAGAGTACATTAAAATAGTATATTGTAAACCTGTTCAATGCTTAAAGAAGTGGCTAACAGAAGAAACAAGTAGAAGATAGATGCAATATAAGATACTCAGTAAAAGTTAGTTAAATCAGAGGAGATGAAACAGTCAGAAATGTCTTAGTAAAAGCCGAGTGGTCAAAAGGAGAATATGAGAACCAGTTAGGTGCTGGGAATGGAGACCCTTCGGACAAATTACATGAGGCCTTTACTGTTCTTACTAACAACAGTTCCCTCCAGCTACGATGCAAAGCTTAATCTCTGTTAGGTCAGTGCAGTTTGTTGCTGCAAACTGTCTGCATCATTAACTCTCCCAGGGAATTTCCTGGTGGCCATACTGATGGAGAATACAGATAAACCTGACCTGACATATGCATTAATTTTTAATTGAGGTGTGTGTGTGTGTGTGTGTGTGTGTGTGTGTGTGTGTGTGTGTCAAGAAGAAAGATGATGACACACAAAGTAATAGTGATTATTCAGTATTCATGCATGCTTTTGTGTTATCTATAGATAAGTGGTTTGCTTGCACTCCAAAAAATGTTGATGTTTATACTTATGTGTATCCTGGGGTAGGAACATTTTAATATAGAATGCTGTGCTATAGGCATGAGAGAGATTCTTCAAAGTATACATGAAATTTCATGATTTGGCTACATAAAGTATAACAGTGGTGAAGAGAAATAAATAATGACATTCAAGAGAGGATAATATCAGTTGATAAAAATAGGACTGAATGTAAATAAAATAGATTAACAACAACAGAACCAACACCACAGTCTAGTAAACATAAATCCACCCATACTGCTCTAACGAAACAGGAAAGTTCATATCAAAATACTTGATACCCGAGAGAAAAAAAAGAACTTCACAAAAAATGTAGGCTCAGATAAAGATGACAGTAAATGGCAAACACTGACTGCATTCACATTCAAACCCGTCATACCAAATGCTAAATATATACAAAATATGTTTGGTCGTCAACATTGTCCACATTTGTCACTGTATTATTTCCTTTGCAAGCTGTAGAAGAATATGGCCAAAGTGTCTAATTCAATTTGTTATTGTTGTTTTGGCAAAATGAATAGTATTTTGAAATATACTGGCAGGTTAAGGCTGTGTGCAAGACAGGGACCTGCCTTTTGCTGGCAGTTGCTCTATTAGCTAAACATACACAACTCACAATCCACCCTCACAGCTTCACATCTGCCAGTACCTCTCCCCTACCTTCCAGACCTGGAAAGGATAAGATTGTATATGTAATAACTATCCAAAGATGTAAATTGAAATTTAAAGCCATTCCTCACTTCTTCCTTCCTCTTCTCTCTTCCACCTAAGATGTCCATTCTTGCCTGTCAGGCCATACTGCCACAACAATGTAGTGAGTGTATGCACTGTATCACTATATGAGAGTTGGTTGTCATTACACTCTCTTTCCATTTTTCTCTCTTGTACTGTATCTCTCCCATTGTTTATTTACTTTGCATTCCACTCATAATTTCTGGTTGAAATAACATAGGAGCCTAATTGACATGACTGTTATTCTTTTATCTGTCTCAGTTTCCTTTGTTGCCTTTGCCAGTGTTTGTTGTAGTTTCCATTGAAAGTCTTTATGGACAAAGAACTTGATATTCATATAGTAGTTTCCAGAGCTTAAGGTTCACATTCTTGAGAGTACTGTGTTTCTTTTTTTTACTTCATTTGTACTCAATTTTGGTCACCATAAGCAGATGTGTTCTATGCCATTTAGTCCCCCTGCTCCTTATCCCCTGCCAGATGTGCGCCACCACCAGTCAGATGTGTACTGAAGTATGTATTAAACAGACTGAGTCATTTATTGGTGATAGCACTGATATCAGCAAGATGATGTAATTGGAATATGCTCTTCTGTTTACAGTGTTTGTGTCTCTGGCAAGTGGAACTGTACAGAACACATTTGTGATGGACTGTGTACTGCATGGGGTGACTCCCATTACAAGACATTTGATGGCCGTATGTATGACTTCCAGGGTAACTGTGATTATGTGTTAGCCAAAGGGACCCTTAATGATGATTCTTTCATGATCTCCACACAGGTGGGTGCTATCCACAAACCATATTTATGTCTGTCTAATCAAACTATTCATAAGCTTATGTAGATTATTACCTATGTAAATCAGTTTCTTCATTGGTACCCTCTTTGGCCTACTACTATCTCTGGCACCTACTCTTGCCTAACAACACAGGAGTATGAGTGAAAAAACCTACTGCTAAATTTCACTACCTTACTATTGTGTTCCATTGTTGAAAAACGAGAGATTTTCATTTTTGTTCATGTATTTTATCAAATCCTCAAGATCCTGAAACAACTCTATTTGAGACGTTATTATAATTATAATGATGGTAAGGAAGCCTGTGACTGTTTGAATACAAGGTAACTTGTCATTGAGAATAAGTGTTTATGTTACTTTTTACTCTTTAATTATTGGTTTACCATGATAATCAGGACATAGTTTCAGAATAGGTGACCATTTTACGTCCTTGGGTCTTTACATTCCTATTTGAGGTCATTTTAGAGTGAAAATAGAACCAACATCATGATTTAAAATTGTGTACATCTGCAGCTAACCCTTAACTACTACAGTCATTCACAGGAACACAATTACTATGGAGGAGTCTCACAGACTGCATTTTTATATTTTATAATCAAACCAGAAATTTGCTGAATATATATAGTTTCTTGACTTCCTGTTGTTCATTACACTTCTTAGAGGTGGGCTTTGTAAAAATTTGACTTTTTTAAACAATGCAATATTTTAAACACTTTGACAATTAAAACAAAGTGTAATTTGGTGTTTCTTTTATCTTATGAGTTACGAAAATAATAACAAACAGTTAGCTCTCTATTCACACACATATCATCATTGGGATTATATTACAAATTGGCAAATTAACTAGGTGGAAAAATCCCACTTGACTTACGATAAACTGTGTGTGAAGTCACCTTTAAGTTTACGACTCATCTATGCAGTGTAGAGCAAATATTTAAGTCCATAAGTCTATGACTGGAGAAACTTTGTCACATTTTACTTATAAAATTACAAGTAAAAACTAAATAAGTGTTCTCATGTAACACTGAATCATATTTCAGTCAATTTCCACCTGCAAACACTTCATGCTGACCTTCCTGGAACACTCGAGACAAATCGGAATACCACACTGTTGAAACAGATATGTTGTTTTCCTCTTCAGACAAGAAGGGCAAAAGGCACACATTTATCAATTCTTGAATTCTTCTTTCAGTGTCTGAGGCTCATCTTGCAAGTGAAGTATTCTTCTGATGGTGTCACTCAACTCTCGTGTGAAGCATCTTCATATGAAATTACGTCTCTTGCTAGAGTCTTCATGAAGCTCAATCTCATCATTACTTCTGCCTTTAGATAAGTTTGATGTACCACATAACAATACCACAAGCAACGTACATCAGTGTCTGACGACTTGAGGATTAAACTGCACATGTTTGGTCAAGACAGTCCACACCACCTTTTGTTGTGTTATAAAAGAAGATGATATCAGGTTTTCCTGATTCAGGATCATTGTTTACTGAATGGTGCATAAAAGAGATCAGTGTTGCAGCTTTGGGCTTCTTGGGCACAAAGGAAACCAGAGTCATGTCTTCTGTAAAACTGTAAACAGATGTCTTCACACCATGTTTCTTATTAGGTAAGAAGTTCTGTGGGATCTCCTTTTTGTTCTTTTTCAGTGTACCAATGTATGTGAGACATTTTTTTGAAAGTTCATTGACCAGTTCTACTGATGAGTACCAGTTGTCACCTGTAACATTTCTACTTGTGTTTTCAATGGGTTTCAGCAAGAACAGCCTGTGTGGGAACACTGCAACCTTTCTCATGTCTGGGAAGTGTGTAACTCTCGCTGCCTTTTCCAGAATAAATGTATGCATTGCAAAAGTAATTTGTGTGTGCTTTAGTCAAACACTGAACTTTCAGGCCGTACTTTGCCGGTTTGTTTGGCATGTAAATTCTAAACCCACACTTTCCATGAAAAGGAACAAGCATTTCATCAACACACACTGTTGCACCTACAGAGTAGCAAAGTTGACTGGCTTCAATGAAATGCAGAAAGATTTGTGAAATTGCTGCTGATTTGTCTATTTTCTTTCTTTCCACCCTATCATCTCGATTGTCAAATCGTAATGCAGACAATAAAAACAGAAATCATTTTTTTCTAACAGTGCATCTGAAAACATCTGTGCCTGTTCCATCAGTTGCAAACAAGCTGTAAATTACTTGAAAATTGCTGAATACACTAATATACCAATTAGAGCCTTCAATTCAGTGACATCAACATCTTGTAGATAGGATAAGTGATCATTAGCATACTGTGGTCTAAGTTTAGATATTTTCAGTTTTGTCCATTGAATGATTTCGTGTAGAATGTCTGGTGTAAAGAACAGTTTCCGTACCTCCAAAACAGCAGGATTTTCTCCAAGACTTTTCACCATCTGTCGCAGTCCAAGAAGCTGCAAGACAATGTTGGATTGCCTTGTTCTTACGTAAGGTGGTGGCTGTTTTTTTCTCCATGAAAAGCATCTATTCTTACCAAAGAAGTATGCTCCATCATCATCAGCTGTCACATCTTCATCACTCTTAGTTTCCTGCTCTGATTTAGTGTCATGATCACTAAATATCTCAAAATCAGGGTCATGATCACTGTCATCAAAGTCTTCATCTGAAGATCGATGGGTCAATCTTGAACATCCACATCTGTCTCATATAACACATGTTGCATAGAAGGTCCAGTTTTCCCCACTTTGGAGAAACAGTAGCATGCAACAAAAATGTGGCATGCAAATACTATGGTATGTCTGTGAGACCTCTCAAGGCTAATAAAAACGCAACAAAGAGCAGCAACGCTGCAAGAATGCTGGCACGTGTAGCTTGTCAGCCAATAGGGAGATACATGGAAGAGTCAATTTGGCTTTTCAGGAGTGTGAGAAACATCTTGTCACAAAAATTCGTAACGGTCTGAGAGATGGTTTTATTTATTTCATTTACACGTCAAGTTCCATAGGACCCAACTAAGGAACAAATCTCCAAGGTCATGGAACTTGTCAGTACATAAAATTACAACATTAAAGTATACTGATAGTGTTTGAATAGAAAAATGGCAGTATTAAGTCTATGAACAAGATCCTGAGTGTGGGCTTACTATCTATCTGAAAACCTAGAAATTTGAACTGTGGAATTAAAATGTCAGGTTTTGTTGAATTGCATATTAGAAACTGTAAAAACTGAGTCTTACTGTGATTTAGTGTCAGTTTATTTCCTACAAGCCATGAACTTAGGTCATGTACTGCACTACCTGAAACCAAGCCAATGTTGCACACATCCTTTACTACATCAGCAAACAGAAATATTTTAGAGTTACTCGTAATACTAGAGGTCATATAATTTATATAAATAAGGAACAGGAGTGGCCCCAACACTGATCCGTGGGGCAACCCCCACACTTGACAGTACCCCACTCAGATCCCAAATCGCAGCCATTATCAACAGTGTAACTGTTGCTAAAGTAAGAGGTCAACCAATTGTGAGCTACTCCCTGAATTCCGTAATGGTCCAACTTCTGAGGCAATATTTTGTGATTAACACAATCAAATGCCTTAGTTAAATCAAAAAATATGCCAAGCATTCAAAACCTTTTGTTTGACCCATCCAGTACCTCACAGAGAAAAGAGAATATAGCATTTTCAGTTGTTAAATGACTTCTAAAGCCGAACTGTGCATTTGATAGCAAATTGTGTGATAGTAGTTAAGGGTTAAAGCTGTTACAGTGTACAGTGAATTCCTGAGATGTTTTCGTCATGGAAGGAACTTCAGTGAATATAATAAAAATACAGTGATATTTCATATTAATATATTTGTCACCTCCTATGTGTTATGACCAAAAATGTAAATATGTGATTCTCTCTATGCACTAAAGGCGCTAACATTAATAGGTAACAGCAGTATGTATCATCACAGACTGTTGTTTGATAGTTTCAGTTTGTCTGTAACTTCAAATTCAGAAATTTGCCAATAGTATGCAACTTGATAAACAATTCCCCACTGAATCTGAAGATAAAACAATTACTACTAAGGGAAATTCATCTCAAAATACAGTTGGGTTGGTACCAACATTTGAAATTGACTTTATTATTGTTGTTTTAAATAAGATGTGAAGGCTTCTGCAGTTTTCTTGCACTGATACCTACCACAAAACATGAACATTCTACTCTCACAATTAATAAAAATAAGAGGAATGCTCTTTGTCACATGTATATAATTGTTTCATTTAATGAAAGGAATAAAGGTAACCAGTCACTGCATAATTGAGGTGTTGAATGGCTTAGAGGACCATAAGTAAGACTGAAAATATTATGCTTTTGGAGAATGTCTTCCTTCAGAACATAAACTCCTTCAGTTCATTATATTACACTCCAGACTTTTCATTATCAGTGTTGTTACATTTACTCCTTGATTTCTGGTCGTACACAATAATATTGTTAATTTCATCAAATTTTCAACTCAGTTATAATAGAGATCTTGAGTGTCTGTTTCTGTGAACATGTACATACAAGACAGAAGCATTTGTTTAATTGGTTCATTCATCACATTTATTTTACCATAAACAGTTATATAACCTGTTTTTTTAGATTGTTCTTCACTTTCCAATTTTTTTCGCATGACATGATCTGTCAATCTCTCTCCTTAAAATAAGCAAGTGTATAGAATCACTTTCATTGCCCTTTTCACATGACGCTCGCAACAATGATCAAGAGTTGATCTTAATGTTGTATAAATCTTCTTGCAGAACAGAAATTTGTTTACATCGAAAGTAAAGTTAAAAGTTACGAAGACTTTTCTGAAAATAATTGTCTAGAATGTAGACTTGTACGAAAATGAAATATGGAGGATTCAGGGTGTTGACAGGAAGAGAATAGACACTGCTACAAATGTGATGCTACAGAAAAATTTGAAGATTAAATGAATAAATTAAATGACTAATAAACAGGTACTAAATGAAACTGGGGAGTAAAGAAATCTATGGCACTACGAGACTAAACGAAGGGTTCAGTTGAGAGGGCACATCCTGAGGCATCAAGGAGTCATCAGTTAGATAATGGAAGGAAATGTGTGTGGGGGCAGGGCGAGGGGAAGGTCGAGGGAATTGTAAATGAAGAGGAAGTCAAGGCTTGACTACAGTAAACTGAATGAAATGTATGTCAGTTGCAGTAGTTATGCATTATGCAGAGATGGAGAGGCTTTCACAGGTTTGACTAATGCGGAGAGCTTCATCATACCAGTCATTTGACTGAAAACCACAACAAGTACACATTTCAAAGTGCAGGGGTTTTGAAAGAAGATTGCAATAAATAAGTTGTGTACAGCTATACCTAGTTACAGTTTGGTGAAACGTTGTCCATTGAAGAAAATTAGGCATATCTTGAAAAACAGTGCCAAATTTAAAATAGGAATTTCACTCTCTACATTCATATCTACTGACAGAACAACCATTATTTTGGAAGGTAAGACATATTTGGTTAGAAGGGTGAAAGGAAGGAAAGAGTTTAATGTCATATTAACATCAAAGTTTTTATAAACAGAACATAAATTCTCTTGGAGAGGAATAAGGGAATGAACTGTGCATAGTCTTCCCAAGAAACTTGGCCAACATTAATGTAAAATGATTTAAGGTAATGATATTATTGCTATTATTTACAAAAAGTCATCAAGTTATGGGGGCTAGAACTAAGAAAGCCTTTTATATGTGACACTGAATTTACAACACTAATTTGGAATATCAGTTTCTCATTGGATGATCAGGTGGTGTTCTTCAAGAGCCAGTAAATCACATAACCTAATCATTTAATACGAAAATGTTTTTGAAGAAATTAATAGCAGTGGTGTTTCAAGGTAAAAATGATACTGTAGCATAAATGATTCAGAATTCTTACATGCTCATAACAAAAAAGAAGTAGTATGTCTGGATTTTTCCTTCCAAGGTGTCTTTTATGAGATTTTGTGTTGAGCTAATTG
Source organism: Schistocerca gregaria (assembly GCF_023897955.1). Lineage (NCBI taxonomy): Eukaryota > Metazoa > Arthropoda > Insecta > Orthoptera > Acrididae > Schistocerca > Schistocerca gregaria. The sequence continues at coordinate 171,264,846 of NC_064922.1, forward strand.
TCCAGTTAATTTAATTTCTTTTCTCTGTATCATTTTAATCAATGTAGTTTTCCTTTAATTTCTTTTAGTTTTTATTCATTGGATTTTCTTTATTTCCAGGGTGTGGCTTGTCTACATCCCTACTGGTTCTAATTTTTCCTTTTTTTTGTTCCCCCTGATTCCACCCTTCACAACTACAGCTTAAAATGCTCCAAATAAATTTCTGGATTAATGTTTTACTTGTTTCTATACTAAGGTGTATGTCTGTTAATAAATTGCTCTTATTTTTGAATGCTTGTTTAGCCATTGCAATTCTTCTTTGAATATCTTTTAAATTTCTATTGTCACCTGTTATTATACTTTATAAGCCAAAAAAATTTTTATTTGCATTAGCATTTCATTTCATCTGCTAATCTTTGCACTTACCTGTCTGTTTCATTTATCTATCACTATTAATATGGTCTTCTTTGTGTGTCTTTTCAGTTGGTGGTTATCAAAGACACCTGAAAAAGAATTTTAGCAAATAGTGTATGTCCATTTCAGAATGTGCTAAGACTATTATGGCATCTACAGACTGAATATGATGTATTTTTAACTTTGATCCCTTTGGTGCTGTTTTTCTTTAGTTTCATTCAGTCTTCCAAATAGTAGCTTCTATTTGACCCTGTCAAAAGCCTAATTTAATGACTGAATGCATTTGGCAGACATTTTCCTGTTCATTTTATTTTTTCTTTCTAAGATTTTTTTGGTACCACTACAGCTTCTCTGGTTCCTTTTCCATTCCTAAATCCAGTCTTGCCTTCTACATTTTAGCTTCCAGTCTTTTCTTAACAGTACTGAGTTGAGCAATATAGTCTAATGTACCGGTGAAATGTTCATTCTATTGTTGTAAACCATTTGTATGAAAGTAGCAAAGCAACATGATAGTTTAAAAATTAAAAATAATAATAAAATAAAATAAAAATAATTATAAAACAACTAAGTCTCACTAATGATCTGCTTCTTTACTGTTAAGAAAGTGCCTCAAATGCTTTAGACTGCTTACCAAGCATTGTTTACGTAGTGCATGTTACCTGTTGTTATACAAACAGATAAGAAAAAATTGTCAGAATTGTTTCCTCATCCTACACTGAGCTGGTTGAAATATTATTGCAAAAAAACTTCTAATATATAGACATCTGTGCGGTTTTACTTCACTTACTGCGTAAACAAGAATTCCTTATCGTCTGACTATTTGAAGATTAATCATATTTTATTTGAGAGCAAAAGTAAGCATTATTGCTACTAATAATACTGTTGTTTCTTTTGTTTTCCTTGCATTGTCCAGAATGTGCCATGCAGTTCTCTGGGTGCCACATGTTCCAAGTCTGTGAGCATGGCTATTGATTTTGCAAATAAAAAAGAGACTATAACATTCATCAGGGACAGCCCAGTACCTGATGTAACTTCTCTTAATAGGTAAATTTTTATTCTACTTGAAATTTTCATAAAAAAAAGAAATGATCTACAGCATGCAAGACATATTTGTACAGAGAAATTTGTCTGTTATGGTTATTGCTATAGAGAGTGATACCTAGAAAACAAGTTATGAATAATTCATAATAACCTATAGGTGGGTAACAGTTATTTTTAATTGCCTTTATTTGTTTAAATTGATCTACATATGCTCAGTCACAAAAATTAACAGTTTACTATCAATGCAACAAATTTGTTAGCATCTTAAGAGACCTAGCATTGCTTAAATTTGAGCAATTTGTAAAAAAGGAAGCATGATTTTTAGATAATTGGTTTTGTAATGCCTTAGATAAGCACCACAATTGTAATAAAGAGTGTACAGATTTATCAAAACTATGTGTCTTCCTGTGCTGCCCATTTGTTTTCTCTTATCATGTCTTCAGGATCTCACAACCACATACCTTTGAAATGAACCACCTTAAGTTGTGTATGAACTTGAAGGTGTACTGTAACAGATGACACATTATCAAGAGAACAAATTTCTCATCTACTCTGAGTACCTGTCTTCAGGCTCATCAACCTATTTTCCAATCAGAGAAAGTCTGCATCAATGAACAAACTCTGCAAGCAAGTGTAAAGTGAATGGTGAAGGGCACTTTCTGCTGTACCATGTTTTAAAGTTTCTTGCTATTCCATTTCTGTATGGATTGTGAGATGAATGACTGCTTAGATACTCTGTGTTCACTGTAATAAGCCTATCTTGTCTTCACAATTGTTAAGGGAGTGATACATAGAAAGCTGCGGTGTATTATTAGATTTCTCACATAATAGTATTTCTTGAAATTTTGTAAGTAGACCTTTTGTCAGTTAGATTGTGTCTATCTCCAAGTGTCTGCCTTTTCATGAATTTTGGAATTTCCATGACACTCTACCTTTGGTCATCCAAACTTGTAACCATTCATGTTGCCCTTGTGTGCATATGTACAGTTTTGTCCTATTTGGTCCCACACATTTGGGCAATATTCTGGGATTGTTTACATGAGTGTTTCATATGCAAACACCTTTGTAGGCTGATTTTCAATTTTCCAGTATCCTACCAAAAATTCAAAGTTTACCATCCACTTCATCTATGACTGAGCTCATGTGATCATTCCATTTCATAATCCCACAAATTGTTACATCCACATGTTTGTGTGAGTTGGTCGATTTCAATTGTGGCTTACTTATAGTCTAGTCATTGAGTACTCAATTTTTCCGTTCCATGATGTGTACATTTTGATATTTCTGAACATTTATGTCAGTTGCCAACTGCACTATTTTGAAACCTTATCTGGATATGACTGAAAATTTGTGCAGCTCATTTCATGTAGTACAGGGTGTTCAATAAGTAACTATGCAGCTCATAACTTGCTGTATTAAAGTTGTTGTTGTTGTTGTTGTTGTGGTCTTCAGTCCCAAGACTGGTTTGATGCAGCTGTCCATGCTACTCTATCCTGTGCAAGCTTCTTCATCTCCCAGTACGTACTGCAACCTACATCCTTTTGAATCTGCTTAGTGTATTCATCTCTTGGTCTCCCTCTACGATTTTTACCCTCCACGCTGCCCTCCAATACTAAATTGGTGATCCCTTGATGCCTCAGAACATGTCCTACCAACTGATCCCTTCTTCTGGTCAAGTTGTGCCACAAACGTCTCTTCTCCCCAATCCTATTCAATACTTCCTCATTAGTTGTATGATCTACCCATCTAATCTTCAGCATTCTTCTGTAGCACCACATTTCGAAAGCTTCTATTCTCTTCTTGTCTAAACTATTTATCATCCATGTTTCACTTCCATACATGGCTACACTCCATACAAATACTTTCAGAAAAGACTTCCTGACACTTAAATCTATACTCGATGTTAACAAATTTCTCTTCTTGAGAAACGCTTTCCTTGCCATTGTCAGTCTACATTTTATATCCTCTCTACTTCGACCATCATCAGTTATTTTGCTCCCCAAATAGCAAAACTCCTTTACTACTTTAAGTGTCCCATTTCCTAATCTAATTCCCTCAGCATCACCCAACTTAATTCAACTACATTCCATTATCCTCATTTTGATTTTTTTGATGTTAATCTTATATACTCCACTCAAGACACTGTCCATTTCATTCAACTGCTCTTCCAAGTCCCTTGCTGTCTCTGACAGAATTACAATGTCATTGGCAAACCTCAAAGTTTTTATTTCTTCTCCATGGATTTTAATACCTACCCCGAATTTTTCTTTTGTTTCCTTTACTGCTTGCTCAATATACAGATTGAATAACATCGGGGAGAAGCTACATCCCCTGTCACACTCCCTTCCCAACCACTGCTTCCCTTTCATGCCCCTCGACTGTTATAACTGCCATCTGGTTTCTGTAAAAGTAATGGAAGTTATGAGAGATGCTGAAAGTGATCTCCTTGAACTTGAAGTCACAATTGAACATGTTTCCACATGTTCTTGAAGACACTATGCAGAACATCGGGAGTGATGTTCCAAATGTAACATGTCAGTGCAGCTTAGAGTTCTTATATGGTGTGTCGATTGCCTTCATGGGCCTTTCCCTTCAGTGTTCACCGTAGAAAGTAATCCGGTGGAACCAAGTTAGGTGAACTAAGAGGCCGGAGTCCTCAAGAGGTAATGTGGTCACTGAAAGTATTCTTAACAAGTTCTTCACCATCTGTGCAGTATGGGCAGTCATCCCATCCTGTTGGAACCAGGCGTTCACAGTTTTTCACCTAGGAAGGGTTCCAGAATGCATTTATGGTGTTCTGAAATCATATCTGCACAATGATGCATTTACAAGCCATGGCCCACCAAACACCAACCTTTTGATCATGCAGTGGGGACACCTTGGATTCATGCGGATTCTCCATTGTCCACACGTGACTATTCTAGCTATTCATGTAATTGGAGAAGTGAAACCATGCCTCATCCATGAAAAATGTTGTGTCAAGAATCCGCTTACCATTGTCCTGCAGGAAGGACAGAAGCCACTTGCAAAAGTTCACATGTCCCGGGTGATTGGTGTCTCTCAGTTCATGCACAACCGACATTTTGTACGGATACATAGACAGTGGTGTCCAGAGAACCTTGTGAGTAGAACCCACAGACATGTGGGCCTGCTGAGCTAGTGATCTAACTGATATTTTTGAACTTTGCAGCATCATGTCTTGCACCTCCACCACCTTCTCTTTGGATGTGGATGCAGATGGGCTGCCTGATTTTGGAACACTACGAACGTTTCCAGTCTTTCGAAACTTGGTGATGAGGTTCTGTACAGCATTTTGGTTAGGCATCTTCACTCCTGGGAACTTTGCTGCAAGTGCAGCTTCTACTGCTAAGAAAAACTTGTCTCTATTGCTGAACACATGCTCTACAAGAAACACTCTTTCTTCTATCATCTGCATGATGACCTGGATCACAATGATGTCACAAAAGACGTTGAACTTCAGTCTAACTGGACCCATGAACAAATACAAGTACCTGGTCACATATGGTTCAAATATGTTAAACAATGGAAAATGTTGTATTAATAATTGATAATCACATCAGTCATTACTTTTTAGCACAACACGACACTGCATAGTTACGAGTACTTTCTGAACACCCGGTATTTCACTATTGATGAATGCATCATCTGCAAAATGGCTGAGGTTACTATTGAGGCTGTATGTATTATAAGTACTTCAGAATGTGCAGGACGTCCTTCTGTTTCAACACCAGGCAAAAAATGTTGTTTTATTCTGGGTTCTGGAGAACATTAGAATAAGAGGCAACTGGTGTAGTGGTGAAGGAGATCTGTAAGACTAAAAGAGTTAACATTGTGTCATTCGTCTCCAGGTTGTAATCTTGCTTTTAGGTAGAAAGTCATGCCTCAGTCAGGGAGAGGGAGGGGTAGGGGGATTCTGATGGTAGGTTGTTGCAGACTGTATTTGTCAGTGCCAGCTAACACGTCAATTAAGTTCATGAATTCATTTGTGCTGTTTCCTCTATTAACTATTGTGCATCAGAACAAAGGAAATCAGCTAGTATGACATACTAGCAGTAGTTTAAAAAAATTCTCTCATTTTGCATCCTAATGTCCTTTGACACCAACCAAAAAAAATTCTTGTATACATTGTCAGTCATTTGTTTGGTAGCTGAGTATCATATCCAACTGTATTAAATGAGTGTATCAGCTCTTAGCACATGAATATCCGTCTTTTCTACATTTCTGAACTGTTGGAGTCTCTGTAAAATGGACTGTGGACTTCATATAAATAACTTCCATCATTTATTTTTATTAATTTTATTCATAAAATGACTAATTATGCTGTATTTGCAATTTTAGGATACAGGTCCGTGAAGCTGGACTTTTTGTCTTTTCTGAGGTGCCAGACTTGGATATTGTGCTTCAGTGGGATCGTGGTACAAGAGTTTATGTTAAACTGGGCCCAAGATGGAAAGGACTGGTTAGTAAAATCTTTACAGTCATTAATAAATTGTATATACAATCATTGAGCTTCAGTGCACAAGTATTGAAACCAACTGAAATACAGTAAAACCCAATTTTTAAGTTCCCAAATTTTATGTTTTACCACTTTTTGTGTGCATTTTTGTTGGTTCCAACACACCTCCTATTCCCTCAATAGTGTGCTTTCCCATCATTAAAGATTCATTATTACAACATTCCCTGCATTTTAAGTTTTCTTTGATGTTATCATGACCTTTAGCATTGATTTTCATATAGATTTCTGCAAAAAGTGGATCTTATTCCAGCTCAGTCTTGGAACGAAGCATAAAACACAGATGATGCAAAGTTACTAATAATGTAACATAGTGTTAGGACAATGGCACATGGGATGAGTTAACTAATGTTGATATTGTACTCTATGGGTTTTGTGATGTCATTTCCTGCTATTTCTCATTGAGGAGCCATTTCATCACATGAAACATAAAATAATTTCTGCAGTATTTCACCAATGTGCCATGTAATGTTGAATCAGTAGGAGCCAAGAATGCTCCTTACATCATAAGCAGAAAGCAAGATGCCATGTTCAGTAGAAGCCCATATTTGGTGGGTTTTATGTTATTCATTACACCATTTGAATATATGCTGTTTCTGACAACCAGCACATTGTTTGACTCAAGAATGAATTGTTATTGCTATGATTTGTTGTAATAAGGTCTTGGGAAATTCATAATGGGCTTAAAGAATTTTCATTTTTAGTTATTTTTGCATTGTAACTTGCGTGCTGTGAGAGTAAGGTAATGTCCCATTGAAGATTCATGAAAATATGTCATTCTCGTTAGGATTTGTTATAATTAAATTTCTGTAACATTTCAGTCATTGAAGCCAGTAGAAGACTTACATAAAATGTGAGGTTACTAGTTGGTGAGTTTTGGCATAGCATAGGTGATTGAGGCACCACATTTTGTAACCAAGGGTAGATCAGTAGGGGGCTTGTACCCGCTGTATACTATTTTTTTTTCAGTTTCATGTTTTCTAAACAGTTGTGTGAGGTTGCTGTGAAATTTATAGAAATAATTTCTGTAATATTTGATGTTATGTAAATATAAGTGTGCTATCTGTCAGGAGTGAGTTTGCTCAGTTTGGCAAACTTTTACAAGCTGATGTCATTACTGAGTGAACATGTATCTTTCACTTTAGTTTTATTATGTTTGCGTGGATATTGTACTTTCTATTTATGTATACTACAGACAGAACAACATTGGTAGCATGTGGTCCAGAAAGGCAATGTGCATGTTAATAGTGCCTACATAGGAAATTGAATTGCGTCCATGTTTGTGAATAAATTATGTGGTTTGCAAGCCAAATAAAGCTGACAAATAAAGCTGCTGCTGGAGAGTGCTGAGAGCACAAAATCACATTAACCACCTCATGCCATGTGCCGATGGTGCTGTGTCTTGCAACATTGGATATCCCATCTGTGTACACATCAACATTAGCTGTCTCGTTCCATGGGGTGGTGGCTTAAGCAAGATTTTTGTTCTCAGTGTGTTGGGTCACAGCTACTATAATGTTATGATATGAATATAAGATATGAATATAACAGAGGGAACATTCCACCCTCAATCTTTCCTCTCCCATATCCAAACCCGCTGTTCAGAGCATCCTCCTACAGGTCAACCGCAAATTAGAACAGCATGCCACCCTCCACCTCAAAAAACTATCCAATCTCCTGGTTCCTCACCTCCAGAAAGGCAACTCACTCACCCTTAACAACCTTTCCAGCAAACCTCAACCTCCCCTCATTGCACACAGACCCAGTCTCTCCCATCTACTCAATCTCCCACCTCCAGCTCCATTCCCCCCAAAACCTCAAAATTCTAATCAATACAATCTGGAACCACAATACCCTAATTCGGTAGATAACCTTTCCTCCAAACCTCTCTCCCAATCCGAAACCTCTGTCCTATCCAAAGGCCTCACCTTCAGCCCTACTCTCAGATTCAACCAAACAGCCCTTGTCAAAGATTTACTGTCCTCAACTCATCCTCTGTGCTGGAAATATCACTTTGCCACGAAGAAAAATGATCCTAATCCTACTCCTAATGATCCAACTCCCCAAGACACTATCCAAATTGAACCCTGCCTGGAACAGTTCCATCCTCCGTCACAGAGGGACCCACCTCCTCTTCCTCAAAATCACCCTCTCCAAACCTTCCAGGAATTCCTCACTTCCAGCCTTGCCTCTCAATCCTGCTTAAAAGACCTTAATCCTACTCCCAACATCACCACTGCTGAAGCCCAGGCTATCCGTGATCTGAAGGCTGACCGATCTATCATCATTCTTCCGGCGGACAAGGGTTCCACGACTGTGGTACTTGATCATCGGGAGTATGTGGCTGAGGGACTGCGTCAGCTTTCAGACAACTCTACATACAAAGTTTTCCAAGGTAATCCCACTCCTGATGTCCAGGCAGAGCTTCAAGGAATCCTCAGAACCTCAGTCCCCCTACAAAACCTTACACCTGACTCCATCAACCTCCTGACCCCACCAACACCCCATACCCCTACCTTCTACCTACTTCCTAAAATTCACAAACCCAATCATCCCGGCTGCCCCATTGTAGCTGGTTACCAAGCCCCCACAGAACATATCTCTGCCTATGTAGATCAACACCTTCAACCCATTACATGCAGTCTCCCATCCTTCATCAAAGACACCAACCACTTTCTCGAACGCCTGGAATCCTTACCCAATCTGTTACCCCTGGAAACCATCCTTATAACTATTGATGCCACTTCCTTATACACAAATATTCCACACGTCCTGAGTAATGTCAAGCAACAATTTTTTCACACTTGCAATTCCGCTGGAATTTGTAGTAGTCCCAATAATGGATTTCACATAGTATTTATGCAAGACTGACTCACTTTCTTATGCCTGGGCTCAAGTAAAAGAGTGAAGATTTTAGTGCAAGTTCTAATTCCAGAAAGTTTTTCTCCAGACCTGCTTTACTTCCTTATTAAATATTTTTGATTGATTTATTTCAAATTTGACTGTAAATGTTTATGTTTCTGTGAGAAAGTTCTGTTTTAGTGACAGTCATTAGCACTTTGTAACATGTCAGTGCTCCAGTTTCATCAAATATGTTAATTACTCTGATAACTGTACCTCAGCAACTGTACTATAACAATGGTAAGGTGGATATTTGCTTGGCCTGGCAGTGAAAGATTTTTTTTTTTTTTTTTTTTTTTTTTTTTTATTGAAAATTATCTTTTATCGAAAATGGCCTTTTACATCAATCATTGTGTCCAATATTTTCTTTCCTGCTTTTAACCACAGTGCATATCTTAGATAGGGACAGGCTATAACAATCATCAAACTGCCTGATCTGGTTGACCTACACACTGAACCTTGTCCAGTCCACATTCAGTTCCAGCTATTATCAGGAGATATTTGCTCTTTCCTTTTTTGGAGATTTGGTGCAAACAACCCAAATGGCAGGTGTCATATTCACTAAGGCTTAGCTTCTTCATATAATTTTGGATGTCTGTCAACCAACTGGATTGACGCCTTCCTCTCCCTCTCTTGTTTGTAGTCATGGAAAAGGACTTTCTCACTATATAGTCACCAAGTTTTCTGTTATGTGACTGCCATTTCACCCAGAATTTTGAGTTTTCCATTTATGATGGCAACCTTAAAACTGCCTTGTACTACTTTGATGCACACTTTGTCTTTCAGTATTACTCCTCCTGCCCGTCATTACGAGGGCATTTCTGTTGTATGGCACTTCTGTACTTGAGTCTTTTTTGATGCCTAGATTCACTGCCAAACTCATAATGGTACTGGTCTTACAGCTGTTTTATAAATTTTTCTATGGTTTTTGTGGGCATTTTTGTATCTCACAAAGTGCCTGAAAGCAAACATCACTGGTTTCAACCAGATGTTATTTTTGTTAGTAATGTTCTGCTTCAGTTGACCTGTCCTCTGATATTACAAGACCCAAATGCTTAAAGTTGTAGAAGTGTGACATTATCAAGATTGATATCTGTAGTTTAAGTGATATGGGGTTCAAGTTGTGCGTCATGCACTCAATCCATGTTCTACTTATGCATAAACACTTTGTTCTGTTGAATTTTCTGAATGTTATTAGATATAGTGACTACATCACCAACCTACAAAATATTCCATGGTGATGGATTCTGTAGCTTTGTGGTCACATAATTTTTACAACATTAAACACTAAGAGACACCTACATTTACATCAAAGCTTTTTGATTCACTTGGTGAACTTTTGGCACAGGTTTTGGCATTGTTGTATGTGTCACTGACAAATTCTGCGTAGTACTCTGAGACATGATGTGCATGTATAGCTTGCTGTATTATTGTTCTTGATACGTGGTGAAAATACTTTTCTAGAGCTGTAAAGATGAACTGAATATTTTGCTTGTTTACTCAAGATTTTACCATCACTAGTCTTATTGTATGAACAGCCTGCTGTAAGTTCAAAGATTTTCTGTTAATGAGATAAGTTGAGGTAAGCAGTCCTAAAACACTTATTCCCAGATTTTAAAGGTATTAAATGTGAGTTGTTATGTTCTTGAAGTTTCTAGAGTCAAATATGTCTCCTTTATTTTTGGAGAAAGGAGTTAACACTGCTTCTGCAAGTGTTTGGGAAGTTTTCATTTTTCAGGATGTTGTTAAACAGTTTTTAGCTACACAATATTAGCATGAAATATATACCTCACCACCCACGCCCCTCATTCTTCATGATGAAATTAGTTATGCACTGGAAAATGGTTTAATTTCACTTCTGGTAAATTTGGGTGTATTTCATTCTGCACAGAACCAGTTTTGTGTACTTTTTTACATTTAACATATTTATACTACTTATTATATTTAATTTGTCAAGTGCTTAAAACTAACATGTTTGTCACTATGCAGGTGAAAGGCCTCTGTGGAAACTTCAACAACAATGAAGCCGATGATTTCCAGACACCTTCTGGAGGTATAAGTGAAGTGTCACCAGTACTATTTGGGGATTCTTGGAAACTTCAGCCATACTGTCCTGAATCATTTGCAATTGTGGTGAGTTGTGTAAAAAGTCTCTTACTCTTGCACATTAAAAAATGGGAAGCTGTCCTCAGCCCACATGTTGGTTTGAGTGCTGCACTGATTTAATAGGCATTGCCTTCTTCTGACTGAACTGATTTACCCAGCCAGTTATAGGTGACCCATAGTGGAACATAGGTGCCAGACCATGTGCAACTTGGATTCTTTTCACACTAACAAATCATTTCCAGAGGTGAACAGAATGATAAGTGACAGAAAAATAGCAGCTCTGCCTGCAGCTTGAACCCAGTGGCACCTGCACAATGTGCCACCAATCCATAAGGATCATAAATTCATTAAAAAGCTGTACTACTGTTCTGTATAGTTGATTTTTTTGTCCTTGATGCACTACAATCACTATTATGATACTACATGTAGTATTGTATTTGACAGTCTTAAATTGGACTCAGAGAGATATGAAAACAAAAATTGTGTCCAGTTTTGTGTGTGTGTGTGTGTGTGTGTGTGTGTGTGTGTGTGTGTGTGTGTGTGTGTGTGTTTGGGAGAGATGGAGAGAGACTGATTCAGTCAACATAAATTGGAATGAATTATAGCTATTACAGTAGAAAAAATATATAGAAAAGTTTCTGAGTATTAAGAAATAACTCTACTGGTGATTCCAGCTGTGAGTGTTACTGTATTAGCCAAAATACAAGCCATTTTCGCCAAAATTGAGCCACAAAAATTATTTATAGCTTATCTGTGCAACCGTAGAAATAACAAACTCTTTCCACACCAAATAAATTTCAACTGTAGTCTTCTTTCCTCAGTTCGAAATGGGTCAACAGCATAGCTAATGTTTGGAAATTAATCACTGTATATGAGGTAACACATTTAACTGTCTTCAGTGGTTGACATTTAATGTAGGTAGTGACTGTTATCATGCTCACAGCTGTGTTATTTTACGTGATAGGGTGGGTACAGTTTTCGTTTAACTAAAAAGTGAAACTTTTGTTTCCGCCAGTTTGAAGTTATGATGCAAATTTCAAATTTGGAGTTATTCATTGTGTGAAGACTACATCTAATAGAGCAGATGGCAGAAACTATGGTTTGTAAGGCTCTAGTGTGCTGCATTGAAGAATAAGCTGGAAACATGTTTCCTCAAAAAAAATCGTACAGAGATGCAAAAGCTGAAAAGTAGCTTGAATTTGAGGCTATGTTTCAGTCCTTCATTAAAGGTAAAAGAAGATGGGATACTTACTCTTAACAAATAATCCATTTCAAGGCCTTGGAGATTCCAAAGATTGTGAACATTCCTCAGATACAATTTTGTGGCAGTATCAGTTGGTATTACAAGTTTATAAGTAAAAGTGGCCTCTCTGTATGATGAAGTACTTCACTAGCACAGTGACTACCAAAATAATTTACTGAAAAACTCATCAGATTATAAAGACAGACCTAGTATGCTGCTATTTTAGTGGTGGAGATTTTTACAGGACATCTCACATCTGAAGTAAAGAATGAAATTGCTACATTGAAGACTGACTTAGTCTTCAATAAGCAAGTATCTCCAAACTGCAGATACTTAATGTTGTAAACTAGCCTTATAAAGGCCATCTCTGGAAACACTGCACCAAATGGCTTTTATAAGGGGATGATGCACTCATTCTATCTGGCAAGATTAAAAATCTGTGAGTCAGCCTTATGCATTAGTTCATTTTCTCTTCATGGCACACAATGTCACCAGATTCTTTCATCAAAAAGTTGAAATGCTATATGTCCAAACCCTGGATGGTTATGAGAACAACATACTTTGGGAGGGGAGTTATGAAAATACTGACAGAGATTAAACAGATGGTAGTAGAGAAGTTAACAATGACATCAGTGAAGACTGTGATTAGAAGGTTGGTATTTCTGTATAATTTATCTACATAAAAACATTAAAAATATACTCTTGAGTGACCATGTTGTGAACAGTTTTTTAAATGGGTAATGTGATTAAAAAGACTGCTATACATGTGAGCTTTTCGACAAAAAACCTTTAAAACACACACACACGCACGCACGCACGCACGCACGCACGCACACACACACACACACACACACACACACACACACACACACACAAGCACAACTCACAGGCACAACCACTGTCTCTGGGCGCTGAGGCTGGAGGTGTGGCCTCAGTGGCCAGAGACTGTGGTCATGTATGTTTGAGGTGTTTCAGTTGTGCTTGAGTGAATGTTTGTGCATGTGTTTTCTACATTATAAGACAGTCTTTTGGCCAAAAGCTCACATGTATAGCAGTCTTTTTGTTGTGACTGTCTGCAACTCAACATGTCCATTATAAGTGAGTAGCAGTTTCTCCTTCTCAGAGCACTGTCGTTATTCCAATCTTAATAGTTGATTAAAAACCCAAATCTTTACTTTTATGGTAATTTGTTGCCACATAAAGTTTCTTTTTGAGACTAGTCAAATGTGTTTTTCATGTAGGATGCATGCAAAAAACACCCAGAACGAGAAATATGGGCAGTTCAGAAGTGTAGTGTACTAAAGTCTGAAGTTTTCCGCAGCTGCCATTCTGAAGTGCCTTTTGAACCCTATCTACACAGGTGAGTTAGAATTATTTGCTCATTGCTCTTTCTGTAAGTGCATGCAAAGTAGATATTATTATATAGTTTTTATTTTATGAATTGTATGACTGCAGTAAGCTGTATTGAATATCATAAGGGATAGTGCAAGTTCATGTAAGTTTAAAGGATTACACATAACTCTAGAGAACTGTGGAAGACAACAAAATATCAAGCAATTTTGTATGCATTGTAAATTATAAGAAAATATATACAAAAAGAAATGAGACTAGTGAGATGGGACAGAACATGTGAGAAGTGTAAAGAAATGAGAGAAGCTCAGCAAAGAGGAGTTAATATGCTCTTTGGATAGTGCTTTTGCCAAATGTTTGTTGATTTCAAGGGCTTCTAGCAGCTTCAGTTTTGGCTTTTTGTGTTCCGAGTGGATGATTTTGCAATATTTCTATTTGGAAAATGCTCTTGCAGTATGTGCATTTTCACAGTATTCTCACTGTTCATGTTGTTGTGGTTGGCAGGAGAGCCAACACAGGGTTACTGAGGAGGCCAAAATGCACGCGTTTTAGCTCACGCAGGCTGGCGGGAGGTCTGGAACATGACAATGGAATTAGAATTGAGAAAAACAGACATAGCTGGTGGTACACTTAACTTCAATCCATTAATGGAGAACGTCGCTCTTTATGGTACATGATTCACAATATCAATAGTACAAATACTGGCGCCTTGCTAGGTCATAGCAAATAACGTAGCTGAAGGCTATGCTAACTATCGTCTCGGCAAATGAGAGCATAGAAGTCAGTGAACCATCACTAGCAAAGTTAGCTGTACAACTGGGGTGAGTGCTAGGAAGTCTCCCTAGACCTGCCGTGTGGCAGTGCTCAGTCTGCAATCACTGATAGTGGCGACACACGGGTCCGACGTATAATACTGGACCGCGGCCAATTTAAAGGCTACCACCTAGTAAGTGTGGTGTCTGACGGTGACACCACACATGTGTCTTGAATAAATAATAGTAGGTTTAAGAACTTCTTCATCAGATAGATACTACAATTATTTATGATTCTTGTAGCATTTTGTTTTTGTCCTGAGAGCAATTTGGCCCTTTTTCTATTCTAATCTTACATGTTTAACACTCTTTAGTTCATGACTTCTGAGCTTAAGTTTTGTAATGAAAGGAACAATTTTACAAAAGAGTGTATTGTGTTCTAAACAGTAATAAGTGTGTAAACACTGTTACATTTAATAGAAAGATCCACCTCTTAAGAAAGGGGATATGACAAATAACTTCTTCACCTTCTCTCAGATGTTACGTTTTTCTTCCACAAATTTCTCTCCCATGAGAACCTTTACATCTCAGAGTAGCAGTTGCAACCTACATCTCCATTATTTGCTGGATGCATTCCAGTCTCTATCTTCCTCTACAGATTTTATCCTCTACTGCTCCCTCTAGTGCCACTGAAATTCCATTATGTCTTAACAGATGTCTTTTCCTTCTGCCCTTTTTTCTTGTCATTACTTTCCCATAGTCTCCTTTTTTTTGCTGATTATGTGGAGAACCTCGTCATTTTTTAACTTATCAGTCCGCCTAATTTTCAACGTTTTCCTGTAGCAACACAACTTGAATGCTTCAATTCCCTTTTGACTGTTTTTCCAACAGTCCATGTTTCATTACCATACAATGCTGTGCTCCAAACCAGGGTGACAATTTGTCTGGAAAACTTGGAATTCTCAGGGAATTTCATTTTATCTGGAAAAATCTGGAAAATTTCAGGAATTTCATAAAATCTCAGATAATTCTTTGTTTTTAACCTAGCATTGAAATTGAATTTTATTGACTTTTATAAATCACAAATTTTAAGATACTTCATATCTCAAAGTGTGTTAATTATATGAATATTATTAGAAATAAATTACTGATGATGTTTAAAAACTGTGGTTAAACTGCTGCTTTTGCAGCTCACCATTAATTTATCAGGAACTATTTGACATCATCTTCCCCCTCACATCTAAAATTCTCAGGAAACAATTTTTTTTTTTTCTTCGGTGTTTGATTAGCTATACTGCAAAAGGTACTTCCTCAGAAATTTCTTCCTCAAGTTAAGACCTATGTTTGATGCTAGTAGACTTCTCTTATTCAGGAATGCCCCCATTGACAGAGCTAGTCTGCTTTTTTTTTTATATCCTCCTTGCTCTGTTCATCATGATTTATTTTGCTGCCTAGGTAGCAGAATTCCTTAACACCATCTACTTCATGCTCCCCAATTCTGATGTTTAGTTTATCATTGTTCTCATTTCTGCTATTTCTCATTACTTTTGTCTTTCTTTCATTTACTCTCTGTTCGTATTCTGTACTCATTAGACTGTTCACTCCATTCAACATATCCTGTAATTCTTCTTCACTCTCACTGACGATAGCAATGTTGTCAGCAAATCCCATCATTGATATCCTTTCACCTTGAATTTTAATCCCACTCTCCAATCTTTCTTTTAATTCCATGATTGCTTCTTCAATGCATAGATTCAACAGTAGGGGCAAAAGACTGCTTCTCTGGCCAACAACCTTTTTAATCCAAGTACTTCATTCTTCATCTTCCATTCTTATCATTCTTTCTTGGTCCTCATACATATTGTATATTATCTGTCTTTCCCTTTGGCTTGCCCCTATTTTTCTCAGAATTTTGAACGTCTTGCATAATTTTACATTGTTTAATGCTTTTTTTCAGATCAACAAATCACATGAACATGCCTTGATTTTTTTTCAGTCTTGCTTCCATTATCAGCCACAACATGAGACCTGCCTCCCTGGTGCCCAAGCCTGTTCTAAAGCGAAACTGATTGTAGTCTTAACAGACCTTCAATTTTGTTTTCCTTTATGGCATTTGATTATTTGTTTTTCTGGTCTATTCATCTGGTATCTTTTATTTTTACATGGTCTCTCTGTTTCTTTATGTCCCCCCTTAATATGTTCAGTAATACATTTAATTTTCAATTCTCAACTGATTGCTGTACTACTTATGCTGTCTGAATGTGTATAGCTGGTTGATCTCCTGAGAAATGCACATCCACAGCTTGTCTTCTATCCCCATATTTCACTCCTATATAGTATGACTGATAATTTTCTATTTCCTGTAGCCATTAGTGCCATATGTCATCAACCAAAAAGACTGTCTGATACATATGCACCAGTTGGAATGGAATTGCTGCCATTTTATGAGGAGGGGATGTAATCACACCAAATACTAATTGTGTAACTTTAAACAAAGATTAATTTTTTCCCCTGTATCTGATATTAGTATATTTTGTAGCTCCCATTGTTTATTGTTTTAATGCACTTAATTACTATGATTAACAAAATGTATGAAACAATTTGCAAAACAAAGCAACTGAGAATTATTATTTTATTCCTAGTATAGATAGCTAGATAGTAAGCACACATATGTAAATTAAGTATTTAGTTATGTTATGACCTTATTTTATTATGTATTTTGTACTACCTTCTTTCTCATATTAAGAAAATATTATTAGTATAATGTACAGGTGTAACTAGGGCATGTCCTGAAGCTGACAGGTGAATCACATAGGGAAGTGAGAATACATAAGTAAAAAAAGTGATGAGATATAAAGTAGAAGCTAGGTGTGCATACATAAAAAAAGAAATAAATAAAGTGGAGACATGGTAACAGACATAATGAAAGTGGAAGCAATTAAGTAAGAAATACATAGAAGGAAATAACAGCTAGGTGAAGAAGTTTCTTCTATTTCTAAACTGTGATTAAATTTTGAATTGTGACTTATAATCCAAAAATTTTTTCTAGGTGTATCTTTGACTCTTGTGCTTGTGATCAGGGAGGAGATTGTGACTGTTTGTGTACAGCTCTGGCAGCTTATGCTCATGAATGCAACATTCACGGTGTGCCTGTAAAATGGAGGACGCAGCAGTTGTGTCGTAAGTTAATGTGCTCCGTCTGTTTGTCTGTCAGTCAGTGTCTCTCTCTCTCTCTCTCTCTCTCTCTCTCTCTCTCTCTCTCTCTCTCTCTCTCTCTTGCACTTATTGTGTGTTGCATTAATTGTATTTCTCAGTGCAGTAGCTGCTTCAAATTCAAGGTTAGACTCACATTTTTAGTACCATTACCTGACACTAATAGATGTTTTACAGTACCTGAGAAGATTTTATCCATCTTTTCCAGTAGTCTGTTGTAAAAATTTCCACAATGGAAAAAAATTACACACTGTCAATGTAAATAAAGTGACTGATTACGTTCTGTTATTTTTAAATTGATAACTGCTTTTGACCAACCAGTAATCATTCTCGGACAAAAGGAACATGCTGCAAGCATGATGTAATGTTCCTGTCGTATTTTCAGTAATATTGTATTCTATCTCAACAGTATTTTCATCTTCAGATTAACGATGCATGCTGCAAGCAGTGACATAATGTCAATGACTAGTTAATGTTTTCACAATGTCACCTCTGACCAGCTGCAACTCCCTCTGGCATTTTGTCAATAATCATGGTGGCATGGTAAGAACAAAACCACACTAACATCACTTTGGTGCTAATGTTGACTGAATTTACCTGATGCCATTGAGAACATCCACTATTTGCTATAATCCGATTTGACAGTGATACAAAAACACTACAGACTTGAACTATGTACATGCACACCACTTTATCCATGAGAATTTTATGACCAGTCATCAATACATATATAATCACCTTAGTTAAGTGCCCACTGTTACCAAAGACATCAACAGTTTAGACCATGAATCAGCATGTATTTTTGAGTGATACAGCATACACAATGTATATTAGGCCATAGGTTACCATTAATAACTGTGACTGCACCAAACTGCAGGTCGTTGTATAATTTTCAGAATGCATATTGAAAAACTGGAGCTCACTGCTCACTTTTATCTGAAAGCCTGTAACACTCTTTCCCTGAAGGATCTCGAAGACCTTTATAAATAACTGACTCATTTTGGGAATGTAAAGCCACATAAAATGGCCTCATTGAATACCTCACCTAAAAGTTACATTGCTTGCAGACAGGAGGAAGGAATCTAAATTACTAAGTGTATGTCATGGAGCCCAGTATCAATTTCAGGCTGCTTGTCTAGTGGCCTCCAGGGGCGACAAAAATTTGATTTTCAATATAGGTGTAATATTATGTTAAAATTTTCACACAACAAAGCAAATATTACAGTTAGAAACTGTGTGTTCGTCTTGAGGCAGCATAACCGATGGTGTGCAAATGCCCAGACTTGACACACCCAGTATTTGAGAATGACATTAATTACCCATTCCCAAGAAACTTTACACATAATTTCAAGCCTTTATGAAAATGTTCCTCATTGACACCCCCCACAAAAAAGGAAAAAAATTATCACTTAACTACATTTTCACTGTTGCAGTAAAACTTCAGCCTCAGACATGATATTTTACTTTGTTACTTCTGTACTACCAATTCTATTTGCAACACAGTTTTCAGAAAGTATCCACATACACCACTGAACGTAACTGCAAAATTATGTCATTGTACAGTGTCACATAGTTTAGGAAATATGATGACATTAACATTGAGATGTGTGAGAAACTTGCTATTGCTTAAAATTGAGTGTGCATTATCCATACTATAGTCACCCAGTGTTACTTAATGAGTTCATTTAATGACTTGCAACTAACTTTAAACATTATTTAAAACCTTTCCTGAGCTTTTTCCTGCTTACGTGTTTGCCATAAATACATAATACATTAACTCATTTGTAAACTAATCAGGCATTACAAGCTGTCTTACACATGGGAGTTAAATTCTTTGGAGAATCAGGTATTCACTGTATCACAAGATTTCCTAAATTCAGTAAAATATCACAGCATGGAATTTCATGAGAAAGAGATCTGGCAAATGCAAATCAATGATAGCTATTGAGAGAAAGATGGTTACTCAACTTATGAAAAGATGTAGCTACAAGAGGGCCAGTTTTTTAGGCATAAAGCCTTTAAATTAATTGATGTGTTATTTCAGCATCATAAAAAAGAAGGTGAATAGGTAGCAAATGCCAATTCCACCAGTTCAGTTCTGTTTGAATGTTCATTGAATTTTTTGCAGAAAGAATTAGTCCAAGAATTTTGTTCCCCAGAAATAAATTTGTTTTTGTTGTAGATACCATAATCTGGCAGCTATCAAACTTCAGCTATACTTGAATATTTTGAGACTGGTCTATGAACAAAGAAAGACAGTTTTAATTTTTTGTCATGAGTGACAATTTTTATCAGTTTAAATGTTACTGTCAGCTTTATAGTAACCACAGTAGTATTTGGAGAACTGTATATGTGGTTTCAAAACTATGATGAGAATTTTAACTTCATTTTAAATCAAAAACTTAACTTGGTTGGTACACCTGAAAGATCTTATGATGAGGGCCCACAGGACACTAAACAGTCTTGGTGCCTCAATTGCAAGTCATGTACCCAACAAATGAAGAAGGAATCCTGACCATCATAAAAACCTTAAAAACAGTCCTCTGGAGTAAGTGGTATACCTGATAACATAATCAAAAAGTGTAGTCAACTCATTGTAAAACCACTATCATATTTATGCATAGTTCACCGGCATCAGGGACTTTCTCTTCTTGTCTAGAAATTACAAAATTGAAGGAAGTCTACAAAAAAGGAAACACGGAAGAAGTTGGCAATTACAGGGAAATTGCCCTGTTATCTGGATTCTCAAAAATTCTAGAGAAGGTCTACCACAAAAGACTTACAGCCTTTATGGGAAAATATCAAATTCTATCCACAGCACAACACAGGTTTAGAAAGAACCGCTCAACTGACAGTGCTATCTATGAATTCCTAAATGAAATTTACCAGAAAGTGGACAGTGGCAAATAGATCACTGATGTATGCCTTGACTTGTCAAAAGCATTTGATATTACAGATCATGAAGCACTCCTACAGAAATCACATCAACTAGACATCAGAAGCATACCTGATGACTGGATCAGGTCATACCTCTGCAGATGGAAACAAACAGTGGAAATACAACAAGTTGACTGCAAGAAATTACAAACCATTGCTCAGATTACCAAGACATGAAATATGGAATATCCCCAAGGGCCAGTACTAGGTCCAGCACTGTTCCTCCTATATGTAAATGACCTACAAGCAAATGTAGTGTCAAAATGCTTACCAGTTTGCTGACAGCACAAGCTTTCTCATTATTGCTAAATCAGAAAACCTACTACAAGAAAACATAAGAAAGACAATGGGTAGCATAGCAGAATGGTTCACATACCTTATATTAATCATTAATGAATGTAAACTTTTAGCAATCAACTTTGGTAATGTAAAGGAAAGGTTCCGCAAACTATAAATATCCAGTTTTCAAAGAAAGCTGTACATAGAGTTGACCTGACAAAGTTACTAGGGGAAACTCATATTGACTGTATCAGCAAAAAATTGAACACATCTTACAATGTGATGAGTATCCTTGAAAGCTGCTGTAACAAAGACTGCTGAAAAAGTGTGTGCTGTGCAATGCCCAATCAATCCTGAAATGTGGAGTCATTTCCTGGGGAGCTCCTCTAATTGCCATTAAGCTATTTAGAATTCAAAGAAGAGTCATAAGAATCATATAAGGTGCCAAACACAGAAAATATTGTGAGCCACTCTTCAGAAAACTGCAAATCCTCCCACTTCCATGCTTCATGTATATGAAACCATAGTATTCATACAGCAGTAAGCAACTGAAACTCCCGCAGTCTCCTCAAAAATGAATATGCACACACTCACAACAAGGCAAAAAATGGATCTCCATATGCACCACACAAAAATTAAGCTCTGCCAAAATGGAGTTCTGCACCTTTGAAAAAAGTTATTCAGGAAACTACTAAGTAACATACAATCAATAAACAACATATCGAGGTTCAAAGCTGCAGTGAAGGCATATCTAATTGATCATTGCTTTTACAGTACGAAAGAGTATTTTGATAAATAATAATGTGCCATTATGAATAATATTGTACCAGTCTTATCCACTGCAATCATAGTAATATTGGAACCACTGAGCAAATACAAGTAATGTACCAATAATAAATAGTATAACCGTAAGCAATTAATGGTGTTAAAATGATAGAAACATTATCGTGTTAAATGATGTCCAACATCTTATATATATTTATGTACCAAAAAGGTCTCATGGACAAATAAATAAACAAATAAAGGCATATCATATTCTGCTAAGCTTTTTATGGTCAGTTAACAACATGATCAATTCAGTTACTACAGAAATTCAGTTTGTATGAAGATAACATAATGAATGGTGCAACATTTCATATATTGTATCTGTTTACTATCTCTCACCTTTTTATTTGTTTAATCTTAAAACTGTAGACAGTTTGTATAATGGCAGATAACTTTACAGCCTTGCAGTGCGATGAACGCTGTTCTGAATACAGACCTTGTGTAACTACCTGCCCCAAGAAGACATGTGACAACATTCTCAAATATGAGACAATTACAAGAATGTGCAGTAAGGATCATTGTGTTGAAGGTGAGTAGCAAATGTGCGGATTGAGATCAAAGTTTGCTGAAATACTTTCTAAAACTTATGAAGGTGTACATTTTTTTTAATGACATACAGGCCTGATTTGTTCTATAGATGAAATATAAGTGTGCACCTTTCAATATCTGACATACTCACTATATGAAAAATAGAAAAGCTTTATTATTTTCTCTCAAAATAAACTATTACTTCAGTTAGTGTGAGAGATACATCTGTAACGTGTTGCCCATTGTCTCATGTACGTATATTGCTGGTGAAATATTCTTTATTTCAGTTAAATATATTAATGTTTGATGTTGCTACATTCCTTTTATAACCATCTCCAACCTACCCTTATTTCCTACCTGAGGAAAGAACAAATAGGTCTGAAAGCTAAGATTATATCTTGCTCTTTTTAGTGTTTGTTTAAATGTGTATGGAGAATTTTGTTCCTTGAGTTTAAGTAATGATGGACCATCTGTCTCATGTTTTTATAGTTTTGACAAATGAATTGACATTTTTATACAATTAACTTCCTGCCTACTTTTTTTATTAATTATAATTGTGAATAAACAACTCATGCAAGAGTATTAAATGTTTTATTGATCCAAAGTGGCTAATATGCAGTAGAGAGAATTGTATGATATACAATACTGAATTTCAAGCTTTGAGTGTGTTCTCTTAAAGACAGCGACTAAAGAAACTACAGGAAGACAGCGAGTTGTCTATCCACCTACAATGATAGAAGCACACATTCTTATGACATTGTGTTTCTTTCATACACAGGGATTTTTTTTTTAGCATGTTATACTTTTTTGTTCTTCAGCTACAAGCTTTCATATTAGCTCACCCTCTATTTGTCACCTGTGTGAATCACTTTATCTGTTTTAACTGTCTTGTGTGTCTAAGGAATATTATAGCTTTCATTCTGGCTGTCTTGATGAGATTCTAAAATATTTTTACACTATTAATCACATGTTAATACCAAAAGACACACACTTTCAGTGCATTTTTGGTATGGGTACATATCATATGCTCAAAAATTCAGTTTTCAGTTTTATTGACTTGTTGCTGTAAAGAACAGAAAGTATGTTAAACAAGGTAGATGTATTCAGTTAATTTCTCAGAATT
The DNA here is from genome assembly GCF_023897955.1 of Schistocerca gregaria. Classification (NCBI taxonomy): domain Eukaryota; kingdom Metazoa; phylum Arthropoda; class Insecta; order Orthoptera; family Acrididae; genus Schistocerca; species Schistocerca gregaria. The sequence goes on from NC_064922.1 coordinate 171,288,071, forward strand.
CAGTAAATTCATTAATCATACTTTAGTGAGCTATTGTTCCTGTATGTTGCAGAATAATTTGTTCACAAAGTACAATAACAGTTCTGGTTACCACGTCATTAAAGAAAAATGTGATTATTTATATTTCCCATCCCATTGTATTCTGCTTTCCCTTCCTTGATCCTAGGAGAATTAGCATTTGATCCTTTGTAAAATCTCACTTATTTCACCTTTTCCCCTCTTTAGATAGATTAAATAATTAGCTCCAAACATGAGTTTCTGGTAGCTTCATCCCTTCAGTATTTGCTGCTGACTGTTTATCTTTATTTTACTAAAAGTTTATTTTAATAACCCCACAATGTGTTCATCCAGGTTGTGAAGCCAAGAAATGTCCAGATAATGAAGTATACTCAAACGTTACAGCCTTAGAGTGTGTTACTGTTAACAAATGCAAGCCTCCAGTCTGTATTCAGACAGCACAGGCTACCTACTATGAGGGAGATTTGATGGAAGAAGATGCCTGTCATCGATGGTAATCACATATTCTGCTTATAATTGTTGATACATTGTGGTGTTATTTTATTTGAATGGGCACATTATAGTGCAGCGTGCTGAATGTCAGGCCCATCCTTAACATGTACAGGGTATGGCAAACATGCTTGATTTGTGAAAAAAAAAGAGGTTGGGTCTGCTACTGTAACCTTCCAGGAAGAGTGATTTTGAAATTTGGACTTCTAAAAACATTATTTTAAAGCTTTTCTGAACTTTTTAAAATTGTGAACACAACACCTGCTTTCCATTGATTCAACCATAGCAAAACCTGTATCATACGACATCTCAGAATCTGCGGTTCTGAACTTTTCTTGTCAGAGGTACTGATACAACATACTGTTGTGTACCATCACAGATCAAGTACTGGTAGCAAGCATAACTTTATGTACTTCTTAAATGAATCTGATTTGGCAAAATGATCACCAGAATAGATGTGAAGTGATTCACTTCAAAGTAGTGAGCTTTGTGCTGTAGGATGTTTGGGTAAGAGTATATTACTGCACTAGATGTATTTAATTTATTGCCTATAACCTTCATTGGCAGTATATTACATTAGCAAGAGAAACTAAAGAGTATGCCTATCATCTATGCACCTTCTGCAACTAATGAGTGATGATATACAAAAAAAAAAAATTCCTTATGTTTCAATTCATATTGATAAAAAGGATTTTCCCAATATTTCAAGAAGAATGTTTTTGCCAATCTTTTGCTATTTCAGTCTGATTCATTTGTGTACAAACATTAGCTCTTTGGTTAAATTTACATGTTCTGTTGTTTGGGAGCACTGTCTGTCACTGCTGTATGAGGTGCAATGTAACACTGATCAAGCCTGGCTTCCTCCAGAGTGGGTTGCAGAGCTAAATTGCGAGCAACATGTTTTGTTGGCAGCCTACTAGTGCTTCCCTAATTATGCTGAAAAAAAAATTATCATGTTTTACTGAAAAAGGAGCTATATGGAGAAGTTGGCACATGTCTTAAATGTTTCAGTTATTCGGAATCTGACACCAGACGGAAAATTACTACATGTTAAGTTCATCTGGGACACCAAGGGACATAGCAAAACTGTTGAAATCATTAGCAGCAGCAGCACCACAATGTCTATGGTTAGGGAAAAAGATTAGCATTAAATATCTCATCAATGCCTATCCCTAACATGTGGAAGGGTAGTGTACCATTAATCCATTTATGTCCAAAGTGGCCATATCCTTTAGTTCTGTTTCATGTAGCTTACTGAGAAGTAAGTGTAATAATGTGTAGAATTTTTTTGTCACAGAAGTCAGTGTAATCATCTGCTGACAATTATGCAAAAGGGTAACCTGAGTTAACTGAGGCATACATTTTCGTACAGTTGACTTACAGAAAAACTTAATTAAGTATCACATTCATTGGCAAAATATGAGTTTTAATATAGCTGATGACACTACACATTTAGAGAATATGTGTATGATTGGCTGCTCATTTTTATTCAATTTTTTTAAAGCTATGCATTAGAAGCTCCAGATGAACAGATACAGCCTCTTACAGTGATATGTTTTAAGCAGTAAGTTCAGCATAGGTTAAAGAGCAATCTGATGCAGTAATGTTCCAAACAAGACCAGTATGTTGCAACAATTCCAATACCAGCTTGACAAATACACAACCATAGAGCAAACCATTTACAAGAATTCTGTAGCAGTGATCTCAAATAGAGGTACAGTGAGAAGATAACAGTAGCATCGATGTAAGCCAAGTATTGGCTGTAGGCTGCAGCCCATTCAGTCACATAACCATTCCAGAAAGATTGCTCAAGGGGTGCATTTATGGATTCTGACATAGAAGATGACCTCAGCAGTTTGACAATGGCTGTGACCTCTTTCATGTCACTGACTAATGGGAACATCAAGGTAGCTGTGTGTTTAAAACAGACTGATGGAGTATCTTTTATAGTGTTACATAGTTTTCATAAGGAATTAAATTATAGGAACTTAATCTGTTTACCTTATTAACCCTTAATGTCCCAGCTGTGGTCTCACAGACGGTTACTCGGTTGGTAATGCATAGTGGTGCGGTAGAAGACTACAGCATTGTGTATTGTGTAGTTTTCTTTCTCGAAGCTCTCATGGTTTCCTTTGTTAGTGGCTGCTTGAATAATATGTGGACCTATACTACTACTGCTTCTTTCATGCTAGCAGTCTCTGCGACTGCACATGTGACTTTACATTCTGGATTCAGTAGCCAGATCTACATGCTACAGACCCTGACTTTGAGGATACTGTTTTAAAATGGTTTGAGGACAGTTTAGGAAACAATGTTGGATCATATAGTGACAACAAAATTGAACAGAAACAGTGTGAAAGTGAAGACAGTATTTATTTTACCAACTGTGAAATCCGAGAATGAAACAAGTAATTAAAGTGATGAAGTCAGAAGTGTTGAGACTGAATTTTTAGCTAAAGTATCTGCTAAAAATACATTAGGTTGAAATAAATATCGTTGGTTGTCAAAGTCTCTTCCAGCAATGGCCAGTGGTATTATTTTTCTGCAAGTCAGACATCAGTGGGGTGAATTGTTTGTCCTTCACAATTCCTACGAAGACAATACTCAGGTGAACCACATTAATTGTTGAAGAAGCTCATTGGTGACACCACAGATAAAGAGTGAGACAACAAGTATCACATACCCCTCAACTTCATGCATCCTTCACCATACTTGTTGGGTGTAGCAGAACTGAGAGTACAATTTATTGCAGAACATTTGGAAAAATGCAAAACATGCTCCTCCTGTGACCCTAAAAAGAAGAAAAAGGTGTCTTATTGTACTGTTGTTGCAAGAAACCAATCTGACTTGAAATCTGTACAAAAATTTCCAGCAAGTGCAAAGAAAACCTCTGAGAAAGAAAGTAAACACCTAAGAAGTATTAGATTAATTTTCATTTTTTGAGTATTTTATGGGATTTTTTATGTTTTTATTATTACATGAATAGTAACCATTAAAAATAAAGCAAAAAGTAAAATTTTGAGTGCAGGGTATTTGATTTGCACAGTAGTAACATTATCATATGTCTGCTTGTGTCTGTGTATGTATATATGTATGGATATGCGTGTGTGTGTGTGTGTGTGTGTGTGTGTATGTGTGTGTGTGTGTGTGTGTGTGTGTGTGTGTGTGGGCGCGAGTGTATACCTGTCCTTTTTTCCCCCTAAGGTGAGTCTTTCCGCTCCCGGGATTGAAATGGCTCCTTGCCCCTCTCCCTTAAAACACACATCCTTTCATCTTTCCTTTTCCTTCCCTCTTTCCTGACGAAGCAGCCGCCGGTTGCGAAAGCTCAAATTCTGTGTGTGTGTTTGTGTGTTTTATTCATTGTGACTATCTACCGGCGCTTTCCCGCTTGGTAAGTCTTGGAATCTTTGTTTTTAAGATATTTTTCCCATGTGGAAGTTTCTTTCTATTTTATTTACATCATCATTAATTTGAACCCAACAATTACATTTGTTATTGTCTCTGTTGCATTTTGAAATATTCTCTATCATCTTACTTTCTCTTTTTGTTGAAATATGTCTGCTTGTGTCTGTGTATGTATGGATGGATATGTGTGTGTGTGTGTGTGTGTGTGTGTGTGTGTGTGTGTGTGTGTGTGCGCGCGCGAGTGTATACCTGTCCTTTTTTCCCCCTAAGGTGAGTCTTTCCACTCCCGGGATTGGAATGGCTCCTTGCCCCTCTCCCTTAAAACCCACATCCTTTCATCTTTCCTTTTCCTTCCCTCTTTCCTGACGAAGCAGTCGCCGGTTGCGAAAGCTCAAATTCTGTGTGTGTGTTTGTGAGTTTTATTCATTGTGCCTATCTACCAGCGCTTTCCCGCTTGGTAAGTCTTGGAATCTTTGTTTTTAAGATATTTATCATTTAATATTCTGTTCATGTTGTACAGTTTTCTGTTTAAATGTGTTTTTTTTCATAAAAATTAAATTAACTTTAAAATTTATTGGAATATATTTTTTGTGTGTTAAGAGCACAATCTTTTATGTAAAATATGAACTGTTACACTGAAATTGCTGAATCCATTATTTTGGCCATTTAAATATAGTGGTCCCTCAGACTGCATCTGGGACAGTGTGTGACAAAAAGATGACATGAAGAGCTAAGGGTTAACAATTATCTATCACTGTACTGCTGAATGCTATTTGTGTTTATGCCAGATAAACTTCATGTGACAAATTAGAAAGAAACAAGTCCACTTCCAAGACAGTTCCTGTCTCCACAGGTGCATTAAATAGCTGTTGTTTATCTACTAATGGTAGCTTACTATTTCCTTGATTACAATGGTATTTTTTATATTTTTCAAAGGAATCACTTCACTGTATCTGTAAATACTGAACGCTTTTCACAATACATTACTACTTGTTACGCATCTGTTCAATGAGCACTGTACTTGTCTTTTGTCTAAAAATAACTTTTCAAGTCTGGACTCGAAGAGGGGCTTGTTGCAAACAAACCAGTAATACTGGATCTTTGGATGTATTTTCTTTCCATTTGCATGTCACATGATTGCATAATGTGGAAAGCTTTCATGGGTCTTGTTTCCAACCTGTAGATTGTATGAGCTTGGAAAAATGTCTTCCTAAGAGATAAAACAGGGGTTGTTGGTGCTTTTCCTGGATATCCAGCTTTCAAGACACTTAAATTACTGCTGTGCTTTGAACTGGTTAGCTCCCTTTTCTAATAGTTTTTGCAACAATATTAAGCATACACAGAGTGCAAATATCGCTTTTCATTAATTTTGGACACAGGACAGGTAATTGTATACATACATACATACATATTTAAACTAATCTTTTGTTGGTTATATTTTGGCTTATTACTACTTGTTTATATACTTTGTGCTTTTCTAAAATATTATGCTTTTGAATAAATGAACTGATGAAAGCACAATTTATCAGTAAAATTATGTACATCATAAAAGTCCTCTTAGTAGCCATAGAACTAAAACACTACAAAATCGTCACACAATGCGAATTAATATGTGCAAGGGAAACCACTTTCAAAACAAGTAACGCAGCAGAAATAGAAAGAATACTCTAATAAAAAGAAGAATGGTCAAAACATGCAAAATAAAAATTACCTGGAAAATTTACAGTTTAGATTACATTCTATTGAAACATGAAAATGTTACCAGTAATGAGCATGACCATGAAGAAGGGCTAACCATGACACCAGAAAACTGTATCATCAGGATAATAATAGAGATATTATGTAACAGTAAGAGCAACATTAGATATATTATGGAAGTCAAGGAAGACATGGGGAAAGTACAGAAGACTTAAAAGATACAAGGGCACAGTTGAAAAGTAATGGCTACAGTTTTTTTATGAGAAAACTTGTAAAGCTTTTTATCTAAAAGAAATGTTATTAACATTGTAGATATCTGTCCTTCATGTCTACATATTTATCTCTCAACATAATCACCCTGGTAACAAACACTGACTGTAGAATGTTTTACTTTGTTGATGGAGCCACAACCTCCCCTCTGGTTGCGCTGTGTCATTGGTGTCAAAGTGAAGTCCTTAAAGGTGTTATTTAAGTTTCAGAAACAGTAAAAAATTAAATGGGACCAAGTCAGGACTGTATGGAGGATGATCACTGACTGTGAACTCAAGGTGTTGGATTGTTGCAGATGTTCCAGCACTTCTGTGTGGTCTAGCATTGTCATGCTGAAGTAGAGGGTGCATCTTTTTCGAATGACCTCTTCAAATTTGAAACTTGAATACAGCAGATAGTTTTTAATACACCAACATAGTTATGTTACATACAACCATGTTACATACTAGAATTTGGAGCCCTCTAGTGGCAGAGGCCTGCAAATGTTTAAACATGAAGAATAAAGATTTTGAATGTTAGTATTTGTTTTATTTAAAAAGCTTTAAGCATTTCACATAACAAAGTCAAAGGCATTACTTTTTAGTGCACCTTCATAAAATGGAACAATGGGATGGGTAATTCCACACAAAGAAAGAAAAAGTTGAGTTCTGAGAAAATGAAAAATAAATATTATGCTGTTTTAGAGCCGGAATTTTACTCATGTTCTGGACTAACTGTTGTTTTTTGCAGCTTCTGTTCACATCACCAGAAGAAATGCATAGGGGAGCCATGTTACACCACTGAGCAGCCAATACACCAAACCTTTTCAACCATTGCACCAACCACTGGGCTGCCAAAAACTGCACCTGCTCCAGAATGCAAGTCAGGTTGGAGCAGCTGGTTGAACTCTTTTACACCTTCAGATGACAAATCATATGATAAAGAGCCTATCCCTGACACCATCTCTGTGAGTGTAATATTTCTGTATCTGCTTTAAAATCATATGCTGTATTTAAAGTATATTGTACTGAAAAAGATGTAATTTATCTTAGAAGAGAGAGTGTAGATAGAACTGTTGGCCTTAGTCAGTTAAATCCTTTCCAGTCATTTTGATACAACTAATTAAATTAAATAGATGGTTTTTTCAGTCAGAAGTGATAGTTAAAAAAATCAACTCTATGGAAGCAACTGTTGGTTGTGAAAGATTGAATTTTGTGTGTATGTTTGTGTTTGTTTGTGTATCTATCAACCTGCCAGCACTTTTGTTTGGTAAGTCACATCAACTTTGTTTTTAGTCATATTTTTCCCACGTGGAATGTTTCCCTCTATTATACTTAAATAATTGTATAGTCATGTCTGCAATAATCATAAATCTACAGTAATTTACTGTAAATAATATACGTAAAGTAAAAATCTTCTTTATCATTAATTATAAGGAGTGTTCATACGAAAAGGTACTAAACATGGTAACAACCTGACTGGTTGAGATATGCAAATGCCGCTTTGAGATAACGTATTGAAGTGTCTAGACAATGGAGACATGTTTTGTTACCTTCCAATCTGTGCCCTTGGCAGTCAAGGTGATGCTCACTGTCTCTTTCAACATTAAAGGTCTGAAAGTAGTAGAATTCCTCAAATACACAAGAACCACTAAGAATGATGTGTCCTGTAAGACATTATGTAGCATACACAAATCCATCAGGAGCAAATGGCCTGGGCTGCTCACAGAGGGAGTGTTTCTGCTCTGTGATAATGCATGTCCACCCAGGTCACACAAAATGTAACTGCCAAGCTTGAATGGGAGCAGCTTGAGCATCTGCCCTACAGTCTGGACATGTTGCCTAGCAACTTCCTTGTGTTTGGTCTGCTAAAAAAACATCTCAAAGGGAAGAAGTGCTATAACTTGGATGTCAGACTGAAGACTGCAGTGGAGGACTGGCTCCTGTCACAGCCATAGTAATTCTGGGAACAGGGAATCCTTCAACTTATGAAACAGTGGGATAGTTATGTTCAGGTCCCTGATGATTACTTTTGAATAAAGACTTTAGTTACAACCACACTGTTGTCTTTTACCTTTTCTTTTGAACACTCCTTGTATGTGTCTCATACTTTGGCTAATATTAGGCTAATTTTCCAATTTTTCCAGGATAATGTATATGGCCAGAAAGGTATCTGCAGCAGAACTAATGTGACTGAGATTGAATGCCGTGCAGTGGGCAGTGAACTTGACCATAGTGATACTGGAGAGAAAGTGAAATGTAACTTAGAAGAAGGCCTAGTTTGCAAAGATGGTTGTAGGGATTATGAGATAAGACTGTATTGCAGCTGTGGGGGTAAGTACTGTTTTAAAGTAATAACATTACTTGTAGTCTGTAAAATTGTCCCATTTTCAGGCCATTATTGTAGAATACCAGAATTCTCTGTCTCACTTGATCATTGATTGTAGGAGTAGGAGAGATGATAGTGGGAGGTGGGAGTGGGGGCAGGATTTGTATTAGACCCTCTTGTCTGCTCTGGACTCAGTGTCTCATTTTCTATTGCACTAAACCCCCAGTCTCCTTGACGGTGTAAAATACACAATTATTTTAACATACAATTTTCCTCCTTTCTTGTTATATAGCTCATTAATTTGTTTTGGTAAGCATTAATTTTTTATGTTATTAAATAATATACCTGATAATTTCCTCATGACATCATGTCTACAGACATTTCTTGAAAGTACCTTGTTACTGCACATAGGATTCTGATTTTACCTGTTGCTTTTTATCTGGGCTACATCTCTTCCTTTTAATACCCATATTTTACTCCTGTATACATGATGTTGAAAATATATCCCTCCCAGCCCCCCCCCCCCCCTTTCCCATTGGTGGGAATTTTTTTAGGTAGATGGGGCACAGATTGGCAAGTCCAGGTTTCCTAAGTTAAAAACTCATGAGCACCATTTGTCCTCTACAAGTATAAGTTCAAGTTAAGCTTGAGTGACGGCTATGAATGAATGTGACAGTACGAACATTGAAACTTCCTGGCAGATTAAAACTGTGTGCCCGACCGAGACTCAAACTCAGGACCTTTGCCTTTCGCGGGCAAGTGCTCTACCATCTGAGCTACCGAAGCACAACTCACACCCGGTACTCACAGCTTTACTTCTGCCAGTATCCGTCTCCTACCTTCCAAACTTTACAGAAGCTCTCCTGCGAACCTTGCAGAACTAGCACTCCTGAAAAAAAGGATATTGCGGAGACATGGCTTAGCCACAGCCTGGGGGATGTTTCCAGAATGAGATTTTCACTCTGCAACTGAGTGTGCGCTGATATGAAACTTCCTGGCAGATTAAAACTGTGTGCCCAATCGAGACTCGAACTCGGGACCTTTGCCTTTCGTGGGCAAGTATGAAGGAGGGTCCAATTGTTTTGGAGTACACTCCAAAACCTCTTTTTTTTGGTAAATGACTGTCAGACTAGTTTTCAGAGATGTACTTCAGATGTGCCTGAGTCCCTTTCACTTGAAGAAGAGCTGGGCTGTGAAATAAAAAATGACAGCCCTAAAAACGCAGTATTGCCGTATATTATTGTAAGAAATTTAACTGGAATAAATGTAATTCATACAGGGTGGTAATTCTTCAAGAAGGTATAACACCTCTAAAGTTGATGCATGTAAATGTTCAATATTTCAGAAACAAATTACATGTATTGCAAATATTTGGAGAGGAACTCTCACCACATATATTAGTAATAACGGAACATGAAGTAAAATCTGGCAAAATAATATATTATAGGTTAGAAGGTTACTTACAAGCAAATAATTATTGTAGGGAATACCATATAGGTGATATTGTGCCAATTAATGTTATTAAGGATATAGTAGTTAAAAAAAAATTTTTTTCTGAACACCGCACTGAAGAAGGATCAGTCAAAATGAAAGTTGTTATTTTTCACAGTAACTACTTTTAGTCAGTGAAGCATAAAGTGATTGGGGTATATCACCCACCAAATTCTGATTTAATATTGTTTGTTAATAGACTTAGTAGCATAGTTGTTGCGACTGGTCCTAATGACCTTAATATATTGGTGACTTTAACGTAGATACAAATTCAAACAATGAAAAATTCAGAATGGAATAATGACAATAGTATGAAAATGGATAGATTGCTACTCACCATACAGTGTAGATGTTGAGTCAGACAGGCACAACAAAAAGGCTGCTTACAAGTAATCTTCTGAATTAGACAGTACCCAGCACACACACAAGCACACACACACACACACACACACACACACACACACACACACACACACACACATGATCACAGTCTCTTGCTGCCAAGGCCAGCTTGTACTATCTTTTAAATGTAGTAATCTCTGACACAAGAGTAATGGACACATGCTCCACTAGATATGATTATGCTGTAATCAACAAAAATGTTATAGACAAGGTAAATTACAGTACTTGGATTTTCATTATTCTGGCCACTTTGATCAGGTGATAGAGTACATAAATTCAGTTGTACCAAAAATCCTTCAGAAATTAACTCTGAATAAATCGCACATTAACACACTTAAATGCAAACTAGTCAATGAGAAATGGGAATCTGAGTACCAGGTAAAAGGGTCTGACGACAAATTGTATGTGCTCTACTCAACACTGTTAAGCCATTGTGATTATTTCTACCCATTCATAGAAATCCAAAAAAACATTTAATGTTGCCAAAATGGAAGTAATCTTGGGCTATAACTCCCACCAAATCTGACTAAGCTCAGGTGGAATATACATGATTTCAATTCAGCAGATTTTTAAGGAAAAATACCATCAGGCAAAGAAAACTTTGAAATCTGAAATTGCTAACCTAAGGAAGCAGATTAACAGCAAAGCAGTAGAACAGTCCAACAAAATAATTTAAGACATCTTGGGAGTTAGCTAACAAATAAAGGTCTCAAGAAGACGAACACAGAACCATTCAGTGTAAGACATGACGTAACATTGTGAAAAATATGAATACTATATGCAATATTTTTAATAATTACCAATTCATATTATAGTTGCCCAGTTCAACTCAGTCAGTGTACCAGGGTTGAATTTACAGAGGTTAATGAGCAGGATGTGTACAAAGCAATACTCACCAAAAGAAAAGAAAATCATCTGGATAGTATGGCATATCCAGTGCAGTTACTAAGGCGTGCATAAAAAGAATCTAGAAACCTCTTACCTACCTCATTAACTGCACCAGTAGAGAAAACATGTTCTAAAAATGAGTGTTGTGAAACCAATGTATATATTTGCAAATATCCTGCCACAGCTAAGTGCCTTTTTCATGAAACACAGATTTCTTGTAGAGTCTCAGTGTGGCTTCAAAAAAGAGCTAAGCACAACCACAACAGTTAACAGCTCTTCCATTAAGTTTTCTATCTAATGGAGCAAAGGATGCAGACTGGCAGTATTGCTTGGACCTGCAAAAGCTTAAAACATAGTAAAACATAGGTTTCTTCTAAAAACACTGAAGTTATGTCACATCAGGGGCTTATCTGTGTATCTTCTAGCCACATACCCATTGAATTATAAACAATGCATTAAACTGATATACATATACACTAGATAATAAAATTATAAACTTTCAATCCATTATTGAAACATTAGTACAAGCTGTACTGAGGGGCTCAATTTGGTCCCTTTCTCTTTCTTAAATATATATTAATGATACTGAACAAACCATTGAGTTTCATATAATAAGCTATGCAGATGAAACCTCAGTCTTTTTCTGTGGTAGAGAATGTAAGGACCTACACTCTTTTGCTACTACTGGTGCAACAGAAGTAATGAAATACTTTAGTGATCAAGAACTCAATGTGTATGTCACAAAATCTCAATCACTGGTGTTTAAAATGGGCAGTTCTTACCACAGTTCAGCATCATAAACTGGGAGCTGTGAATTTCTGGGGATGTATGTTGATGAAAATTTGTGGTGGACAAACAACAATAATTTTGTGTGTGAAAAAGTCAAACAACAACAATTTTCTATGTGGAAAAGTCAATTGTGCCTTATATCTCCTTATCCAGCTCATAAAGATATTTCCTAACTAAACCCTGAAAATAGTACTATATGGAACAATTTAGCCATTTCTTATAGGACTGCACAGCTGACATTCACTTAAAACGAATACTGCTGTTACAGGAAAGATCGATAAGATATACACATGGAATAGCCTATAGAGATCCATGCTGTGAAGTGTTTGTGCAGCACAGATACCTAACAGTATATTTTTGTACATATTTAAATTTGTTATATTTTTTATGAATCAACCAGTGGAAGTTGGTAAGTGTAGTGATGTACATGGCCACAATACCAAGGGAAAATTCCGCTATTTAAAGAAAACAGGACCTGATTTTAACACAAAATTAAAATCTTTTCTGATAGAATTTTTTTTATATTCATTCATTGAATTATAAGTCACTGATTGTAATATTAACCAGTAGCATAACAGCTTTAATGCAATAAATGTATGAAGTAGATATAAGATGCAACAGTTTCAGTATATAATGTCTATATAAGTGTTGTTATTTTCATACTATTATTTCTGATGTCTGCAAAAACCATAATTGTGATGGCTCTATACAGAAAAATGTAAATAAATAAATAAAAAAATATAAAGGCTCTGTTGTTGTGGTCTTCGGTCCTGAGACTGGTTTGATGCAGCTCTCCATGATACTTGATCCTGTGCAAGCTTCTTCATCTCCCAGTACGTACTGCAACCTACATCCTCCTGAGTCTGCTTAGTGTATTCATCTCTTGGTGTCCCTCTACGATTTTTACCCTCCACACTGCCCTCCAATACTAAATTGATGATCCCTTGATGCCTCAGAACATGTCCTACCAACCGATCCCTTCTTCTGGTCAAGTTGTGCCACAAACTTCTCTTCTCCTCAATCCTATCCAATACTTCCTCATTAGTTAGGTGATCTACCCATTTAATCTTCAGCATTCTTCTGTAGCACCACATTTCGAAAGCTCCTATTCTCTTCTTGTCCAAACTATTTATCGTCCATGTTTCACTTCCATACATGGCTACACTCCACGTAAGGCTATGTAAGCTCAAAATCAGCTGTGGTCTATTTGTCTAATCATGTCCTAGGCAATGCATACTGCTGAGAACCAATGAAGGATAATTGTCATGTTGGATGCCATAAAAAGTGGTTCAAACACAGTGTCAAAACTAATCTAAAGTAGTGTAACTTCATTACTTGCAACTGAGAGATGTAAACCCACAAAATCAAATGTGGTAAATTTCAAGGAATAAAACTCTTTAAAGAAGGTGGCATTGAGCCATAGTGAAATGGACAGAAGAAGAGGGAAATGGAAGTGTACAAGATAAATGATTTATCATCAGCTGCTCTCTGTTTATTCATGACCACAGTGTAAATACACTCATCACAGATCAAGCTGGTCAGCTGTGTAAAAATTCATTCATGTGTAATCAGCTAGTGATAATAAATTTTGTGGTGATGTCAATGGAATGGATGAAGCAGCTTCAATAAAGTATTGTTAGATAGCGTTATGAACTGATTTTATAGAGGTACAGCCCTTGAAAATTTATGTGAAAACATCAGAAACCTGTGAAGGAACACAAAACATTTTGAAAAGTCTGAAGGGTGATTGCTTAATGTACCTTTGTCCCCACATGTCATCAACATTTGCTCAATGTACCTTTGTTCTCACCTTTCACCAAAAATATATAAATTACAGCCATGAAGTTCAGGAAGACAATTAAAATTATATTGCTCCATAGACAAAATTAAGTATACAACATAAGACAGGTAACCACACTGTACGATTTTCACTGTTACCTATACTGAATGTGACAGTGAGTACTTTAGAGGTAAGGAAAGTTTCATGATTGAACTTCCTTCCTCCTTCCAATAATTTGTGGCTTGTGAATATGTATGTAACCCTTACAGATCTACCTTTACCAAATCCATGACATTTCCCCAGCACTATTATTTCACTTATTGTTTTAAATGAAAAGTTAGTTGTTTTTATAGAAACAATTTTATATGCTGTTTTTCCCCCTCTCTTTTAAATGAGCATCTACAGATACATAATTTTTCTGTCCAAAAATCCTATGAAGTGTGCATATGCACTGTGCTGCTTAGGGCAAAGCAATGTCAGGTAACATCAATCTGTCTCTTGTTTTCCTTTTTTTCTTACAGAGCTGAGCAGTATTCTTCAGAGAAAACTTATCTGAGACCTATATAACAGTATTTGAATACAAATTTAGTTTAAATTTTTGATGTTTGATGAAATAATTTCTGTCTGCTTTCCCACTGAGCAAAGTGGTGCTGTAGTTAAGGTGCTTACTCGCATTAGGGAGAAACATGCTTAAACCCCCTACCAGGCATCCAGATTTAAGTTTTCTACAGTATCTCTAAATTGGTTAGAGTAAACACCAGGATGGTTCCTAATACCATTTACATCTAATCTGTGCCCTAGCTGAGTTTGTGCTCCATCTCTAATAACCGTGTTGTTAGCACAGTGTTAATATTCCTCCTTCCTCCCATTTATGTGCCACAGCAAGGAATTCAAACCTGATTGAAGATTTTTGTGTGTGGCAAGTAAGTTTACTCTTGCTTCTCCATCAACTGTAAATGAACTTCTAACAGACTGAATATGGAGAATAACTTATTACAGTGGGATGTCCTCCATGATATATTATTCTTATATGAAAATCACTTTGTTTTTAGAAACCACACTCTGCAGCTTGGATCAGCCTCTTGCTCCAACTGCAGCCCGATGTGATACATATCTTAAGTGTGAACAACTACCTGAAACTGGTCGCCGAATTGTTGAGATGCAGTGTGAAGATGGTTTGTGGTTCCATCCAGTCCAGCATCAATGCACCTCACCAGAACAAGTTGCCACTGTTCGTCCTGAATGTCGCTGTAAGTTACAGACAGAATTTATCGTTAATCTTAGTAACACACCTGTATGCTTGTGGTTTTGCTGCAGCACTGTTGTGCTCCTGTATCATTAAACAGATTTGTTGTTGAAAAGGTAAAGAATCTGTTAATGAGTGTACTGCGCAACAGTGTTTCATAATTTCTTTACACTGCTTTCTAAAATCTTAGGAAACATCACAAAAATAATTAACTTGCCTGTCTGTTGTAATGGAAGCTTACCAAAAGTGTTAAACACATAACATAACATAAACAAATTATGTAAACATATTCCCAGTAACAACATGAAGTAGTAATTGTGCAATGTGCTGTTAATGATGAATTGTTTGAGTTCCAGTTTCTTACAAACCACATAGAGGAGGCATTGATTTGCAGACAGGCCCAATGAATATGACTGCTAAAATATTAAGCATTTAGACAAAGTCCTTCTTCCAAAATATAAAACATGCACACATTCACACAAGCACAACTCTCTCTCTCTCTCTCTCTCTCTCTCTCTCTCTCTCTCTCTCACTCACTCACTCACACACACACACACACACACACACACACACACACTGTCTCTGGGGACTGGGACCTGACTGCAACCAGGCCCCAGCAGTATCTGGAGACAGTGGCCAAGGGTGTGTGAGTTGTGCTTGCATGACTGTGTGTGTATTTCCTATTTTGGAAGCAGAACTTTATCTGATGGCAATCTTTTTCATAGTGCTTGTCTGCAGCTCAGTATCTCCTCTATGTGGTGAGTAGAAATCTACCCTTTTTGTATTGTTGTTATTCTATCCTACTCTTCCCATTACTTAATCTTCTTACGAGGATCCTCTAAATGTGCAAAGATTTCGGTCAGTAACAACGAGCCATCAAAGGGTCAGGAGATCAGGCTCAGCATCTCATGCACGCAATACCTTTATATTACTCAGAAGGAATTCCACATGATCAGTCATTAATGCTTTGCACTGTCATTAAGATGTGCATATGCTTTGGGTGTATCTTCTTTGTATATATGCACCCAGTTTTGTATTCTAAGACATAGGAGCCTGTGCATCTACCTAGATATATAATACCCATAAACATGCATTGCCTAGACTGAGGGAATCCCTTCTTAAGAATCTGATGGATAATGATTGGTTCTCTTGTAAAATTGCAAACCGCATTCAACATAAACATTGTCACTTTACAGTTTTGTAACACATATGTGCTTAGTATTGTCACACTGGTTTAGAGTTTAGTCTCTCTTTTGCAGCCAAATGATATTATACAATGGTAAAATGCTGGACTAACATTCGAGGGATTATGGTTAAATTCCCATGCATCCATTCAGATCCAGGTTTTTAATGGTTCCAAAAAATCTCTCAGGGCAAAAGCTGGTGTGATTCTTTTGAAAAACTCACAGCAAAACTCCTTATCAATCATTTTTCAATAAGAGCTCATGCTCTGTCACTAATGACCTGATCTTGAACAAGGCATCTTACCTAATCTTTCTTTTTTCCTTTGCATTTTGCCACAAAATTTATCTACATGTTGACATTATACTGTGTGAAAAGCTGATTAAGAGCTATGTTGAGGTAGCTTCTGCATTAATGGTTGCTGTTAAATCTGCTGTGCCTCTGTTGATGCTACCACACAAGGTGATGCAGTGGTTAACACACTGGACTCATATTCGGAAGAATGGCAGTTTAAATGCACCTCTGGCCATCCAGATTGAGGTTTTCTGTGATTACCCGAAATTCCTACAAGCAAGTTCCAGGATTGTTTCTTCACAAAAGCAAATCTTACTTCTTTCTCGATCCTTGAAACAATCAAAGCTTGTGCTGTGTGTCTAATGACCTTGATGTTGATGGGACATTAGACCCCTTCCTTCCTTGTAGCTTGTATTGCCTCACATTTAGCTGAAACTAATCATACTCCTTTTAATTCTGCTGATGGGGAATCCCTTGATGCTCAGTATCTTGAGTAGTGGTATGCATGTATAACATTCATCAAGTATAGTTGCATAAAGATGAAGTAGTAGTAGATAATTAGAAGCAACTGAAAAAATGGAAAATTAGCATCTGTCTTCAAAATAGACCCTTTTTGTTATAACCTTTAATCACAATAATTGCATGGATATTCACACTCTCTCTTAGAACAATAGCTGATCACATGATTACAACTCAGTCTCTTGTACTCAACTGCTGTGTCGTGACATGCGGCCGGCGCCGTTCATAGCTAGGTGGCGCTCCCGCGCTCTGCCGATTTGCGGAGCGCCTCTATCGCCGTTTGTGCGTACTGTCGTGGCGGCACTGTTAAATGTCGTGGCACTATCACAACACTTTTCCCCCCTTGAAAAAAAAACTCACTTCCTTGGAGACATGGACAGCGCGGAGACATCCATGGCCTCTTGTGAGGCCCTGAGGAGATCCCGCGCAGAGACACGAGAGTATGGTCGAAAATGTCCAGGACGGAAGCTCGTGCGTGGAACGTGCCTCCTGGATGAGATGATGGGTGAAAACTCCGGAGCAGCATCCATAGGTGTCATTGACCTGGGAGTGTGCTCCAGCGAGATGGGTCCCGGAGAAGGCGGCGTCGCAACTGGGGCCGGTTCCGGCATACTCGGAGGCGGCAGCGACGGCGGCTGCATCAACACGGACGGTAGATCGGCAGCAGCGACAGGACTGGCGTCTCGAGCTGGTGGAGGCGAAGGATGGGGCGGTGGCACAGGCGTGGCCACCACTCGTGGGCGCATCTGGTCGTAATGGCGAACAACCGTGCCGTCGCCCGTACGGATTTCACAAAGCCGGCGGCCGCGAAGAGCCTTGACCACCTCTGGAATCCATTTAGGGCGAGATCCATACCCTCGTGCCCACACGTCGGCGCCCACCGAGTATTTTCCTGCACTAGGGGACACAGTACAAGGCCTGACAGGGTGAAGCAGGTGCAGTAGATTGCGCGGTTGGCGGCCATGCAAGGGTTCAGCAGGGCTGCGATCACCCAGAGGAATGAAGCGATAAGAACTCAGAAATTGCAGCAGGGCGTCATCTGTGGAAAAATCACTAAGGAATTTTTTCATCTGGCATTTGAAAGTGCGAACAAGGCGCTCGACCTCCCCATTCAATTGTGGATGGAAGGGAGGTGCGGTAACATGATGAATCCCTTGTCCAGTACAAAAATCACGGAAGGCCTGCGAAGAGAACTGAGGGCCATTGTCCGTGACGATCATGGATGGAAGACCTTCTAGCGCAAAGATTTTGGACAAAGCCAGCGTCGTCGTCGCCGCAGTGGTGGGTGACGGACAATTAACAACAAACGGAAACTTTGAGAAGGCGTCAATCAACAGTAGCCAATAAGTACCAAGGAAGGGGCCAGCAAAGTCGGCGTGCACCCGTTCCCATGGCTGAGCTGGATCAGGCCATGGAGAGGGCATTTTACGTGGTGCCGCCAGTTGTTGAGCACACTGGCCACACGCAGCAACCATATGGGCAATGTCCGAATCAATACCGGGCCAATAAACGTGCCTGCGGGCCAGGGACTTAGTCCGAGAAATACCCCAATGGTCTTCGTGGAACAGTTTGAGAACATCTTTGCGAAGAGAGGCTGGCACCACGACCTGTGGAGATGTGCCATCCGTGGCCATAAGAACAACACCATCACGACCAGACAGACGAAGGCGCAAGGCATGGTAGTTGCGAAGGGGATCCGATGCCCGGCCCTTGGTCCTGTCCGGCCAACCTTGTTGAACAAAACCAATCACCCGACGCAGGACCGGGTCCCGCGCAGTAGCCGACGTGACCTGTGAACCTGTAAGTGGAAAGCCCTCGACCGCACGACGTTCTTCCTCATCAATGTGGAAACAGAGTAGTTCATCACGATCGAAAACAGGGTCGGGGCCCATTGGCAATCGCGACAATGCATCAGCTTTGGCGTGCTGGGCCGTGGGGCGATAGTGAATCTCATAATGGAAACTAGACAAGTATAAGGCCCAACGTTGCAGGCGGTGAGCTGCCTTATCCGGAAGTGACGCCGAGGGGCTGAACAGAGAGACCAGCGGTTTGTGGTCGGTGATGAGGTGAAACATAGAACCATACAAAAAAACGCTGAACTTTTTTAGAGCATAAATGATAGCGAGTGCCTCCTTTTCGATTTGAGAGTAACGCTGTTGCGCCTCGTTGAGGGTCTTGGAAGCATAGGCGATGGGTCGTTCCGACCCATCCTCATACCGATGGGTGAGAACAGCCCCTAGGCCATGCTGTGACGCGTCAGTCGCCAGAACCAAGTGCTGACCCAGACGGAATGTGGCAAGACAAGGCGCCGACTGCAAATGAGCCTTCAGGTGGACAAAAGCCTGCTCACACCTGTCGGACCAACAGAAGGGGACGTTTTTTGCGTAACAGCTGATGCAGAGGATAAGCTACCGCCGCTGCGGATGGAATAAATTTGTGATAATAAGCAATCTTGCCTAGAAACGCCTGAAGTTCTTTGACGGTAGACGGCCGCAACGTGCTGACGTAGAGGACGTATACCCTCACGGGACAAGAAACCAAGATACTCAATGGAGGTTTGGAAGAACTGTGACTTGTCCAGATTGCACCTCAACCCAGCCGAATGCAAAACCCGAAACAGTGAACGTAAATTACGAAGGTGCTCCTCAGTGGAGGTTCCCGTGACAACAATGTCATCCAGATAGTTTATGCAGCTGGGAACGGAAGCCGTGAGCTGTTCCAAAAACCGCTAAAAAATGGCCGGTGCACTAGCAACGCCAAATGGTAATCGCTGGTACTGATACAACCCACAAGGAGTGTTGATAACGAGAAATTCCTTGGAAGGAACGTCCAACGGCAACAGATGGTACGCCTCCGATAAGTCAAGTTTGGAAAAGAACTGGCCCCCAGCGAGCTTGGGAAACAACTCCTCAGGACGGGGAAGAGGATAAGTGTCAATGAGGCTCTGAGCGTTGACGGTGGCTTTAATGTCACCACACAATCGCAGACTCCCGTTTGGTTTAGAAACCACCACGATCAGCAATGCCCATTCACTGGAGGTAACCGGAAGGAGAATCCCTGAAGCTGTTAACCTGTCTAGCTCAGCCTTGACAGGTGCACGCAACACCACCAGAATTGGGCGTGCCCGGAAAAAGCCGTAGGTTTAAGAGTAATGTGGGCTTCAGAATCCTTGGCACAACCCAGACCAGCAGAGAATACAGACGAAAATTCAGAACACAATCCATCCAGCTGTTGATAAGGAATATCCTCAGATATGAGGTGCACATCATCATCAATGGAGAACCCAAACAACTGGAAAGCATCATAACCGAACAGGTTTTCAGTGCCCCCATGATCCACCACATAAAACGTGAGGGGCCGAACAACAGACTTGTAGGCAGTGGAAGCATCAAACTGGCCCATGATAGGAATTTTCTGTTGATTATATGTCCTCAGATTTCGCGTAACTGGAGGCAAAGGAGGGGAGCCCAACACCAAATACGTGAGAGAATTAATGAGAGTTACTGCAGAGCCAGTGTCCACTTGCATGCGGATGTCTTTATTCAGAACACGAACGGTAACAAACAACTTATTTGTTTGAGAAAGCACACAGTGAACATCCATGTCCGACGCCTCGTCCTCATCGACAGGAACTTTATGGGACTGACACACAGAAGCAATGTGGCCTTTTTTCCTACATGAATTACATGTGGCCCAACGTTTTGGACATGCTGCCCTGTCGTGCTGTAAGAAACAACGGGGGCAAGAAGGAAGTGCGGAACGAACCAGCTTCTGTGGTTGCTGGTTTCGCTGCGAGCGTTGCGGACCAACGCAACGTTGTTGACACGAGTGAACTGCCGCCACATCGTCGTTCTCCTGTGAAACAGGCAAATTGCCTGTGTCGAGAGTTGACTGTACAGCGCCTACATCACACCACGCGTCGATTTGCGCACCAGCAGCGTGAGACACTTCAAAGGATTGAGCGATGCTTAGAACTTCTGACAACGACGGGTTTGGCAGTTGGAGGGCCCGTTGCCGAACTTCTTTATCAGGAGCAAGCCGTAGAATAGCATCCCTAACCATTGAGTCAGCATAAGACTCATGATGTGTGTCTGTGACAAACTGACATTTCCTACTCAGACCGTGTAGTTCCGCCGCCCAAGCCCGGTAAGATTGATGGGGCTGTTTACGACACCGGTAGAATGCCATGTGGGCGGCAACGACGTGGGTGTTTTTTCGATAATAGGCAGACAATAAGTCACACATTTCTTGGAAAGACAGGGAGGCGGGTTCCCGCAGAGGGACTAACTGAGATAGCAGCTGATAGACTCGAGGGGAAATCCAAGATAGAAATAACGACTTACACATAGGAGCGTCGACAACGCCGAAAGCCAAGAAGTGTTGCCGCAAACACTTCTCATAATCCTCCCAGTCTTCAGCGGCCTCGTCGTAAGGAGGGAATGGAGGCGGAGAAGAGGAAGACAGATGATGAGTAAGCGACTTCGACAACGCCTGAATCGCCCTGCCGTCAGCTGTGTTCGTTGAGCCTGAATAGTAGCCATCAGCTGTGTTTGTTGTTCAATGAGCGCTTGCATAAGCTGTTCCATGTCTTCCTCCGTCACGAACACGCAAATCCACAACGCAGTGAAAATATCCCATCCTCGTCGCCAAAAAGTGTTATAACCTTTAATCACAATAATTGTGTTATTATTCACACTCTCTCTTAGAACAATAGCTGATCACATGATTACAACTCAGTCTCTCGTATTCGACTGCTGTGCCGTGACATGCGGCCGGCGCCGTTCGTAGCTAAGTGGCGCTCCCACGCTCAGCCAATTTGCGGAGCGCCTCTATCGCCGTTTGTGCGTACTGTCGTGGCGGCACTGTTAAATGTTGTGGCACTATCACAACACTTTTTTAAGAATTATTCAACTACCACCATTTAATCAGATGTTGAGCAAAGTCTTTTGTTACATGAAAACATGGCATGACATTGATAGCTGTTGTTGATGTGGTACACAGATGTAATCTTTAAAACTGATGCCCTCTGATGTCATGTTTCTTCACTTGTTCTGTCACACTGTTCAGATCTTCAGGCAGAGTGTGTGTGTGTGTGTGTGTGTGTGTGTGTGTGTGTGTGTGTGTGTGTGTATGTGTGTGTGTGTGTGTGTGTGTGTTTTTTAACTTAAATGATGTTCCAAACAAAACAAAAAATTTGACACTGATCAAATTAAAAGTTTGTCTCAAGTTTATAAGTTAGTATGTAAGTAAATTAAGCTGAAACTGTCCTCTATGTGTTTATCTCCATATCTGGATAACAGAGTGAAGAATGTAGTAAATAGGGGGTTGTGATTTTTTTCTTATTTTCCAACAGTTGAAGATTTCTGTGGTGTGGAAAGGCCACTTCTTAGTCATCCGAGTGACTGTTCTAAGTATTTGCAATGCCAAAGAAATGCTGCTGGTCAGTGGGAGCTACTGGAGAGGGACTGTGGTCCAGGAACATGGTTCCACCCTGTAAACATGGTGTGCGCATGGCCAGCAGACGTAAGCGCTGTCCGACCTGAGTGTTCCTGTGAGTATGCCTGTACAACATTTCAGTTTGTTTTCATGTCTGAAGAAGCAATTTTAATGAAAGTAAATTTTAACCAAAATGTTCCTGCATTTCCTACTAGAAACATTGGTAAATTCCACATTTGTTTCATTTCATATAATTTTTTGTTATTACTGGTAGGAGTTAATGATTTTGTTATTAAGTTAGACGAGCATTCACAGGGTAAAATTTCCAGTCAGCATAGCCTGAATTTGGTATATTTTGAGAATTTCTTTCTTTCATATTTCAGTTACAAGCATATTTAATACAACATTCTTGCAGAATAGCTTATTTTTCACAGATAATTTAGAATGCTCCTATCTTCATCAAGTAAGATATTAAGGATGGAACATTTATTGTCAGACCTTTTACATTTCCTGCTGTTATTTTATTTCATCCATGGTAATGGAGATTGGTATTCATAGCTGTAGATTAAATTATTTGAAGATAAACAGCAACAGACATTTTCTTCAACTTTATTTATGCCAAGATTCATTTGAAGCTTTCACCCATCTATATTAAAGTTAATAAGGTTATGCATCTGTTGCCAGTATGAGTTTATTGATTTTATTTTGAATACTGCAGCTTTCCAGAAAAATAAGTTACTTTAGTCACTGTCTCAACCAAGCTGCATACTAACAACTACTCTGCAGTCAAAGTGCTCATTAGTTTCATTCTGCCTCCAGTTGCTCCTTCTTCCAGTTTTATACACAGACCATATTTGTCTATACACAGAGTAGTATAAGAATTTGTAAATAACAATAACAACACTCAACATTCAAAAATTATTCAAATTATCATAAAAATTATAACAATTAAAAAGTCAAGAATGATAAGGTGTTTCCAAAAGCCGCATAGCTGTTTGAAGGTATTGTGGTTGCTTTTCCTGGTAAGGTGTTAATATAAAACTGCTTTACATTACAGTCTTTAAAATTTATTCTGAAATTAGTTATGTTATTGGAGTGAATATTGTCAGACTATAAATTTTATTGAAATATGTGTGTAAATGTAAAACTGAAATTGCATATGATTTTATATTCATTGCTTGACTTTAAGTATGTTTGTAGATCCATATAGTGTAGATGTCATGTGGAATATATACAACATGATACAGTACGAAAATATTCTCTATTTTCCGCAAATGCTATACAATGAGGAAAGCACATCTGTTCTACATGAAAGCTTGGAAGATCATTCATTGTGAAGCAAGATCGATTGTCAGTGGGGGTACACAATGTGGAGTGTGCTGGGGGAAAAGTGGCATGTCTCTTGTTGCACAGCATTAAGATAGTAATCTTACAGGTCTGCGGGAGGGCAACAAGTGTGGCCATAATGAGATTGTTGTGAGATATTGGTTGGCGGAGGCATTGGGCTAGGGTTGGCTCATGGTAGATAGTCTTCATGTTACTTCATTGCACTGGTAGAAGGGTATGGTGTTCTAGGAATGATGTTGGTGAGAAAACCATTGGAAGATAGATGCAATGTGCAGGCTACTATGTTGACGTCATTGAGCAGTTTGTAAGAAAGCATGAAGTGGCGGCTGATGAAACCATTCCCAGTGTCACATTCAGAATGCTGAACCTCAACAACCAGGAAGTTGTCAATCAGTTTGATACTCAGGTCTTTAGTGTCAGAGGTCTTTAGTGTCAAGCTGTACCTTGAGTTGCCACATTGCGCTCAGTTGTATCATCGTGGTGTTTGGCAGAAGTTGACATGTCATTGGTGGACAGATTGTCCTGGAGTGTTTACACAGATTTCACATGGCTTACATATACTGTGCTGGGTCTTTGGTTCAAGAATATGTTGAATGCATGTGTACCATGTTTTAGAGCCTTGGACCCATATAAGGAGGCCACAAGGAAGGCCAGATTGTAGCATCATGGAACATGATGTAGATGTAGTCTACAGGTGCCTTATGAATGTAAAGCTTAAGAGTGCTGTGAGGTTGTGGAGACAGTATTTTAAGAAGTGTAAGATGTTCTTTTACCCTGGTAACATGGGCAGGGAGTTTGTTGGTTTTCATATGTGGCACCAGAAGCTCAAATTCAGAAGGAAGGTCAAGTGTTTCACGATACAGGACTTCTGTGTGGGAGGCACAGTGTTCCTTCTTGCAGGCAGTGTGTATGCCTAAGAGCACCCATTCTACAGCTTGTGTCTAGTGTATACCATGGCACGTAAGAGCAGCTTTCAATATGCGATGCCATAGTTGTATAAAGCCATTGCTTTATGGATGTAGTGGTAGTTCAATAATAGTGGGTGCCACAGAGGTTACATTGTTCACTGAACAGTGTGGATTCAAGTTGTTGGTCTTGATCAGTGGTTATGGACACTAGGTACATGCATCAGGGTGTTGTTGAAGTCACTAGCTTTTGATTATACTGACATGTCTCAGAGAGGTGTGGCATTATGTGGTCAGTGATGGAGATTATGTATTGATAACCTCACCAAATTAAAGTGCATGCATCACTGTCAGAGTGATGGTTGTGTGTGGTGGCTCAATTTACTCTTCCAGCGTGGTATGCATTTGGGTGGTCCACTCCTTGCAACCTTTCTTGATGATCAGTCATACAAAATTTTTCAGTCTTTGTATTCACAGTCATGTCACTGAGAAGGTAAGGAGCTGTTTATACCTCTGTTGTGATTCTGCAAATGCATTGTAATCAATCTCTGCAGAGATGGCATTGATCTGTGAAAGATAATCAATGATGATGTTGTAATTCTTGAGTTTCTCCCGGTGTATTTGATAATCAAAATATCCACGGGTGTACTGCCGGTCTATAGTGTCCAACGGGCACAATATTTCGGCGATCAAACATGTCGCCATCATCAGGTGAACTGACGGACTGAGCTCCTGTGAACGTGCCGTGGTCGTCACACGGCGGACAGAGCCATCACACCGACGTCATCTCAGACGCCGTCGCAATCTGTTCCACCATGCTACCGTGGCGCGGGGTGCGGACGGTGGAGGAAGCACGCCGCGGGCGGAGGGTATTTAAATCGGCCACCGCCGCGACCGAACCCAGTTCCCCCTGAGCAGCCATAGCGTACGGATCTCGGTGCCGGCACGTTCACAGGAGCTCAGTCCGTCAGTTCACCTGATGATGGTGACATGTTTGATCACCGAAATATTGTGCCCGTTGGACTCTATAGACTGGCAGTACACCCGTGGATATTTTGATTAATGATGATGTTGCTTCTGCCCTTCAGGTGGCATATGTCAGTTGTGAATTGTGCGACATAATCCAAGTGGTGGAAGTGTCAGGGGCACAAGTCTTTTGATGAGTTACAGATTTGTCTGCTAGAGGCCAGTGATCTATATAGATGACAAGTGGTTTGCCTTCCATGTCTTCCTTGAACTGACAAATTGCCTCATAGACCATGGAGAGTTCAAAGTCATAAGTCAATTATTTTCTTTGGCAAAGAGTCAGTTTTCATGAAAAAATCTGAATGGTTGTTTAAGCCTAGTACTTACTGTTGGAGAACCATGCCAGTCACAAAACTGCTCACATGCTTTGTAACTGTTAACTGTGCATGATGGTGGGCCAGGGTTGTTGCCTGGGTGAGACAGTCTTTGAATTTGCTCTGATTCAGCTTCAGTTTACTGTTAGTGTTCTTTCCTTTTAGGGCTTTTTTATTGGAGCCTGAATGGTGACTTCATGTGGAAGGTGGCACTAGTAGAAATTGATCATCCTCAGAAATCAGTGTAATTCCTAGTAGTCTTGTGTAGGTGGTAATTGGCGGACCAGTTCCATTCATTATCTGTAGGGCAGATGAGTGCAGCATTGACAACATGACTGAGAAAGATAACCTCAAGTTGCCAAGTTGGCCTTTGTTGTCATTGATAATGATGCCATTTGCAGTAAGTACATTGAAAACTTGTCTGGGCTTGGAATCTCATGTGTTATCCTCCTGAGAAAAAATGTGAAATCTGGGCAAGATAAGCATAGCAAAAGAGAATCTTAAGTAGTACCTGTCCAAAAACTGTTCCATGTTTGGGCCCCCTTTTTTTTTTTTTTTTTTTTTTTTAGGCACATGGCATAAAAAGGTACTCAAACAGGCCAAAAGTGATTAACAATTGATGTCTTTTAAAAATATTCTGCATTCATCAGTATTTGGTGATAAGCTTGTTTGCAATCTAGGATGCTGAAGACAGAAGCACCCCCAAGGTAATGAGTAAGGTCCTCTATGTTTGATATTGCATAGCTATCAATTATGAAAAGTGCATTAAGAGTTCTGTAGGCGCCACATAAGCACAAGGCACCTTCCTTCTTTGTTCTTTGGTGCTAAAAGTTCAATTACTGCCACCTTGGCCATGTGATGTTTGTCTGGTGGGAGCCGGTGTGGTCTATGTTGGACTGTGGAGGGGACATGGGACCAGGTGTGGTGGGGACCTGTGTATCATTCTGTCTGTGAAGGTGTGATGGCCCACTGCATGAATAGCACTTGTGAAGAGTCCATGGATGGCTGGGAGTGAGGATTAAGAGTGGGAAGCACTTGAGGAAGACTCAAAGTTACTAACACTGTTGGTATGTGAAAGCTGTGTAGGTGGCCACACTTACTGTTTTAGTCATGTCAAAAATGTATTTCACTTGGATGAGAAGGTTGTCCTCGATGGGATGTCAGTCAAAGGTTTTGTACATGACGTCATGGCATTGTGAGCTCTTCATGCATTTTTTTGTATTTCCCATCTTATTATTTCATTCTCTTGACAGAGGCATAGAGATTCCAGGTGGGTTCTGAAGCAAAGAAACTGTTTATGTTGAGCTTTTATCAGTTTGTTGGTGCAGCCGAGTAGATGATGGTGATGATTATCATCCATCAGGTTGCACTGTTGCTTGTCATTTGAGAGATGTGTTGTGTTTCTGGGAGCCCATAGATGATGATACTGGTGACTGAATGACCACTGTTGTGTTGAATCAGTGTGCCATTGAAGATATCCAGTAAGAGCTGGGAATTGTGGAGAAAATTTGACACCAATACTGGTTCACCAACATCTGTGATTCGAAAATTCCAAGTTACTGTCATCCGAGTCCCAGGTCTAATGTGTGAGGTTTGGGGCCATAGACGGTGATTGCTGAATCGTTCACTGCTCAGAGCTGTGTGGCTCTTTTCTCTTAGGCTGTGATGGTCGAGATTGGAGGTGTCACAGCCATGTCAGAGCCATAATCAACCAAATAGTATTGCTGTCCATGGTGATCTTACATGCAGTGTCACTGAACTGTGTATGATACCAGCCGAGGCTTAGGGTGGAGGCCTGGGGATCTCAAGTGCCAGTTGTTTCTTTTGTTGACATACTTGCCTGAGTAGTGGTCAGGTGCGGTCGGCCTGCTTCAGCTGCCATGGAGAGCAGTCTACACTAAGCCTGGTGTTGCTTCTGTACGAAGCGGTATTGTTATCAAGTAAATTGACACATAGCTGGTGCTGATTAATGACAAGAATTTTATTTGCTAATTTAATTCTCTAGTCTAGTGGCTCCCTTGCATTAGTGATCATGGCAGCCTGTATTTGAGATGGGAGATTAGCTATCCACAATGTCCACAGTGGTACAAGGATGATTT
Organism: Schistocerca gregaria; assembly: GCF_023897955.1. Lineage (NCBI taxonomy): Eukaryota > Metazoa > Arthropoda > Insecta > Orthoptera > Acrididae > Schistocerca > Schistocerca gregaria. The sequence continues at coordinate 171,315,976 of NC_064922.1, forward strand.
TACTTATCACATCTGCATGTTCACCCAAGTGGCTGAGGAGATTGACAAATTCTGTTGCATCACTGGTGACATCATGAGCAGTGAGAACCATACAGAGGGCTGACCAGAATGAAATGGCGGTAGCTTAGGACGAAAACTAAATCAGTTGGAGGTGACCTCTGTAGGTAGTTGTGCCAGTTGCTATGGAAGTACTGGCAAAGGTAACATAAGCAAATGTGTCATTTCCATATGTGGTGCAGTTGATAGTGCAGGCAGATTGTGCATCTGCGCGCGGGGCCAGTCAGCACTGGGTTGAAAATTGATTTGCACAGTGTAGAAGAGACATCGCTCACAGCAAGCGATGGTGAGTATGATCAGTCAAGTGGTAATGGTTCAGAATAAGCCACTTGCAAAACAGGGGTGGTGGTGAAGTCACACAATATGTTGTTCGGAGGACAAAATTGTTTGGCATTATCAACAGTTGCTGATGCACTTCACTGGCAAGTTTCATTGTTACTTTTATGAATACACTTCTTTGGAGAGTCAGTTGTGGAGCACTGTACATTGCAACACTGCATGCTTTTTTGTAATTCATGAATTGTGATGCACAGTGGTTACACAATGGCTACTTTGTTGATATGTGGTATCCAGTTTGGTTTGTATTTGCTGTAATTAATGGTCATTGCATGTCACCAGTGTAGATCCATATGGTGCAGGTATGGTGCAGAATATGCAAGACACGATACGTTGTGGAAATGTTCTTTACTTATCTAAATGGTATACAATAAGGAAAGCGCATATGTTCTACATGAAAGCACAGAACACAGTGTCATGGCGCAGTCAAACCAAATATCGTTCCAATGTCGGGGGGTGGGGGATCACACAACAAGGTATCCCCACATGTGTTTTGTGATGTGATAAAGACAGCTTCTCTTAATCACCAAATCTTGATTATATAAACCATCAGAGAAATAACCTTTTGGATAGCACAAATAGAAAATTATCATATTGCCATTAATCAGATATTAATATGACATATATTGCATTTAGTGTCAGAATTTTTGTACTGTTATTATAGTTTCATATTTTAAAAGGAGAATAGAAAAAAAATTCTAGTTAAGGGAGTGAATAGTATTAGTAAGTTATGAAATACTGAGGGGAAATCTTATTGGATAACTCAGTCTGAGTATTCAGAATGTCACATGTCATTAGAAAATATGCACTTCTGTGAATACATTACTTTTTCTGTTAACAGTTTCAGCTTTCAATTTTTGTTGGTCGGATGCATTATTTGTAGATTTTCTGGTATGTCAGTTACAAAGAACATCCATTTGTCTGCATAATTATATACTGAAATTCTTGTATGTTTCACCTGAGTATATCTTCAGACATGAATTGTGGTGGTGCTTGTCTACGAGGTTGGTGATATGGTTTGCTGATGTTTTGGATGCTTTTAATTACTTATTTTTGTCTAAAAACTGATTTTAATATCTACGAATGCACAGTTTCATGACAATATATACCGAAAAAATTCTCTTGAACTTCCAGCTTTGTCAAGTGGCTGAGAATTCACAAGCTTTCAGCTGAGTACTCCTCTGAGGCACTGATGAGTGGTGACTGCATTTTTGTCAGTACTACGATGCTTATATAGTAGCTTATCTGATTTTAATATGTTACTCACAAAAGGTTTATATGAAAGTTTTCTGAATTGAGTACCAGTACTCCATATTTTTCTGCTAGGTGTGATGTGATATTACTATTTTAATTGTAATTTAACATGAAAGGGGGGGAGGGGGGAGAGCAAAATATTTTTTCATGTTAAAAGGGTTTTGTGCTAAACAATGCATGAAGATAAAACTGTTTTCAATCTCATCAAATTTTATAACAGTTCAGTAATTTGATTTCTTGGTGAAATTTACTGTTTTGGTAGACTTTTCATAGCCAAATTTGCATTCAGTACTATTTATTTCTAATGACCAATTTCAACAATTAATATTATAATCAAAAAACTTTTTGTATGTCCTGTTCCATCAGAAGATAACAGTTTTACTGTTGACACATGTTATCACCAATAAATAGTATTAAATCCAATCTTGGTGGTTAAAAGTATCTTCTGAGCAAATACACAGTGCTTCTTACAATCTCTAATTACCATTGTAGATTCACACTGTACAGTATACAGTATTATGTTATTCTTAATTCAAGGTGACAGTCCAGTCAGCAAACATAGTGACCACCGCCAACAGTAATTTGTTCACTGTACATTCAACTGATAATGTCCTTACATTTTGAAAACTCTGCCCAATGATAAATAAGGGTAGTTTTTCAGAACCACCAGAATTGCACCCGGCAGTACCACAGATTTTTTCTTAGAGATTTTCCCCCTGAAGTCATTCGTCCTTTAAACTATAATATTTTGTTGGGGAAGCAGTGGTAAACTAATAAATAGCTTTCAAAGACTGCTTTGAATGCTACAAATTATAATCTAGTTGTGTTGACTGTAGTTTTTATACTAACTCACTATCTATGGTTGTTGGAAATGACTACTCTGTGCATTAGATAAGCCTCAATAGCCATAGTTTTCCACCATGTCCAGGAATTTTTCTGTTGCCTGCTTTTTACAATCCAAGAGTTTAGAACACTGTATGTTCAGTCATACCCAGCAGTCTTTGTTATAATGCATAGACTGACTTCACGAAATGTAATGAAACATCTGCAGTTTAACCTTCTTTTTTTCATCACGTTCCAAAAAATTATTTGGTTACATTTACACACTTGAACTGATATGAGTAACCTCCTATCATAAAAAATATTTGCACCAACGATTATAACCAGCATAGAATGACCATATTCAGCAAAGTAATAATGAATTTTCTTCAACAGTCACATACCCTCATTGAATGTTATTATTTAAAAATTTACTATGAAAAATATTCAAGTTTGTCTTTGCAGTATCATGCAATTGTCACACTTTTTTTTACATTTGCTTAGGAAGGCAACTACATCAAACTTGCACTGTCCATACTGGTTTATCTAAACTGCTTTAAATTATTGATAGGATATTTCTTTGTGTATGACTTTACCTGTTCCTTACTTGCCTCCTGTACTAGTGCTCCATGTGATAACTGTATTTTCTGTCATGTTTATCACACATTTTTGAATTACAGATGTTCAAGACATAATGACTAATCTACATGTAAAGATTGTGAGACCTTGCTTAATTGTTTTCTTTTTTATGTACTTTGTTTTGCAGTTCCAACAATGCCAACGGTGGTGACTACAACAGTTGCTGTGCACCAGACTACAGAGGCAACCACAGTACGAATAGTGTGTGACCAAGGATGGACACAGTGGTACAATAAGACACACACTGAGGATGGAGACTTTGAACTAGTCTCAGATCTTCAGACCTCTGGTTCACTTACGTGTGATATCCTCCATCTGACAGACATACAATGCAAATATCGCAGGTATTTGAAATTAATAGATTATCTTGTAACGCATTAATATATGCAAGATTTACTAATAAATCTAGTGTATTGTTATGGAAGTTTATTAAAATTACTGAACTTGAAACATATGAACTTATAATCAGTCTGCAGATTGATCTGAATCTGAATCTGATTGTTATAGTCAAGCCTTGTTCTCCCTCTACAATTTTTAGCCCTACTGTATCCTCCACATCAAATTTACAATTCCTTGAATCCTCTGGATGTGTTCTTTCAACCAATCTTTTAGTCATGCTGTGCAATAAATTTCTTATTTTCCCAAGTCTGTTGAATGCCTCCTCATAAGTTTTTGAAACTACCCATTTAATCTTCAGTATTCTCTTCTAGCACAACTTTTTAAAAGCTTCTTTTCTCATCTCAGCTGAACAGTTTATCATATATGTTTCACTTCTGTAGAAGTCTATGCTCCAGGCAAATACTCCCACAAAAGAGTTCCTAAAATTTAAATTTACATTTAATTTTAAAGATTTCTCTTTTTCGGAAATACGTTTCTTGTTGCTGCCAGTCTACTTTTATGTCCTCCCTACTTCTGCTATTATCACTTGTTTTGCTATTCAGATAACAAAATTCATCTACTACTTTTATAATCTTGTTTCCTAATTTAATTCCCTAACTTTATTTAATTCAGATATCTTCTGTTACCCCAGTTTTGCTGTTGTTGATGTACATCTTATAAGTTGTTTTCACAACTCTGCAATGGCAACAAATAGTTGTGGAACACAGTACAGAGCTGCATCAGATCCATACTACAACAAATGTTCTGAGTGGCCTCTGTGGAATGAAATGTATGCTTTGTCATGCAGGATATACATAATCATATATCCCGATCCTCCAAATCTGGTGTATGCACAGTCTGCTGCCTTCCTTCAGTTTGGACCCATCATCACTCAGATGCCCAAAAATGGCTTGAAATGCTGTGTGATTTGATTGATGTCTGTGAGGGTACTTGTTTTGGCATAGCCATGTTGCCTCTTGCCCATTTCCATCTCCTTGGCTGTACTCAAACACCATCTTGACTTGTTCCCAATGTGGATACCTGACCATTTTACTGCATCAATCGCATGGCCTGTAATACACAAGGAACACATGGAATGTGGTTGGAGGAACCTTCATTAATCAACAACACATACCAAGGAAACAATGCATTTCTGGATACATGTTCTTAGGACCGTTTAACCTCTGTTTCATGTCAGGAATCTATTCCTGCAGTTTATCAGTTTTATTAATGTTCACCTTGTAAACACATTCACACACACTCCAAAAATTAACAATGTCTTGAACAGAATGTCATAGTATTTTGAGCCATACTTTCATACTTCATTTATTTATATCCTATATTTTTTTAATAATACAAAACACATTGGAGAAACGTGAAATGAAAATAGTTACTGTCAATATGTTGACGTGTAAAACATAACAAAATAAGAAATCATAACTTTGACTAAGCATCTAATGGAATTATTTACTAAAAGAACTGTTATGTGATATCAACTTATCATTTAATATTCTTAAACTTAATTTATCCATTTTACTGTTTGCTGATCTCTGTGACTGTGGATAATACTATTTTAAGAAATATGACAATCACCCTTTTTTAAAATTTATATCAATATGCATTTTGGGTGTAAAACATATTTAAATCTTCAATTAGCACTTCCTGAGAAACATTGACTGCACTGTGGATGCTGCAGCTGCACTGTGCGAAATAACAATTTTGTTTATCTACTGCACTTTGCAAGTTGTATATTATAAAATATTACTCATTTATATGCACTTACATTCTATTCTACTTTTACTGCTCTCATTTTCTGAATTTGTAAGTGAAGTATATACACCTTTTGTTTGTGTCAAAAACAGCACAGTGGTCACAAAGTTACCAACTGATATGCTTCTTTAACTACGTCATTAAAATATGTCACCAGTTAAAGCTACACTTTGCTTTCAGATTCTCAGTGTACTGCTAAAGTCAGTTGAGTGTATACATTAAGTGTTTTTGAGTTAGGCATCCGAGTGACTAAAAATTAAAACTGCTTAGCATGCCATGTATTCAGTGAACTGAGTAAACTTATCTTATTTTAGAGTAGTTTTTTCCTTCTTTTCTTCCTTTTTTTTATTACTATCTGTTTCTAGGCATGGTTATTTACTAAGTGCAATACTGACTGGTTAACTAACTATACTGAATATTACATAGGTAATATATTACATTTTGTATAAAATAACTAGTATTACACATGTTACCTGTAGTTAATAAATTTGACATACCGGAGTGACATTTAGAATGAATAAACGTTCAACAACTGTCTTAAAATTATGCAGAGCTACTACATCCATTGGATGAGTTCACATTGGATGTGACAACAGAAATATTAATACATATATGATTAGTACTATGGTTTTTTCAGTACTGTACTTACTGTACCATTGTATAAGTAAATTATTGAAGTATCTTCATTTTCTATTAATCTCTGTCAGATGGGGGAAGTGGCTAATTGTTCTTGTGAATTTTTCAACAATTGTATAAATCTCTAAGCATCCAAACCTCCAGACAGTTTTCTAAGACCCCCCCCCCCCCCCTCAATTGCAGTGCTATTGTTTTGTAACTTAAATGAAGGAAGAATTTATCACCAGTCATTTAACATCCAATGCTGTATTAAGGCCTCCTCCACACTTCTGCACATGTAACATGTTCTTCAGACATGTACATCCATGTTCCTGTTCCATACTATGTAATGTTTTGTATTCACTTTCCATTAGATCTTTTCTAATTGCTTGAAGTTCAGGAGAGAACTTCGTAGGTCCATCTACTATCCATTCACCTGGTTACATACCCTTCCAACTTCCTGATTTTGATTTGAGACACAATTACATCTTCCACATCTCTTTGCAATACATTTGTTTGTTTTTCTCCTATCATACAGCTTTGATTGATTAACCTCATATTTTGAGTGGTTCTTGTGTGAAGGACTTTGTTAAAGGGTCAAAGAATTATAACTGTGCCATTCTTGTACACATACTCCCCCACTCTGTGAGATTTTTGATTAATAATATTGGCTCATTAAAAATGATATGCAGATCAGTGAATTCATATTATTAACTTTAAATACCACAACGAAGCATGTATATAAGTGTGCAAATTTTTCACCACTAAGTTTATTCTATGGACAAAAGATCATTTTTTGTTAATATGTAGAGTTGCAGCAAAATGTGAGGCCATGGGATATAATAGAGTGAAAACAGACAAAGTAAACAAGCTTTCTCATTTCATTGTCAATGAAGGTGGTGATTATTCTTATAATGAAGATAACAGCCCTTGGTTTCTGCACAAGATATTGATGGTGGTACTTCCAATACAGATTTGTTCCAGTAATAACGAGAATTCACTTTGTGAGATTTGTAGGTCACTAAATGTGTATGCTTTTTTACAGTCCAGTTACTGAACATTATCTGCTCTATCGCCCTGCCCCCTCCTTCATTCCTCCCCAACCCCCCACTTCTTTTACCTACTTGCTAGTGTACATCAGTCAGATTCAAACTGGTATCCCATTTGTTTCCACTGAAGATCATCATTCTGGTTCTGATTTGCTATGTGTGAAAATGTTGCTTTGAAGAGTATTTCCAATAATTAGTAATGCTCCAAATTAAGCAAAAATATAGCAAACTTTGGGCAGTTGAATGATTTTATTGAACTGAAGAAGATATGTGCTGCCATCAAACATGCCATACACACAAAGGAATAATTTGCATTTTCTGTTAATACTCCTTTCAAAGGTAAATTGCAAGCCTGATACATTTGTATAATTTAAAATGTTGCTTCTTGCTTTATACAACATTCTCAGAATTGAGATTGGTGTATAATTATTTGCATTGCTTTTTCCTTTTTTTTATAAAATGGTTTGACTAAAGAGTATTTAAATCTTTCTGGAAACTGATCGCACTTGAAAGACCCCATAAACCTCTTACAGAACTGCAGAATGCCCATATTATTTTAAACCTTTTGACTTTGTCTTCTCTTCAGTAACAATGACAAACTGGAAGCACATAACCAAAAGATTTTATGTAAACACAACAGTTTGTGTTTTCAGTGTTGAAAGAATATTCTGTAAGGCTCTTGGTTGTTTCATTGACTAATCAATGCCTGTTTTCTCTATTTTATTTAGTTTGTATTATTTTATTCTGCACATGACATTAGATATTTTCTATAATTTGTTTGTTATTTTTGTTGGTAGTACTGTGCTAAATAGTTACATACTAACCAAGTGGCAACAAATGAACTGATGATTTCAGACTAATGAAAACTACAGCAAACAGTTGTGTGTTTTGCTGATAAGTATGCTATTTTAAATGTGCTACATATTTTAAAGACTTTTTTTGTTTCTAACTCATTGTGATTGTTGTGTCTGTAGTGGGGACCGATTGGTCGATGTATCTGAGTCATCTACAACAGCAACATGTGAACCAAAGATTGGACTCCAGTGTGACAATCGTCTACAAGCTGACGGGAGGCTCTGTGAAGACTATGCTGTTCGTTTCTTTTGTGATTGTGGTAAGTAGTTCTTTTGTGAGAGTGCCTTGTTAAATGCATATTTATTTATCAAATATCTATTCCATACTGTGATGCATGTGTTATGTGGGGTGGGCTTAGAATAGAACCCTATGCACTCCTTCCCCCACCCCCAACCCCCACCCTCTGATGACTGAGGCAATACAAAAGTTTATCTCCAAATTTTTGAGACGTTCTATCCCTAAATAAAGGATTACACAGAGCAGTACTGTTTTTACCAGCAAGTTGGAGCTAAGTGCCATAAATCTCATATTCATGAAGCCACAACAGAAGGACATAAGAAAGTACAAAAATCAAATGCATGAGCCTGCCTCATTTGCCAGACTTGTCTGCTTCTGATCTGTTTGTTACAGGGATATGAGCCATCCATCCCTATTCCACTCCTGCTTCCAACCACTGCCTCATGGCTCATGTCCTTGCAGTAGACCTAGATGCAAGATCTGTCCCACACATTCTCCCACCACTACATACTTCATTCCAGTCACAAGCATCAGCTATCTCATCAGATGCAGGGCTACCTGTGAAAGTAGTCATATGGTCTACAAACAAAGCTACAACTTCTGTACTGCTTTGTTTCTGGGCATGTCTGTCCACATTAATGGCCACTGACAAACTGTGGCCAAGAGATAGCTGGGCCACCCAGTTGCTGCACATACTTCTCAACGCAGCATGCTTCACTTCAGTGACTACTTTACAGCCTGCACTGTATGGATTCTTCTAACAACATCAGCTTATCCACATTGCACAGGTGGGAACCCTCCAAGCAATATATCCTATTTCCCATAACACTCTGGCCTCAGCCTTCCGTAGTTCCTGTCCCTGCTCCCACTCCAACTCTACACAGCATCTAGTCCACCAATGGACTCACTAGCCCACTAGCCTTTTTTCCCCTTTATCTGGTTCTCCCCTTTTCCACCCCCCCCCCCCCCCCCCCAATCCTCCTGACTGCACCTAGCTGCCCTCCCTGTCTCCTCCATTTCCCTGCAAGCTTCCAAAAGCAGCATTTTACCCTCCCCTACCCCTGCCAAGATGTCCCTCCCTCTCCCTTCTCCAGCCTCCTCCTTACCCCGAACACCCATGGATTGCTTCTCCCATCAGGCACTGTTGCTTGCAATCAGGCCTCAGTGGTCAGAACAGTGGTCATGTGTCAGAACAGTGCTTGTGTGTGTGTGTGTGTGTGTGTGTGTGTGTGTGTGTGTGTGTGTGTGTGTGTGTGTGTGCATTTTACGTAGAAGAAGGCCTTCTATCTGAAAATTCAAATGTGTAGCAATCTTTTTATTGTGCATGCCTGTTATTCTACATCTATATATGGTGAGTAGCAATCTTTATCTTTTTCATAATATTGTTGTCATATGTATTATTCGAACTATAAACATCAGTCCAGCTTGCTCTTCTCTAAAGAGAGAGCAAAAGTGATCTACATCTTCATCACTGAACTTCCTGACATGAACTCTAGTTTTTTGGCGTTTTGTGTCTTCCAGAATAGCTGTTTCAGTTGTAACAATATAAGGAAAAGGAGATTGCTATTCATCATAAAGATGATATGTTAAGTTGGAGACAGGCATAAGCAAAAGACTATTACACTTTCAGCTGAAAACTACTTCAGAAAAGGAAATACAAGTATTCCAGTCCAAGCTGCTAGAGATGGCAGTCATGTTCGCATGAGATGCTCTTGCTTGTGTAAATGAATGTCTCTGTGTGTTTCCTTTTGTGAAGAAAGCTTTGGCCAAAAGCTAAATGTGTAACAGTTTTTTAATGTGCCTGTTTTTCTTTATGTTGATGATAATCCAACCTGGGCTCTCCATTATTTAGGGCTTAAGATATGTTATAGCATCCTACAATAGGTGGTGAACATTGCTAATATTGCTCTGGATTTTGTGCATACATTCTTTTATTCTTTTTGTGCATCAGAGTGATGTGCATTCTTATCCTGTTCACATGGAAAGATTAATTATTTATCAAAATGAATAAGGAAAGAAACTAATTCAACTCACAACATATTCAATATAAAATGTAACAGGGATCTGTTTTTTTTTTCTTAATAAGTTGTTTGAATCATTTTTCAGTATCATGTGTACTTATTTCGATAACTCTTATTAATGTATGTCATGGTTAAACATAGTTGTGGTAGTAACTTCAAATGTGAGTCCATTTTCAAAAGCAGTAGTCTGTCTTACTGTCTGCTGTCTTAATTTTCAACATAAAGCTGGTCCTTCTAAGACTGAATGGAAGGTTTAGTTAGATCCATTCACTGATTTTACTCGGGCTGTGAATTTTTTTTAGGATTTTCTGATAGAATTTTCTCAAGGATCTGTCAGTGGTAACTATTGTTGCATTCACACATAGCCTTTCTTATAAATTCATAAGTTACCATTATGTTTCTTCTCTGTTTTTCTACATCATGTTTGTAATGTACGTGTAGTAGTCTCTATTTTGCAACATTTTCCAAATGGTCAAGGTGGATCTCTGCTGTCTTTTAATATTGTACCCAGGACAAATTTATCTATACTATGGTTTATGATGCCTTTGAGCACTAACCACAGCTGTTTTGTGTATTGTCAGATTCAAACTAATTATTATCAATTTGTCTATTGAATAGGTTGTTAGTGATTGTCTGTCAGCTTAACCAAACCACCTGATAGCTTTCTTGATGACTTTTATGGCTTTGGTGTCCACCATCCCTGTAACAGATGTTATGTATCCAAGATCTTGGGGCAAAACAGCATAAGAATATGTGTTGCTTCTGTAACTCATTCCTTAGCTAAACATTGGAGCTAGATTTCTATACACTTACAAATTTTCTAAACTTTGTATCTCATTCTCTAAAATTGCTGTTGCATAAAGGAACAGATGGAAAAGATTCCTGCAGGTGACGCATAGCGAGTTATCATACGATAGTGACATGTAAACTCATGACAATTCAACAAAGTGTGTTCCACTTTTGGCCTTTGAAGGAAACTTAATTATGGTTATAATGTGGTTTGCATAAGGGTTATATTCATTTCTTGTCCTTTGCCACACCACTACTGCCTCAAACAAAGCTTGTACACTTCTCTCAGCCTGAGCAATCTCTCATAAAGTCTTGAATGAATCTTTCACACTGCAGCACAGTGTGTGCTGTTTCGAAATTTCCTGGCAAATTAAAAGTGTTTGATGGAGCAGGGCTTGGACCCAGTGCTTCGCCCTTCATAGGCAATGTTCAAACAAAAGTGGGAGAGAGTTACTGACAAAAGTAGAGCTGTGAGGGCAGGTCATGATGATTTGTATCTGGGTAGCTAAGGAAGTTCTGATACATCTCATTAAATGTCTACATTACCACAACTGTTGCGGCTGTGTTTTGGTTGCTGTGTGGTTATTTGTGTCTGAGAGAGTGTATAGTTATAAAAATAAGAATACTAACACAGGAAACTAAGTCCATCTGTGTACATATCATTATCAGTTAGCTACAGATGCAGTGATGTGTTTCCTGATTTTGCTTTAAACAAATGTAGTGTGTCCCATTAAGGTACTTGAGGAGTGCTCTCAGAACAGGTAATTATTGTAATAAATGTACTATCGTTCTTTTTATAACTAAATATGCTGCTATATTAAACTGAAAAATCTGATATAGTTATTGCATTGATTGACTGTTCCATTGGTTCTTGGTATACTATTTTATACATTATGAATGAAACACACACAAACACTGGGATCTTATATCACGTCCATAAAGAAAACAAGATGAACTACTTTGAAATAATGGAAATTAATAAACACATGTCCATCAACCTAAGCTTAGTTGTGGATGGCCAGACACAGTTCCCTTACTTGCCATTTTTCACTATGGATATTACTCATAATGTCATCCAGATCATGTTGTAAATTACCCCTCTTACTCACATGCCTCATTTCCTTTATTTCAGTTACTATAATTTCTCTTGTTGTGTCAAAAAAATTTCTTTGTATAATCACAGTTGCTTCACTCACCTGCTTGATATCACTATTATATCTTATCAGGTTAGTAATTTAAAACCTGTTACTGACAAGATTATTTTGTTCAGCCACACCCTTGAAATATGTCATCAAAGTATTCAGTTATTTTCTTCTGTGTACAACTGTTGTAATTTGTCTATGGTTCATTGGTTAATGTGTCACTTATTTTATATTAGATAAATAATCATACATCAAATTTACACTGGAAAAATCCCTCTTGTTTTATACCTAATTCCAACATTAACATTTTTGTCTCTGGAATTGGACATACTCTGTACTTGCATTAGTTTAAAATCTTTAGTTCAATAAAGTTTCACTGCATCATATATTTATCCCTGCACCTGATGATGATGTAACAGCTAAAAACCAGTTCGTCTAACAAATAATAAATGTTGTAGAATATTACACCAGTGTTTTGTGGGTTTCATTCATAATGATATAGTTATCTTTACGGTTGAAAGAAGTTTTTATCAATATTCGAAAGTATGCAAAACAACTGATTCATCTTGTGTTAGACTCGATAAAATACATCAGCAATAAAGTTGGTTTAACAACCACATAATTTATGAACCCGTCTTGCCTCTAGCCAGTACAATATGTGAAGTACTTAAAAGTCTATAATCAATTGTTCATTTTTCTTTAACAATAATCACAGTCACTAAAACAGCAAAGAATACTACACAATTACTTCTTGTCCTTCCAATACGGCTTCCATGGCGTGAGTGGCAAACACTTGTCGATGCCGTTCGAGCATTGCATCTACCTTGTGCTTGTTGTGGCTCCTTTCCAGCCTACACACACAAATGTGTCGTGCAGTATGTACGTTGTCTCACACTTATTTTTAAAATATCGTGTGTTTGAGATGGTAGAAGGGTGAGTGGTTCTAGAATTTATGTGGAAATTCTTGATCACTACAATATGCCACTGCTAATAATAAATTATAGAAAATATTAATAGTGCAGTAAAACTGTGCAGTTTGTGTTTTTATTAACTGTGAACTATCCACACTCAACTTACTATTACATGTCAAATTCACCACTGTGAAAGTATGCCTCTTCCTATGTCATTAGAGTTCAGCTACTGTGAAGGATACTGAAATTGAAATTTTGTACTTGTGCAAATTGCAAGCCTAGTGACAGATGTTATGGAAAGTCCAGCAAGAGAGTATATGAGAGCCAGCATGAGGCTGGAGTGAGGTCAAAGTAGACACCAGAATGGTGCAGTGTATTGGATACCCATTTCTGTTCGATCTTAAACTCATTTGCTTATGTGCCCAAATCACAGTTTGCATGCTGATTTTATTCAGTTTGATCTCAGCATTTGTCAATTTTTTAGTGCAGTTCCAAGAATATTTCCATTTGTGGATATGGTCAAGTGTTTGCATTATTTGCTTGTTGACAAGTTGGCCACAGTCAAGATTTGTATTTAGTTGTGGCTTGACAAACAGTTGGGACTTGTATTTGTATGTGGCTTATGAATCAGTTATGACGAGTAATTATGTGTGTTAGCCACAGTTGGAAGTTAATTTCCTTTTGGGGTGCAACAAATGGAAGAGACTTCTATTTATTCTGCAATTACAGATCTGTAAACTGATTTTAACTGTTTTTGTTTTTTTGTTATAAGCCCACATGATGCAGAACTTTGTTGATAATGCCAAGTTAGTAGCCAGTTCAGGCTCACAGTATGGACAGTGAACACTGTTTACAAAACTTGTTTGAATAAACTCTTCTTTTGTTACGAATAGTTTGTCTTGGCTACAGTGATTTGTAGTAGCTTATCCCATCACCATCACAGCTCATATTTATTTCATGAAATTATGTACAGTTGTTTATGTAGTGAACTGCAAGCAGCAGATGCAGCCAAACTTCATTGACAATGAAGAGAGAATAAATAGTTAGTGTGGTTGCAGTTTAGTGCCCTGTCAATATCAGAGCCATACTGCAGGGAATACTTTAATACTCAAGACAGAGATGCTATTGCAATTTTGAAGCCTTGAGTTTGTACATGGGTATGTGGATATATAGGAACTGCAGCATTCCTTACAAACATTCTATACATTGTTTCAGTAACTATAAAGCACATTCATGTGGCTCAGTGGTTTCCAGGTCCGTGATTCAAGAGACAGGGATTGTTGCTATAATTGATCTAATTTATGATGCTAGAAATTCATCTCTTGCTGCTACTCTCTTTTTGTTTCTCACTAGCAACTAATTTATTGTGCAGGAATACCTACAGTTCTACCACAAAGGACATCGGTATTATTACCAGAAACGACAACTGTCCCTCAAGATACACCTTCTTCAGTGGAACCTACAAAGCCTACTACACCAAACTGTAAGTCATACTTCAATTGTTCTATGTACTGTAAACTACTTGGCATCATTTATTTGTTTATTTTATCCAAGGATCGCCTCACAATGGTACAGTTAAAGTCATGGTAATACGATAAAAATCAGTAACTCAAAATATAGATATACCCAGAATACTTAAGTTTGCTCTATATGGATAGGACTGATGGTTCGCCGTGGCCTTGATGAAAGAAACAACTCAACATTTGCATGAAGTGATCTAGAAGAACTGTGGAAAACTCAAATCAGGATGGCCAGACAGTTTGAATCCTATCCCCCGAATATAATGTAGTGCCTTAACAGCTGTACTGCTCCATTTGATTGGTCCCTGTTGTACAGTGTTCTTTGATTTGCACACACAAATAATGTCAGTTTGATTTAATGTTGATGAGATACTTCTACACTAGGAAATGCAAATAAAATACTATTGAAAACTGATTTTCAGCCCCCCCCCCCCCCCCCCACCCACACACACACACACACAAAATAAATAAATACATGAAGGCAACAATCACTACATGAAACATAATTTCCCAATTATTGTGTATATATTGATAACAATCCACAAATGAACATTTTTCTATTTGTCACTAATTGCAGATATTGACAGTCCATTACCTTGTTCAGCATACTATCTCACCAAATTATATCATATGATGTCAATTTGTGCACATGGTGATGCATGAAAATGTATGAGAAACTTGATGCATGTATAAGTGACAGATGCTACAACTGACAATGATTATGTTCTTGACATCACATGCCTTTCTTTAATCTGGTGTAATGGTAACTGTGATCTGCTTGATCAAAACTGGCTGTCTATAGGTAAATACATGTTACAGTATCTTTTGATGATTCTGTGATTCCATTCTGTATATCCATCATGTAATAAATGCAGCTGATAGTAGTACAGCTTTTTGCTGATAGGAAAACTAATATCAATAACCTCCATATTTTTGGTTCACAGTGTTATTTTTCATGCTGCTGCAGATAACAAACGACATGAAGTGGAAAAAACTAGATTAGAGTTTATATTAAATTGGCAGTTACCAAACCTTGAAGAAATCAGAAAGAAAAATTCTTTAAAACTAAAATCTTACATTTAAATCTGAAAGTGTTGAATAATTATCATTTCTAATTAAATATGAAACAGATAAACATTTTCAAGACTTGGAGGATTCACAGAATCAATATTATCAGAAACTGAAGAATCAAAGACATCTGAAGGGCAATAAATTCATATTCTTGTGGCCAATGGAAGAAAAATTGACATCCTTAGGAGAAACTTAACAGGGACTCTGGTTGATCTTTCTGGCTTGCAAAATTGTATGTGAGTAATGAGTCATTTGAGTTGAGTGTAACAGGATTGTCAGGCTTATTGGTATGAGGTTCATTTGATGACCAAATTGACGGTCAGTGAAAGATATTGTCTATGATGAGATTTGTTGCCCTGCTGTGTATTTTGAAAGTGCTAGGTATACAGTATGTTCATTTTTGTTGTGGATGAAGATCTTGAGAAGGAATAATTCAACATGAATTGTGGATTTTTGAATAGAATGTTGGATGAAGTAAGTGTCATGGAGCACCCAGATGATTATCAGTGTTCCATTTTATGAGCATAAATGCTCATTTAAACTTGTATTAATTGGAAAACAGGTCTGAAAAGAGTACTGCAAGAGATTTTAAGTTCAAAAGTAGCAGCATTAAATAGCTCCACTTGCTACAATCCTATGCTTGTGTGGCTTCAGAATAGGGGTAGGCATGAGAAATGCTACAGGCCTACTACAGGTGCTAGGTGAGAAGTACATTGAAAAGAATAGAAAATTTCCTGCTGTTTTTATTGATTTGGAAAAAAGCTTCTGATAGGGTGAAGTGGGATAGACTCATGCTTATCCTAAAAATAATAAGTTGATTGATGTTATAAACCTTAAGGAAATAACTAAAGTTGTAGTCATTATCATTCCCAGCTCCAGTTTCCCAGATGTGGTGTACAAGTGCTCACCATTTCCTCTTGACTTCGCAGATCTGTTCCTGTACATCTTTCAAATAGAATCTTCTCTCTCCACCACATTTGATTTCACTGTATCTGTCCAGCACTTTCTGGGCCTGCCGCATGATCTCTTGTTGTGCACATTCATTTCAAAATGTTTTCTAGCTTTCCTTTCACCTGCGCTATCCATTGTTGATCTGGAATAGATCTTAGTAGATTACAGAGATATAACAAGAAAAGTGTATGTAGAAGGCAGTTGTAATATTTATGATAACATAGTGGTGTTGATGGAATCCGAGAGGGTGCCTAATGAAATGGTGGAAGACGTAAACAGCAAATTTGAAGAATTTGGAATGAAAATTAATAAGAAAAACACCAAAAACTTGACACTTAGAGGAAAAGGAGAGGAGGGGGAAATCACAATAAACGAGAAACAACTACAGCTGGTTGCAAATTTCAAATACTTGGGAAATATTATGACAATGGACCTAAAGTGTAACACAGATCTATGATCAGGAATAGTGATAGCCAAGCAAGTGTTCAAAAAGAAAGGAAACTGACGTGCAGATCACTGAAAAAAACTCTAAGGCAAAGATTGGCCAAATGCTATGTATGAAGCTTAGCTTCATACAAGTCAGAGGCCTGGATACTAAGAAAAGACAAGAAAAGTTTGCTGGAGGCACTGTAATGTTGATGTGGAGGAACCTAGAGGTTTGAGGAGGAAAACAGGCTGAGGGATAAGGATGTTTGGAACATAGGTGGTAACATAAAGAAAGAAAAATTGGCTTGGTCATGTTTTCAGATGGCAGTGCTTACTCTAGCAGGAACTGAAGGGATGGCAAAGTGAAAGAAAGGAAGAGGAAGAAGAAACTATCAGTTATTGTACAGGAGGAAAGCGATAACTATTTGGAACTGAGGTTAAATGTACAAGACTTAGGGATTGTGAAGCACCATGCCTGGACCTGCTGAAAGGCACAGTAGCTACTGATTATTATTATGTATTTAGATAGCCAATAACAATTCATACATTTGAGTCTGAGGACAATAACAGTTGTTACAACGTATATAGGCTTGATGACATCCCTTGGGAAACCATGCTTCCCAGGCAACTCAGCACAAAGAAAATTTGTTGCAGTTCTATCTACTGGGTTATTTCGCCCTTAATTTATTTATCTGTCAGTCAGGCACTGAGGGTATGAGTATATCCTTGCTTTATGTCATGCAGTGTGACATTGCATTTATAAGGAGCTAGATGAAGTCTGTCTTTGTAGTATTTCAGATAGGCATATCTCATCATTTGACTCTGCCCCTCACATATAAGAACATGTTTAAATTCTGTACAATGCGATCTTCTTTTCCCTAAAGTGCACCATAACAGAGGAATACATTTTTAGTTTCTAATTTTTTTATTTTACTTTTAGAGCAATTTTCCATAATGGAGAAAAGCACTCACACAAAAGTATAACCGTTTGTAAAAAATTATCAAAATTCTCAACATATTTGTCCAAAGAAATTAATATAATCCATTTCTAACCTCTTGCCTGTGTTAATGCTTCATTCATTATTGACAGGTAACTGGAAATGAGACTGTTGTTTTAATTCAGACTGAGAGAAATGGTGGATCATGGTTTCTCAGGCATCCACCTGATGAAAGACTGATCTCATAAAAAATACTTGAAACATTCACAAGTATGTTGTATAAACAAGAATTACTGTGTACAAAGCAGTATTTTTTGCACTCAATGATATTAAAAGATTACAAAAAATGTTCTTGAATTGTCTTCTCTATATTTAAATCAGCACAGAGGGAGACATCTGCTTCTGTTTTCAATATTTGTCTCATCCAGAGTTGAAATTTATTTGAAAGATATATTTATATATCCACTTTTGCACTAGTGATTGTAAGATGCTGTTCATTGTTTCTTACACAGCTGAATTTTGCATCCAGATCAGAACAATATGTTCTTGCTTTGCATTTGAAAATCCAACAAAGGCCACAACTAATGTTGGAGTGACTTCTATTTTCCGCATATATAGTGTCTTCAGTCACATAACCATGCAAAACAAAATATTCTATTTTGGTCCTCTGTTAACCACATTTTCAAAGTAGCAAACATCTCATAGTTGAAACAGAGCTAGTAAATATTTTTTGTTATTATTTCCACATAAGAAATCAGTCTGCCATTAATTATTGTTGTCAGTTTTATCTACTGACTTGGTTTCTCTCTATGTTAATGGAAGTCTTAACTTGTTCCACTTTCCTGAGGTTTTTCATCAAGTTAGGATCTATTTAACACCTAGTACCACTGAATAAATAAATGTCTTATGTTTGTAATTTTTTGTGCTATAGTTTTTTAAATCTAGTAAAATGGAATAGGGTCATTATGTTATTAGCTTTTACTGTGATGATGTGAAATGAATGATAACCATCTTAAGTTCCTGTCTAAATTCTTAAATTGTGTTACATTTGTTTAATCTTGTTTGCAGTATGTGGACCAGGAGGGGTGTTTGTGGAATGTGCTGTTTCCTGTGATAATATGTGTCATGGATTTTCAAAAGTGTCAGAACTAGTTGGATCATGTACAGAGAATCGACGATGTGAACCAGGTGAGTCTGTTTATTTTAATTAATTCTGAATAATGAGTTAGACAAGCATCATTTTTTGACAAATAACTCAAAAATTATTGTAGTTAGTATTTGATACACTGTTCAACATTGTAGACACTGCTGTATTAAGAAACCCTATTCTTTAAGTATGATCCTTGTTTAAGGAGAGTTAAAACCCATTGCCAGTACATAGCACAGTCTTTTGAAGTACCACCGAGGAGATAGTTGAATATAATGTCCATATCTGTTGCATGGATGTTAGTAGTCAAAACTCTCATTTGATCTTACTCCATTAAACACTGTGCAGAAATTTACAGGGACACAGGGGCTATGTATGCTAAGTTGTGAACTGTGCACCACCCGTAAAAAAACTTTGGCTGCCTGGGGATCACTAGATTACTGTAGATTTGTGTGAGTGATATCAAATTTTTCAATTTTCTCATCAATCCTAGCATGTTACCTATATAAGGGATGAGGATGGATTGCTACTCACCATATAGTGGAGATGTTGAGTGGCAGGCACAACATAAAAGACTGTCAAACTAGTAACTTCTTGGTAAAAAGACTTTCTTCTGAACTGGGCACACACACACACACACACACACACACACACACACACACACACACACACACACACACACATGCAAATGTGACTTATACACATAACTAGTGTGCCATGACAGTCTTTTTATTGTGCCTATGTGCAACTCAACATCTGCAATGTATGGTGAATAGCAATCTAGCCTATTCATAATATTGTCATTATTCCAGCCTGGATTTTCCATTGTTTAGTATAGTAAATGAGCTGTTACATGCATAATCTGCTGTTTGCTAATTCATAGATGGCCTCGTAGGTGAAAACTGCACATTGTGGATAACAAAAAGTTATTTATCTCGCTCATGTACAGTGTTGCAGAGGAAACATATTTTTTAAACTGCTGGTACTCAGTGGGTTGTGCGGGTACTGAATTTGCGCAGTGTCTGACAGGCAGATTAGACTGTGGTTTCAATCGCTATGGAGCAATGGAGTGTACAGCATCACATATTTTCTGTCAAGCAGTTTCTAGAAACTGCTTGACAGAAAATATGGCCAATCAACCTCTTTTCCATTGAAATTTTGATGTCAAATGTTGAGTTGCAATTCTAGATCAAAGAAGTACTGGATCTGTGTTGAAGAAAAATCCACCTGGTATACCCAAGTTCAGTCCGAACCCTCGAAAATGTAGACAAGGTGAGAAGGGCAGTTCTTGCTTGTCTGAAATGATCCACTAGGTGAAAGATTGCAACTCTGGGTATATCATATAATTCACTTCTTTGCATCTTAATGATGATCTCAGATTTCACCCATACAAAATACTGATTATCCAGCAGCTAAGTGAAGTGGATGTATAGTACAAATAATTTTGTGGCATAATGAACATCATTCTTATGCATGATACAGATGTCTTAATATGATGAGTGATGAAGTGTGTTTCCATCTGGATGACTATACTAATGTACAGAATTGGCAATGCTGAGCATCGGAGAAACCATGTGAACTACACTAAAGACCTTTAACAGCTCAAATTACAAGTGCTGTGTAGTGCCTCCAAGATTTGAAGAGGTAGGAACTGCAGTTATTGTGACATCAATGCATTATGTCAAAATGTTAAACAACTTCATGCATCCAGAACTGGTATGGCATCAGATGAACATGAGAGAAATGAAACTTCCTGGCAGATTAAAACTGGGTGCCAGACCGAGACTCGAACTCGGGACCTTTGCCTTTCACAGGCAAATGCTCTACCAGCTGAGCTACCCAAGCACAACTCCTCCCCCATCCTCACAGCTTTACTTCTGCCAGTACCTCATCTCCTACCTTCCAAACTTAACAGAAGCTCTCCTGCGAACCTAGGAGAACTAGCACTCCTGAAAGAAAGGATACTGCGGAGACATGGCTTAGCCACAGCCTGGGGGATGTTTCCAAAATGAGATTTTCACTCTGCAACAGAGTGTGCGCTGATATGAAACTTCCTGGCAGATTAAAACTGTGTGCCGGACCAAGACTCAAACTCTGGACCTTTGCCTTTTGCGGGCAAATGCTGTACCAGCTGAGCTACCCAAGCACAACTCACACCCTGTCCTCACAGCTTTATTTCTGCCAGTACCTTGTCTCCTACCTTCCAAACTTAACAGAAGCTCTCCTGCGAACCTTGCAGAACTAGCACTCCTGAGAGAAATGTTCCAACAGGATGGGACAGCTCATAGGTGATGTTGTTGTTGTTGTCTTCAGTCCTGAGACTGGTTTGATGCAGCTCTCCATGCTACTCTATCCTGTGCAAGCTGCTTCATCTCCCAGTACCTACTGCAACCTACATCCTTCTGAATCTGCTTAGTGTACTCATCTCTCGGTCTCCCTCTACGATTTTTACCCTCCACGCTGCCCTCCAACGCTAAATTTGTGATCCCTTGATGCCTCAAAATATGTCCTACCAACCGATCCCTTCTTCTAGTCAAGTTGTGCCACAAACTTCTCTTCTCCCCAATCCTATTCAATGTCCATTAAATGGTTCAACAAATGTTTCTTGCACATGTCGTTACAAAAATCAGCAACGTTTGTTTGCCTGCACACACTCCTGATCTGTCGATTTGTGACACACTTTTTTTGTAGGGTTGTCTGAAATACAGTGTGTACATAAACAAGCCCTACAGAATTGAAAGAAATTGAATCTGTGTCATAAGAAATGTTGGAGAAAGCATTACAGAGCATTGAGGACAGGCTCCAAATTTCCATTCAACAGGAAAGATGTGATCTTAATGACATTATTTCCTGAATTTAATTTATGTACATACATTTCAAAAATGCAATAAAATATTATTATTTATTGTAAAACATTTTTTTCTGCAAGTAAAACTGTATTAAGTTATTAAGTGGTGATAAATGTGCATTATCTGTGCCCCGCCTTGGACCACAACTGAATGAGCAAAAATCTAACTAAAGTTACCATCTATCCATTCTCACAATTTTGTCCAATAAACATAATAAATGAAACCTTACAACCTAGCATTAACTTCACTAGTGACACAAAATTTTCCAATACTCACACTAACCCTAACATGAATCTGTTAAATGATTAGTCATATTTCTTATGAACCCTTCACTGATGTACCAAAATATTTATGAACCACTTTTTTACAGGCTTATGGATCAGTTTAGGTGTGAGAGTTGTCTTCACCTACCAGCCATGTTTGTTCTGCAGCAACTAATACACAACACCTTGTGCCCCATTAAAATGAGATCTGTTGTGAAATCTTCTCTAGTCTCTATTAAAGTCCCCATGACTTGTTCTGTGCAACAAACTTTCCTTTCCTGTGCCAATGAGTGTCATGTTTCCACTTTGGATAACCAGTTTGGGTACTTCATATGCTCATCTAAAATATAAGCATTCCAAACAAACTCCTTACTAGCTAAAAATTCCTCAGATCCTTTTCCTCCTTCAAATAATCTCATGACTCCCATCACTGTCATCCTTTTTCCCACTCCACAAGAAAACTATCATTTCACACCTCTCAGATAGTCAGGAGCAAATTCATAGGGCTCTCATCAGCACAACTCAAACTTCCATAATGGACATTAATATCAGTTTGCCTTCAATTCTGTTTTTAGAGTCTGCAGCATTTCCTATTAATCAGTTGACATATTCAACAGAATCTTCTTTTACAAAAAAGCTAATCTATATTACTAGAAATTGTTGTTGGAAGGGCTTCACATCTTGGGTACTGTATAAACCTATTACATGCTCAGTAGTGTGATATGCCACAACTAACAATTTAGGGTGAAATATATCATTCACATACTTAGATTAAGTATGTAAAATAAGAGAAAAGCATCCACTCCCCTTTAACAGACTGATGCACAGCACTTAGACACACATAACAGAACACAGTATTAACAACCTCTTGAGCTTTCTGTCTTCTGGCATAAAGTATGCAGATTCATGCACACAACCAGATACCCAAACCTGCACCAGCACCACATGGTTGTCTGAGTTTGGGTGTCTGTGGGCTGTGTGCATGGATATGTGTACTTTCTGATGGAAGAAGTCAGACACATACAGAACTATTTCACAGAATGGTGTGAAAGTGAAAACTGTACCTTGCTGTATTATCACTGTGGTTGCATGACTTGCTCTCAATCAGTCAGTAACTCACAGGCAACAAAAATTTGGTAAACATTTGTTGCCCATTTCTACTCTGTCCAAATTTCCCTGTCTCAGTTGCTGACCAATGCTGTGCTGTTAGGCTGCTGCTACCGTGGAACAGTGCCACTCAGTAGCTGCTGCAACACTCAGACATGCATGTATCATAAGTCTGTTGGCTGGTTTGATGCAGCCTGCCATGAATTCCTCTGTTGTGCCACACTCTTCATATCAGAGTAGAATTTACACCCAATGTCCTCAGTTATTTGTTGGATGTATTCCAATCTCTGCCTAACCCTACAGGCTTCACCCTATACATGTCCCCACATTACCATGAAAGTTATTCCCTGATGTGTCAGCACTTGTGTTATCATAATGTCCCTTCTTCTTGTAATGGTTTCCCATACTTTCCTTTCTTTACCAGTTCTGTGGAAAACCTCATTCCATCTTACCAGTCAACCTGATTTTCAACATCCTTCTGCACCACCATGTATCAAACACTTTCATTCTCTTCTTTTCCACTTTTCCTACAGACCATGATTCACTATAATACAATTCTGCACTCCAAATGTAAATTCTCATAAATTTCGTTCTCAGATTATGGCCGATGTTTTTATACTAGCAGACTTATTTTAGGGAGTAATGCACTCTTTGAGCATGTTAGTCTGCTTTTTATGTCCTTCTTGGTGCTTCCAACTAGTGTATGCATTTAAGGCAATAGAAATGATAAAGACTTAGTTTCTTTAAAAGATTTGGAACTGCCAATTTTTTATTTATTTTATGTGTACTTCTATTCATTTTGTTGAAAATCTAGATAATAGTGGAACAAGTTTGTTTTCTTAAAGTGTGCCTGAGTAACTCAGTTCCTCAATGATAGTCATGCACTTCCTCAAAGTTAATAAAAAATGATTGTCTTGATGTTTATAAATTCTTCTTCTGTATTTAATAAGCAAAAATTATTAACAGGATGTGTGCCTGAAAAGATCAAGAATGGTTGTCCACCTGGCTACCTAATGAGAGATAGGGAAACCTGTGTCAAGAAAGAAGACTGCACTTGTTTGTCTGACCAAGGGATTTATATAAGGGTAAGAATGCAATCAAATGTCATTGCTTTGTTTTATAAAATATTCTAATCCAGAAACTTCATGCATAGAATATGAACACTTCTGGTTTGGAGTGATAAGATATACAGTTGTACTATGTTTTTACTATGAATGAAACTATTTCAATTCTTATAAGGTCTCAAGTATAATCATGAAAAAGACTTCATCAAAAAACTTAAAATTTTTAGTTTAAAGGATTGTGTAATATTTTGGTGTTTTATTAATACTAAAGACCCAGTTATTTATTTTCAATAGTGGATTTCTTTACTACTCACATCATAGGGGAAGTGTTCAGTGGACACCACTATTTTGTTCCAGTATGCTCTTTTCTCTACTTATTTTATCTTTTGAACAGGATGATGTACAGGCTACAGAAAATCCTTTTGTAAGTGAACAGTCTTTAAATTGAGCATTTGTTGGAGGTGTGCTGACAACATTTCCACAGTGAAGCCCTATGTAGAAAAGACATTATTCAGTTCCTGTAGCATCTTAACTTAATTCATAGGAGTATCCAGTTCACCATGGAAACAGCAAAGAAAGGCTTTTTGCCATTCCTGGACATTCTGGTCAGATGGATCAATGATGGCTCTCTGGGAAAATCAGTTAATCATAATCCACACACTGTTATTTGTATTTACAGTCTTTGAGTTGTCATTTCCAGCAAAACACTTGTGCTTACTGCACATACATTTTCTGGTGCATGTAGTTTTGACCAGGACACTTGCCCACCCAAAAACAGTATTAAGATAAAGTGGATATTCCATTTAACACATTGACAAGGCACTAGCAGTCAAACACCGCTAGTGGAAGTAGTTGATAGCATAATGACAAAATCTACGAATTTGGTTCCATATGTGGACTACATTTTGTTCAGGCAAACATAAATTGATAGTTTAAGTGACTCTTCTCTCACCAGCTAAAATTGCAGACACCCAGGGATTAGTAAAGGATGATTTGGTGTTGCTGAAGGTTGGGTTGTAGAATACTACTTTGCAGTGTGATGTGGCTCATATTGATCGGGGTACATGTACTGTGGAAGAGCATTACAATTAACACCAATGCTGCACTTGCCTTTTCCTAACTGTGAAGTGTACCACTGCTTAACACGGTGTTTCCAGCAGGTATGAGAAAAAAATACAGCAATGTTGATTTGGCACCCCACTATTAAAGAATCCATTGAGGTAAGCATTGCAAAAAACTGTGATAGTGGCCAGTCAGGCAGTGAATGGAAGCATGTAATTTCCACTGTTCGCTCTCAGCATAAACTAGAGAAAACATTGAAGACCACAATGAGTTGCAACCTTTTGGACAGCTGAGTTTTCCATTTCCACCATCAGCTACAACCCCAAGGAGTGTGATTACTTTTGTTCTTTTGCTAAATGCTTGCATATTGGTAGTAAACTGTGCTTGTGTCTGTATAAATTCATTGAAAAATGATTGGTAGGAGCCTAATTAAAATATAGTGCTCAGAAGAAAATGATAATCTGCAGAAATTCCAAAACTTTATTGAGAATTGGTAGTGCTGTTGTTGTTGCTCCATTTTATCACTTTTCATCTACTGTGCAACATTTTTAACCTCAAATTTGCACATATTGGTCAACTCTCCCCATTCTTATTTCTTTTTTTCTCAACCATTTCCCTCTTCAGTCTCCTTCCTGTAGTTTGTGATTTAACGTTATGGGAAAGAATAACCAGCTTGACGTGACAGCTTCAGATCTTATACTTCCCGCGGTTCTCTGTTAGACAACATTCTTATGTAATTTTATTATGAGAAGGAAAGTTGTTACTCACCATGTGGTGGAGATGCTGAATCGCAGATAGGCACAACAAAAAGACTTTCACACTTTAGGGCCAGCAAAAAGACTTTCACACTTTAAGCTTTCGGCCAATGGCCTTCGTCAACAATAGACACATATATGAGCGTGTGCGCTCACGCGCACACACACACACACACACACACACACACACACACACACACACACACACACACATACACACACACACAAAACTGACACACACGACTGCAGCCTCAGCGCCAGTGCATGATGGGAGTGGTGACTGGATGGGGGTAAGGAGGAGAATGGTGTGGGGAGTGGGAGCGATAGTACGGTGGGGGTGGCAGACGGTGAAATGCTGCAGGGTAGATGGTGGGCAGGGGAGAGGGGGATAGGGGGGGACTAGTGGAAAAGGAGAGAAATAAATAAAAAGATTGGATGTGGTGGTGGAATGACAGCTGTGTAGTGCTGGAATGGGAGCAGGGAAGGGGCTGGATGGGTGAGGACAGTGACTAAGAAAGGGGTTCTTTTTATTTATTTCTCTCCTTTTCTGTGCTACTCTCCCCCACCCGCCCCTTCCGGTCCCCACCGCTCTCCTACTCTCCATCAAACTTGCAGCACTTCACTGTCCGCAACCCTACTATACTATCACTCCCCCTCCCCATCCCAGCCTTCTCCTTACCCTCACCCAGTAGCCCCCCCCCCCATCTTGCACTGCTGCTGCTGTTCACAAAGTGGTTTCAGTTGCCTGAGACTGCAATCGTGTGTTTGAGTTCCCTTTGTATGAGTGTGTATGGATCCATGTATGTGTGCCTACTGTTGACGAAGGCCATTGGCTGTAAACTATAATTGTGAAAGTCTTCTTGTTGTGCCTATATGCGACTCAACATCTCAGCTATATGGTGAGTAGCAACTTTCCTTCTCATAATATTGTTGCATTCCACCCTGGATTTTCCATTGTTTGGTCTTATGAAATTTTGCTACTTAAGTGGTAAAAAAATCTGAATATTGAGTTTCCTTATTATTATCTGTCAGATATTTTACCATGAGACATTTGAATACCTTATTGTTATGAAAATTGCAGGATCATTAAGGTAATTTAGAAAATATATGGAACTTAGTGAATAATCAAATGAGAAATGGTACTAAATAAAAATTAGATGTGTTAGCACAGGCGTAGATTTTATCTTTGCTTATATGCCATCAGTTAACATTATGCAAGAGATAATTATACCATATTTAAGATAAAGGTCACTATAGGAAGAATAGGAACACTACTACAGGTGTACCATTTTCTACCCTGAAGTTAATATGGGTCAACTGCACTGTGCTCAATGTGCACATACTACATTTTGCAAGACACATTAAAAAGCACGAAATGAAAGTCATCCTCTACAAATTAACTTGTTCATAGACACCAGGGTTTTCCATTTGTCATTTTTGACTATGTAGGTCAATAAATTTTTCCTCATGATATTTATAAACTCAAAATGGAACATACTGTATCTGTACCTAATCATTCATTACATTTACATACTTAAAGGACAGCTGTTGTGTGATGTCAATACATACTTAAGCAGTGTTGTGTATGTAAGGACTTGCCATTTAGGGAGGACAAATCTAAAGCCTTATGAAAAACAGACTATGCATTTAAAATAACAAGCAGGGATGTATATAGGCTATATTAATTTCATTGTGTTATTATTAACTTCATTGTATTAATTTGCTTTGTACTTTTTAATGTATATATTGTTTGTGTCCCATTTCTTTGAAATGGCTTACATGTACCCTTGACAACATCCACACAATATTTATTGTCAATGGATGGATAAATAAAATAAATAAATAACCATTTATTGCAATTTCTTTTCTTTTTTGTAGCCTGGAGAAACAGTTGATGAGTCAAACTGCACAAAATGCCAATGTTTGAACAATGAGTACAAGTGTTTCACTGTGGACTGTGGGACAACACCATCTATTATTATTGCAACTAAAGAAAGAACTACAGTTACCCTGCAATCAGAAAACCAGCACAAAAATTACACAACTGTTTCCTTAGTGACAGATAAGACAAGCACTACTGCAGCTTTCACAACACCACCACTGACAGAGTCACCTCCAGTGTGTATTTCAAACAGGTTAGTGCTCAGTAATAATATAAATATTTATGACTGACTGTAGCCATGAGTTTTTCTACATATGACCACAAATACATCATAGTCTTGTAGTCTTGGTAATAGCAAGTCCTTGGTGAAATATAAGTGATTTAAGGAGGGTAAGTAATTACCAAATTGTAAGATTAAATGTGACACTGGAAAGCATGTTCTGGCTGTTTGCGGGGAGTTGTGCAGTGTGGGCAGTGATGAGATTTGGGGGGAGAGATGGGAGAAAGATAGAATAGGAAGGGAGAGACTGTGGGGAGTGTGCTGGTTAGGGTATCAGACTGGTCTTGCTCATAGGTGTTCCATAGCAATATCACCAATTTGGCTAGGGCCAACACACTCTATCTTCATTGTTCCACGGCCTCAGTACCTCTCCACTTCACTTGGTCCTCTTCAGCCCAATGTGCCACTGTAGAGAATGTTGACCTCTATATCTCCAATAGCTCCATCTGAACTTTTGTCCATATCAAGCTAGCTAATCATTAACAGTACTTGCATTTTGATATCTGCCACCCCTTCCACACTAGAAAGTCTTTCTCGTGTAACGTGGCCACCTGCAGAAAATTATCTGCAGTGATGAGCAATTGTAATGATAATTAAATTACGTAACCATTATGGCACCTCGCCTCATCCTCTCGATACCAGCAATATTCTACAGTGTTTCTGTAAAATAGTTAACATATTTCTGTAACAACATTCAGATTTGATTTCATTAATGTAGAGATACTTTGATACATCGATGTGTTTATATTGCAATGATATTATTCTTATGTGTATTCTTTATTTTGTCACTATGATCTTTGACGTACTTGTAACTCTGATTTATGGGCTCGTAAGCAGTTATTAGAGAGTAAAGTCTTGCTCATCATGTTGAAAATACGCAAATTGTACTCAATTTATGAAATGTGAACTTCATCAGTGAGGAAGATATTTTCAAGTACATTTTATATTGTGAAGTGATGTTGCAACAAAAGTAATAAGAAAGAAATGTAACTTAAATTCGGAATGCTGATTACTTTTTTACATCACCATTGTCCTAACTTGCAAAAGTTGGTTTGTGAAGCGCATATATAAAACTTTTGAATATAGCAGAATAACACCTAGGCCTCTTTGCATACAAGCTTGGAATCATTACTACCTAGATTTTTGACGATTGAGCCATGAGTTCACAACGAGACCAGTGTGGGAAACACAAAAGGATGAGTGCCTAGTTTATCCATTATTTCATGAAATGACTTTATTAACTGTGCTATAATGACACCTGCCACATAATATAACTTTGTTGTTGCCCAAAAATGCAATATTTAGCAGCTTGAACAACACTACAATCATAATTAATTTTTGACATTTGTTGTACTATGGTTGTTAGACAATCCATTGCACATAATGCTGAAGGCCTTACTAAGGCACCACAGAATCTCGGAATTACATAGATGGGCATTGTTCGTGCAACACATCCTGCGATCTCATTTTTCTCCTGACTACAGTATCCACTAACCTTCCCCGCACTCATCTGCATGTCTGTCTGGTGACTCTAACTTCACTCAACCTGCTCCCCCCCCCCCCCTTCCCCTCGTCACCCCTCTCTCCAAGTCTCTTCCTTTGTTTGTCTATGCCTCACAAACCACTCCTCCACATAATTGGGCACTCTGCACAGAATACTCTTCCTGCAGCCAGAATGAGCCCACCCCAGTGCTTCATTCTTGTCCCATGCCCATGCTGTCATACACCCTTCCCAAACTAGCCCTACCACTCCCTATCTTCTTTCTCCTCACTGTCTCTGCCTGACACAGACCCTCACCTCGTTTGAGACACAGTGCTGGCACAATGCAGTCAGCCAGGATGATGTAGTTATTCAGGTGCATATATATATTTGCCTTTAAATATGTCTGCTTGTGTCTGTGTATGTGCGTATGGATATGTGTGTGTGTGCGCGGGTGTATACCTGTCCTTTTCTCCCCCTAAGATAAGTCTTTCTGCTCCCAGGATTGGAATGACTCCTTACTCTCTCTCTTAAAACCCACATCCTTTCGTCTTTCCCCTCTCCTTCCCTCTTTCCTGACGAAGCAACCGTTGGTTGCGAAAGCTTGAATTTTGTGTGTATGTTTGTGTGACTATTGACTTGCCAGCGCTTTCGTTTGGTAAGTCACATCATCTTTTTATATATAAAGAAGCTTCCACATGGGAAAAATATATTAAAAACAAAGATTTCAAGACTTACCAAGTGGGAAAGCGCTGGTAGACAGGCACAATAAAAAAAAACACACAAACACACACACAGAATTTCTAGCTTTCGCAACCAATGGTTGCTTCTTCAGGAAAGAGGGAAGGAGAGGGAAAGATGCGGGTTTTAAGGGAGAGGGTAAGGAGTCATTCCAATCCCAGGAGTGGAAAGACTTACCTTAGGGGAAAAAAAGGATAGGTATACACTCACGCGCGCACACACACACACACATATACAGACACAAGCAGACATATTTACAGGCAAATAGTTTGGGCAGAGATGTCAGTCGAGGCGGAAGTGCAGAAGCAAAGATGATGTTGAATGACAGGTGAGGTATGAGTGGCGGAAACTTGAAATTAGGGGAGATTGAGGCCTGGTGGATAACGGGAAGAGAGGATATATTGAAGGGCAAGTTCCCATCTCCGGAGTTCAAATAGGTTGGTGTTAGTGGGAAGTATCCAGATAACCCAGACGGTGTAACACTGTGTCAAGATGTGCTAGCCGTGCACCAAGGCATGTTTAGCTACAGGGTGATCCTCATTACCAACAAACACTGTCTGCCTGTGTCCATTCATGCAAATGGACAGTTTGTTGCTGGTCATTCCCACATAGAAACCGTCACAGTGTAGGCAGGTCAGTTGGTAAATCATTTGGGTTCTTTCACACTTGTTTCTGCCTTTGATCGTGTACACCTTCCGCGTTACAGGACTGGAGTAGGTGGTGGTGGGAGGGTGCATGGGACAGGTTTTACACCAGGGACAGTTACAAGGGTAGGAGCCAGAGGGTAGGGAAGGTGGTTTGGGGATTTCAAAGGGATGAACCAAGAGGTTACGAAGGTGGAGTGGGGAGGATTTCATGAAGGATGGATCTCATTTCGGGGCAGGATTTGAGGAAGTCGTATCCGCGCTGGAGAGCCGTATTCAGAGTCTGATCCAGTCTCAGGAAGTACCCTGTCACAAGTGGGGCGCTTTTGGGGTTCTTCTGTGAGAGGTTCTGGGTTTGAGGGGATGAGGAAGTGGCTCTGGTTATTTCCTTCTGTACCAGGTCGGCAGGGTAGGTGCGGGATGCGAAAGCTGTTTTCAGGTTGTTGGTGTAATGGTTCAGGGATTCAGGACTGGAGCAGATTAGTTTGCCATGAAGGCCTAGGCTGTAGGGAAGGGACCGTTTGATATGGAATGGGTGGCAGCTGTCATAATGGAGGTACTGTTGCTTGTTGGTGGGTTTGATGTGGACATATGTGTGAAGCTGGCCATTGGACAGATGGAGGTTAATGTCAAGGAAAGTGGCATGGAATTTGGAGTAGGACCAGGTGAATCTGATGGAACCAAAGGAGTTGAGGTTGGAGAGGAAATTCTGGAGTTCTTCTTCACTGTGAGACCAGATCATGAAGATGACATCAATAAATCTGTACCAAACTTTGGGTTGGCAGGCTTGGGTAACCAAGAAGGCTTTCTCTAACCGACCCATAAATAGGTTGTTGTATGAGGGGGCCATCCTGGTACCCAAGGCTGTTCCCTTTAATTGTTGGTATGTCTGGCCTTCAAAAGTGAGGAAGTTGTGGGTCAGGATGAAGCTGGCTAAGGTGACGAGGAAAGAGGTTTTAGGTAGGGTGGCAGGTGATCGGCGTGAAAGGAAGTGCTCCATTGCAGCGAGGCCCTGGACGTGCGGGATATTCGTGTATAGGGTAGTGGCATCAATGGTTACAAGGATGGTTTCTGGGGGTAACAGACTGGCTAAGGATTCCAGGCGTTCGAGAATGTGGTTGGTGTCTTTGATGAAGGATGGGAGACTGCATGTAATGGGTTGAAGTTGTTGATCTACGTAGGTAGAGCAACCATCCTTGTGAGTACCGGGCATGAGTCATGCTTCGGTAGCTCAGATGGTAGAGCACTTGCCCGCGAAAGGCAAAGGTCCTGAGTTTGAGTCTCGATCGGGCACACAGTTTTAATTTGCAAGGAAGTTTCAGATTATGAACTGGTTTATTGTATTCCTATTTCTTTTCTAAAATTTGATGCAGGGTGAATATTTGGTCTATAGTTGATCTATTCCTCTGACAGCCAGCTTGGTAATCCCCCACAATTTCATCTGCATATGGAGTAAGCCTGTTTAATAGACTATTGGAGAAAACTTTGGAACATA
This sequence comes from Schistocerca gregaria, assembly GCF_023897955.1. Lineage (NCBI taxonomy): Eukaryota > Metazoa > Arthropoda > Insecta > Orthoptera > Acrididae > Schistocerca > Schistocerca gregaria. The sequence goes on from NC_064922.1 coordinate 171,348,523, forward strand.
CTGGTAATAGCGATATCCCTCTATAATTACTACAATCCATTTTGTCGCCCTTCTTAAAAACTGGGATCAGAATTGACTTCTGCCACCCTTCAGGTATCATATCTGAGTTCCATACTTTAATTATCACTTTGTGAACTACTTCCACCAATTTCTGTCCCCCATTTTAACTAATTCTGCAGCTATGCAATCTGATCCTGGTGCTTTCTGGTTTTTCAATTTGTTGATTGCATCTCTTCCTTCCTTTAATGTTGGCTCAGGTATCTGGGGTTCTGCTGTATGTATTCCATATGCCTGCTCATTTCCTGCTTCCTGGTGTACATTTAATAGATGCTCAAAATACGCTCTCCATTTACTTAATATAGCGCTGGGGTCTGTCAGTATCCCCCCGGCATCCCCTTGAAGTGCATTTGTCCTAGCCTTGAACCCCTTCCTATACCCATTTATGTTTAGGTAAAGTTCCCTAATGTTTCTTGTTTTACTGTTTGTTTCCATTTTTTTAAATTTTATTGTTCAAATAATCCCTCTTCTTTGCCCATAGCCTACAACCAACTTCCCTTCTCATGTTCAAGAACTCCTCTCGTTTTCTGTCTCCCATTCTACCCCAATCTAATTGCGATTTTCTCCTTTCATCTACCTATTTCCAACATTCCTCATAAAACCACGGTTTTCTCCTGTTCTTCTTAATTGTACCTATTGTGACCTTCACTGCCTCTTTGATATTATTCCTCACAGTGATCCACTGTTTATTTACATCCTTGTATTGATCTTCATGTGTCTTGAGAGCATCAAACCTATTTGAAATTATTAGCATGTACCTTCTTCTAAAGTTTTCATCATTTAGCTTGTCAGTGTTGAACCAAACAAGTTCTGCATTGTGACACTTTGATGTTACTGTAGATAGCCATTGGTGAACTTTGACAACTACAAGAAAATGATCAGAATCACAGTCTGCTCCCCTGAAAGTCCTAACATTTTCTATACTAGTGTGCTGTCTCCAATCTACAAGAACTTGATCAATTTGGTTTCAGGTGTGCCCATCTGGAGAGCCCCAAGATGCTTTATGAATGTCCTTCCTTTTGAAATATGTGCTCTCAACAATCATGTCTTTTGAAACAGCAAAATTAACCACCCTTGTGCCATTATCATTCGAAATGTTATGCAAACTTTCTTTCAAAATTGTAGGCCGGAATGATTCCTCCATCCCTATCTTCACATTAAAATCACCTATGATTAATTTTGTATTGTACGAGGAAAACTCATCCCACAGTTAATCTCGTTCTTCATAAAAGCCGTCTTTAACAACCTCTTCAGTGTCAGATGGTGCATGTACATTAATTACTACTAGTCTATTCCAGCTGCTGGACAACACTATAACTGATAGTAGGTTGCTAATGAACCTTATATCTCTGATTGCGTGAAGCACTTTTCTCTGTACTGCGAAACCTGTTCTGAAACTGTGAGCTTCCGCAACTCCATAGAAAAATGTATAGTTACCCCTCTTTATGCTACCCTCCCCCTGCCACTGAGTTTCTTGGATAGCTGTAATGTCTACGTCATAACTATCTAATTGGTCTGGCCTGTTCAAACTTTTAACATTCCATGTTCCCAACCTGAAAGTTCCTTTCGGCCTAAATCTCTTCAAAGTAGGTTCCGTGCAGAGATCCGAATGGGAACCAAGTTTACCTCAGGAATATTTTACTTCAAAGGGACCCATGCCCATTAATGTTGCTGGTTCTTGATGAATAGATTTGACAGTAAGAGAAGAAGAAACAGGGATGGTTCATCACGCCATCACCTTCGCCTCAACTCTCTAAAAATTTTAATTAAACTACCACCCTTGGTGTGGCCGATGCATTGAAAATAATTTCAAAGAAACCCATATAGCTGGTTTGCTGAAAATGCATTTTATACTGTCACACACTTTTTTGACATACAGATTGTGAACATATGTTAAAATTCAAAATAACTGAATGTCTGTAATTATGTGTGTATTTAAGTATATCCTTAATTGCCCATGAGAGATGAAGCCTAAACTGATGTAAATATTGTCAGTGATGAATCAAGACGTTGTAGGTACTTCTGCCTGATCCAGGTACTTGTGAACTGGAGTTGTGTATGAACTTATGAAAGTCACACTTGGCAGCTAATTATGTACATCGACAGCTGCCACAGCAAGTTAGGGCTGTAGGACCTGTAAGAACTAGATATTTAATGCATTGGATTGCAGAAATATGACAGCATGATGAACAGCAGACTGAATGGTGGATCAAATAACTGGGATATGGTATTACAGAAGAGTCATACAGATAGTAGTTTGGGACTTACTTTACTGTATTACAAGACATTTTTTTAGTTGAAACTCACTGAGGATCCCATATTTAACCACTATGAAACTGCAATAGTAGATCAATTTTTGTGATATACCATTTACTGCTGGCTGCAGTAAGACATATTCTGCAAAGAGGACCATCTTATTTTCCTGTATCTAATAAAGATGGAATTGATAACCGTACAGAAATGGTAGCTTGCTACTCACATCATAGAGGACACATTGACCTGCAGAGAGGAAGAATGAAAAAGACTGTTAAAATATTGAAGCTTTCAGATGAAGTACTTTTTGTGAAGCAGAAAACACACACACATTCTCACAAGCACAACTCCCACATTCACAGCAGTTGTTTCAAGGGGTTGGAGTCCATATGGGATGGGAGATTCATAATCCTCATTGATGGGTAATAATTTTGTGTAGCAAAATTAGGACTATTTCATGTGTAAAGATCTCTTGGAGCTTATTCTTGTTATATGCCTGCATCTGTCAGTGAGGAAGTGGGATGGTGTGCTCCATCATCCTGCTAGTATCCTCAGTGCTGATTGGTGCCATCATCTCACAGAGCAAGTAATCTTTCACAATGTGTGGATACAATATCCACTAGTTATGGTATAATTCTAGAGATATTATTTGCATGTTTACCCTAGTATATAGTTTTTTGAGTAGTGAAAAACTGAGTTCTTGGAACAGCTTGCATAGACATCAGGTATATATATATATATATCATACAGAAGCAGCTCTTGATGCAAGGCAAGCCACATGTTTCCCTGTAGAAAGCTTAACTCTCTGGTGATTATTCACTCCGCATGTGGTAGATAGTAGCACTGAATAGTATCATGCATTGAAGCAGCAATGCGAAACAGTTGTTTAGTGTAATTCACACTGATGGTACTTGAACCAAAACAACTATTTCCTGTATTAGCATTACTTACTATCTGAAAAAAGGTGCATTACAAAGAACTGAAGGGTGACCTTTCATTACGCTATAGTTAGAATTAGGGGTACCAAGAAGGCTCTAAGCTGTTATATTGCACATGGTAACAATCTCGATGGACTGCTTTATGAGGAACAAAAATGAGTGGCACAGTCACCAATCCAAATTGCAGATAGTATGCTGAGTGAAAGTCAGCTATTCTCTGTACCAGATGTGTAGATAACTGCTACTAAATGACAGAATTAGCTTGGTCTCTGATGGCATTTGCTCATCAGGTGACATGCCAATGTTTGTTCCAGGCTCTAAAATTTAGAAGAACTAAGACATGACTTGGGTGTAATGGATTGAGATGAATTTGATATAATGGCTTCAGCCCATGCACCATGCCCAACTACTTCTGTGCCTGCAACCTGCTATATCAAGATTGCTTGAATTGATTACAACATGAATCTTACAATGCTTAAATTGATTATAATATCAATCTTACAAACCCAACTACTTCTAAGAAAGATATATTAGTGTAGTTGACCAAGAAATTAAATAATCTCAAATGGAATGTATTAGGGTTCAAAGAAGTGGAAAAAAGAACGCTAAATCATTGTAGTCTGAGCACCATAATGCTCCATTCCGATTTAGGAAAAAGACCCTTAAAATGATTCTTCAGTGAAAAACTGCAGTTATAATACCAAGAAAGATAAATGCTTTACATTAGAAGAATTTTCTGGGAAATATCACATATTAATCCTTAAAACATTTGTCCAGAAGAAAACAAATAGAAAATCAACTTGGTGAGGACCTAATGAAACTAAAATGACATTGGCTACATTTTACCTAACAAAAAAGATGTTTTGCAGGATGTCCCAAACAGCTTAAGAATTTAAAATGATCATACAAGTCTCGTAAGATGTTTACTAGGCACGTAAAGAATGTAGGGTAAAAACAAACATATGACACAGTGAACCAGAAACATGGTTTGTATCTGTTATCAGAAATTTTTGCAGGAGAAATAACTTACTATTTCTAATTACTTGTAGGTTCCAGAGACTGCTGAATTCACTCCCACAAATAAAACTGACTACCTCTGATGAAAAGGATGTTACAGAAGCAGCTGTTCTGGAGACACCAGGTGAGTGGCATCAAAACAATGGGAATGTCTCCCTATAATTGAAGTTATATGCTGTTACTGTACTTCTGAACATTAGATATTCACTCCCTAACATATGCATAAGTGCTTCTGTATATTTCCCAACCTTTAATTTTGTAATTCAGGGAACACATTATCTTTCTCTTTAAATTACTTGTATCTGGTGTTTTTGATATTAACTACTTGCAGTTAATATGTAAATAATAGAGATATAAGGATTTATTAAAACATAAAACTATTATTTTGAATATTATCTTGATGCATATACAGGAAAGGAATTCTTAAAAAGAGTTAGTGCAATAATGTTGTTATGATAAACTGCAAATTAACTGTATTGATGTTTAGATTTTAAATTTTAGCATTCCTCGACTGACTGAATAAAAAATTTTAGTGGGTTAAAATTAATATTGTTGATGCTTTTTCAATTTCAGTAATCCTTAATTTTATGTACATGGTTTACAGGTGCTGGATGGAAATCGAGCATCGTTGATGGAGATCAGTATCTCCAAATAGATCTTGGGTCATCACAGCCATTGTATGGTATAGAGATGTCTGGAGTGCCAGGGACAGACCAATATGTTACCAGCTACCATGTACTGACCAGCACTGATGGCCAGCGGTATCACTACCGGACTGACGACACTGGAGCTGTCCAAGTAAGAGTGCAGTAGGGTAAAAAGTGTCAGCTGCACACCTGTACAACATGTTTGTGCGCAATCGTAAATCAATGTCTGTGCAGCATTTCAGATTGTTATAATGGATTTGTGAGTACACATACTTCACTGCCACACTTTTCAAGTCAACATCTAGTCTGTCTGAGAGCACATTAAACACTGTCCTTTTTTACTCACTGTGTCTGTCACAATATTGTTTTCAGGAAATAGTTCGTGGTCCATAGTCAGTAATGTTCTGATGTACATGGTTGTAGTACCAGATCTCTTCACTCACCAAGATATCACAAGTGGCTGCCTTAAATAGAAAAATTGTTTGACATTTTCCTGTTACTTTGCTATATATTAGAAAGGAGTTTATCGTCAAAATTAAAATTGTGTGGAAAATTAACTTCTTCATCCTCTTCAGAGTTTGATTGTAAACAGTGTAGAAAATCTATTTTTCACACAAATTGACCCCTGACTTATTTTGCTGTGCTCCTTTTCTCCTAGCCTCTCGCATCAGTATAGGTGACTGTCGGTCTCCACAAAGAAGCTCAGATGAGCAGGAACTGTAAGAATAATTATAGGAATGAAGGGGAATCCTAGGAAAACATGCTCATAAAATTACAGTCTGTGGCCTTCTAGCTGACCAACTGCTGGACTCCATATTTTTATGAGTGGCAGCTCTAAAGTATGAACCTTCTGCAATCCTTTTTATTGTCCTCAAGGAATTAACTCCTCAGTGCAATTATTTGGTGAATCGTTACCTGTACTATTTTGACTCTTCCATGCTGTTGACATTTTATTGGTACCGGTACCTCAAAAACTAGTGGGAAAGGAGAAAAAGAAAAGAAAACCTTACAAAACCCAAGTAAATTCTGTTAATTGTAGTGAACCACATAATTAAAAAAAATTAGTCAAGAATTAAAAAGTGTGAGTTAAACAAATGAGGAATGTAGGTGAAATGTATGTGAACCAGATCAACAGCCCCAAAAGTGTGGGTCAAGGTAGTGATTTTGTTTGACCATATAGTGATGGTAAAATGGAGATACTATTTTACTATCAATATTTTTCTATGTTCAAACTCATGATATTTTTCTTTGTTCAATCTCATGAACACCTGACATTCAGCCAGAACCTCACACAAACAGCCTGCTAATTACTTTGTACTGTAGGTTGTGTTTCTTTGCTAAGGATTTTTGTGCCTGACGAAAAGTGTTTGAATTGATATTGACTTCAACATTTAGTTAATGATTAGAATCCATATCTTGTCTCCATAATAAAAACTTTAGTTGTAATAGCGCAAAATATTTTTATGACAGGATTAAATATTGATACATATATGATATTTTAAGTTACCTCATATTCTGCTGTAGATTTTCAGGGGGCCCATTGATGATACACGAACTGTGCAGCAGATTTTTGCTGTACCAGTTGAAGCACGCTATATTCGAGTGAATCCTAAAACTTGGCATGAAGGAATAGCAATGAAGATAGAAGTTTTTACTTGCTCAGAGTCTCTGACCACCATCACAACAAAAGCGATCTTTCCACTTCCGACTACACCAGCAGGTTTGTATTATGTAATACTACATGTTTCCTTTCCTTGAGACTGAATTCATTTGGAACTGACATCTTGGTAACACAGTTGTTGGACTTAACCTTTTTTTCCTTATGTCCTCTACATGTTTCCTTTCCTTGAGACTGAATTCATTTGGAACTGACATCTTGGTAACACAGTTGTTGGACTTAACCTTTTTTTCCTTATGTCATTTTCTTTTAATTACAGCTCCAGAATGTGTGGAAGTCATGGGCCTTGAAAATGGTATGATGTATGATGAACAGCTCACAGCTTCTTCAGTTCTGAATGGTGATCTTCATACTTTTGGACCATCTCAGGCTCGTCTCAATAAAAATGGGGCTTGGGTGCCAGGCATAAGTGATACCAGCCAGTGGCTTCAGGTGAAATATTGTTGGGCTCTTTGAAATAAACGTTGTCATCAACACAATCTCTTCAAACATGTCATGATTACTTACTTTGTGACCATGTATTTTAGCCCTCATACCACTTGTTCTCTCTCTCTCTCTCTCTCTCTCTCTCTCTCTCTCTCTCTCTCTCTCTCTCTCTCTCTCTCTCCTCCCTCCCTCCCTCCCTCCCTCCCTCCCTCCCTCCCTCTCTCCCTCTCTCTCTCTTTTCCACATATGCAACTTTTGGCCCATTATCTTATATAAAGGGTGATCAAAAAGTTTCAGTTTGGAGGTATTACCGTCCAGAATTGGTATTATGCCAATGAAGAAAAATCACCTTGACCAACGAGGCAATTACCTCACTGACACAAAAGGTTGAAGATATGAATTTGGTAAATTTGAGGAATTTCATAACTGCCTGCTTTACATTCTCTTCCAACAGGAACCTTTTGCAGCCTTTTTTAAGGGACCAAAGGCATGATAATCACATTGGCAGAGATCAGGACTATAGGGTGGGTGATCGAGCATCTGCCAAAGACATGGTACCAATCCACATTCTTCATTCACCAATGGATGTGTACTGGTGTTTGTCCTTTGACGGCCAAGAAAAGAGTAAAGCACATTGATCTTGTTTGGATGTATTTGGTTATAATGATGGCATGGTTCACATTTCTGTATTTATTCCACACATGTCAGAAAGACACATATACCATACTAATCCCTCGACTACATTTCAGTGCTCATATACCCACATTGGAGCAATGCTATGTTGGATATACACTGTTGCAATGCACTCATATTGGAATTTTTATCACCACCATATAATTGTTATGTATTCTTTTCCTTCATAAAATCAAAGTTGCATGGGTAGATGTATCAGCAGATTCTTTCTGTGTTCTGTAATGAGCCATTGTCTATGAATATCTGAAAATAATGTGTCTTTTCATTGTCCCAATGATTTATCAACACTGACTGTGTGTTGTGTCATCTTATTCCACATGACGCTTTCTTGTCTGATTTATCTGTTTTCTATACACATTCCTTGATTCCATATTCCAGTATGCAAAAATATGGTACAGTACAGCTTTGGTCCTATATTTCCAATATCTAATTTTATTTTTAAAATGGTCTCACTGTGTTGCCAAAAATTTAATGTCAACATTGTCAGTAAAGAAAGCCAATGGAGAAGAACAATATAATTCTTAATGAACAATTTTGTTCATAGGGATTCACAACAGAATTTTTACACATTAAGTGTGTATGATCTCCTAATAACAAACACAGTGAGCTTATTGTTATCAGCTCCATACATTCCTTATGTATGCTTTTCTCACATTTTCTTCTTTCATTGCAGGCAAGCTAAGAACCATTTTAAGCCACTGAGCTAGCTTTGCACCTTCTCCAGTATTGTTCTATCTCGTCATCTTTTTCTTTTCTCTCTTCTCTATTTTCTTCTCTTCACTTTTTGCATTAGAGACCTTCCCATCTCTTAATTCTTTAATACATTTTGTTCTGTCTTCAAATTCTTGTTTGTTTATGCCAGTTTCTTCTAGGTCATCCAAACCAGTTGGTTTTATCATATAATTTGTCAAAATACTGAAAAGTTTCTCTTGTCAGTCTACTAGAACTCATTCATGGAATGTGCCAGTAGAGCATAAGTCTTCTTTTCCTTATTTTCTGTGTAATTTTTTCTGTACCATTCTATTCTTCTGTGTTACTTTCAATAATTTAGATACTTTTAATCTTATCTCCAGATTCTGTATTTGTTGACTGAGTATGAGTTCTTGATTTATTGTCAGTGATTTGCACATTGACTAATGCTTGATTCACCTAGATAAGCAATAAAATTTTCTGTGCTTGTATTACTTTTTCCTGCCCTGAAATTTTGTAGCATTTCCTTAATGTAGATATGTATAATTCTGTATTGTTCTTTTTCCCTTGGAACATTTGAAACACCCTTTCGACATATGGAAGAACTGATTCAGCTGATTTTCTGTAGTGGAGTATCATGTTTTATGTATAAGTGGTACTGTAAACAAATACAAAACACATTTCTGATTTAGTATTGCTCTTCATGCCAAGCAAAATAAGGAAATGAAATAAGACTGAAATGATCATTACTGATTCCCGACTGCATATATTTATGTGAATAACATTGTCTGATTTCTTGCAGATTGATTTTGTTACACCAAGCATTGTGACTGGTATAATCACTCAAGGGGCTCCCAGCAGTGATAGCTGGACTGAATCATTTAAGGTTTTGTACAGTCTAGATGGTTTAACTTGGAACCCTGTTCAGGATGAGAAACGAATGGAGAAAGTAAGTAATGTATAAGCATACAATATTTCTTATTTGTTTCTGTAATAAATGCTAAATTTTGTACATAAAGACTTTAAGCAATCACTCTCTTCTTTTAACTCAGTTTACTGAATATTCAAAGCTACCTTTTATTCAGAATGAAAGTATGCATCTCTATTATATAACACAATAATTACAAAATTCACAACTTATTTATTTTATATACAAGCACACACACACACACACACACACACACACACACACACACACACACACACACACTGATCTGCTATCCTTAATATCCTCAATAACAGTAAACAAAGCAAGTGTCGGGAGGCTCTTTATGCCTCAAGATTTGACCTGCAGGTTATTGTAAGGTGGATAAGTAAAAGAAAAAAAGGTTAATTATATCAATCATGGAATCATCTGAAACGAAGTGTATTTTACAAAATTAGTCTTTTATCTTCTGCCATTTTGCTAGAGGGTTTTGGCTTCAGAATACAGAACTCAACTATGGATGTCTCCCAAAAAAAAGGTAACTTCCTGTATGCAAGCTAGAATTTTATTTGTAAAAGCCCATATTGATCACAAAAATTGTACAATGCACAGTCACTGGTCTTGGACATTACTATCTTCAGAAGAAAAACTGTGGTGTAGCTAAGTAAGTTAAATTAGCTCAAGGAATGTCTACAACTGGCCTAGTGACACATGTTGCTGTTGATCCAGCTCTCCATCCTACTCTTTCCTGTGTAAGCTTCTTCATCTCCCAGTACTTACTGCAACCTACATCCTTCTGAATCTGCTTAGTGTATTCATCTCTTGGTCTCCCTCTACGATTTTTACCCTCCACGCTGCCCTCCAATACTAAATTTGTGATCCCTTGATGCCTCATAACAAGTTCTACCAACCGGTCCCTTCTTCTTGTTAAGTTGTGCCACAAACTCCTCTTCTCCCCAATTCTATTTAATATCTCCTCATTAGTTATGTGATCTACCCATCTAATCTTCAGCATTTTTCTGTAGCACCACATTCTGAAAGCTTCTATTCTCTTCTTGTCCAAACTATTTATCGTCCATGTTTCACTTCCATACATGGCTACACTCCATATAAATACTTTCAGAAACGACTTCCTGTCACTTAAATCTATACTCGATGTTAACAAATTTCTCTTCTTCAGAAACGCTTTCCTTGTCATTGCCAGTCTACATTTTATATCCTCTCTACTTTGATCATCATCAGTTATTTTGCTCCCCAAATAGCAAAACTCCTTTACTACTTTAAGTTTCTCATTTCCTACTCCAATTCCCTCAGCATCACCCGACTTAATTCAACTACATTCCATTATCCTCGTTTTGCTTTTGTTGATGTTCATCTTATATCCTCCTTTCAAGACACTATCCATTCCGTTCAACTGCTCTTCCAAGTCCTTTGCTGTCTCTGACAGAATTACAATGTCATCGGCGAACCTCAAAGTTTTTATTTCTTCCCCATGGATTTTAATACCTACTCCGAATTTTTCTTTTGTTTCCTTTCCTGCTTGCTCAATATACAGATTAACTAACATAGGGGATAGGCTACAACCCTTACTCCCTTCCCAACCACTGCTTCCTTTTCATGTCCCTCGATTCTTATAACTGCCATCTGGTTTCTGTACAAATTGTAAATAGACTTTCGCTCCCTGTATTTTACCCCTGCCACCTTTAGAATTTGAAAGAGAGTATTCCAGTCAACATTGTCAAAAGCTTTCTCTAAGCCTACAAATGCTAGAAACGTAGGTTTGCCTTTCCTTAATCTTTCTTCTAAGATAAGTCGTTAGGTCAGTATTGCCTCACGTGTTCCAGTGTTTCTACGGAATCCAAACTGATCTTCCCCGAGGTCGGCTTCTACTAGTTTTTCATTCGTCTGTAAAGAATTCGTGTTAGTATTTTGCAGCTGTGGCTTATTAAACTGATTGTTTGGTAATTTTCACATGTGTCAACACCTGCTTTCTTTGGGATTGGAATTATTATATTCTTCTTGAAGTCTTAGGGTATTTCGCCTGTCTCATACATCTTACTCACCAGATGGTAGAGTTTTGTCATGACTGGCTCTCCCAAGGCCGTCAGTAGTTCTAATGAAATGTTATCTACTCCTGGGGCCTTGTTTCGACTCAGGTCTTTCAGTGCTCTGTCAAACTCTTCACGCAGTATCTTATCTCCCATTTCATCTTCATCTACATCCTCTTCCATTTCCATAATATTGTCTTCAAGTACATCGCCCTTGTATAGACCCTTTATATACTCCTTCCACCTTTCTGCTTTCCCTTCTTTGCTTAGAACTGGGTTTCCATCTGAGCTCTTGATATTCATACAAGTGGCTCTCTTTACTCCAAAGGTCTCTTTAATTTTCCTGTAGGCAGTATCTATCTTGCCCCCAGTGAGATAAGCCTCTACATCCTTACATTTGTTGTCTAGCCATCCCTGCTTAGCCATTTTAAACTTCCTGTCAATCTCATTTTTGAGATGTTTGTATTCCTTTTTGCCTGCTCAATTAATGCATTTTTGTATTTTCTCCTTTCATCAGTTACATTTATGATCTCTTCTGTTACCCAAGGATTTCTACTACCCCTCATCGTTTTACCTACTTGATCCTGTCCTGCTTTCTCTATCTCATCCCTCTCAGCTACCCATTCTTCTTCTGCTGTATTTCTTTCCCCCATTCCTGTCAATTGTTCCCTTATGCTCTACCTGAAACTCCATACAACCTCTGGTTCAGTCAGTTTATCCAGATCCTATCTCCTTGTATTCTCACCTTTTTGCAGTTTCTTCGGTTTTAATCTACAGTTCATAATCAATAGATTGTGGTCAGAGTCCACATCTGCCCCTGGAAATGTGTTACAATTTAAAACCTGGTTCCTAAATCTCTGTCTTACCATTATATAATCTATCTGATACCTTCTAGTATCTCCAGGATTCTTCCATGTATACAACCTTCTTTTATGATTCTTGAACCAAGTGCTAGCTATGATTAAGTTATGCTCTGTGCAAAATTCTATCCGGCGGCTTCCTCTTTCATTTCTTACTCCCAATCCATATTCACCCACTATGTTTCCTTCTCTCCCTTTTCCTACGCTTGAATGCCAGTCACCCATGACTATTAAATTTTCGTCTCCCTTCACTACCTGAATAATTTCTTTTATCTCATCATACATTTCATCAATTTTTTCATTATCTGCAGACAATACATGCTTTGGGGACCATACAGCCCAAGAAATTAGTATAACATTAGGAAAACTATTTATTTCAACTGAATGTCTAACTACTACATCTAGGAAGTATAATTACCAGAATATACAACATTTCCTTAACTATCTGAGTAAAGAAACTTGGGAAGACATCTATGAACGTAAAAGTACAAATGATAAGTTCAACAAATTCCTAAATAGTTATAGCTATTATTGTGAACTTTGCTTTCCACTCCATAAAAAGACAGTTACAAAAAAGGATCTGAAAATAAAATGGGTCACAACAGGGATACAATTATCTATGAAGAAAAAGAGATTACTTCATGGAATATCTAGACAGCACACCACATCCCCAGAATTTGATTCCTATTTTAAGAATTACAAAAAGATTTTAACTAAAGTCATAAAAGAAGCAAAAAGAATGGCAAATAGTTCCTTCATAGCAAATGCACACAATAAAATGAAAGCCATATGGGACATTGTAAGGGATGAAACAGGAATAAAACGGAGAGAATACCATAATATCAAACTGAATGAAAACACTTCTGTAATATCTGATCCCCAGCAGATAACAAATAATTTTAACTCATATTTCTCTGAGGCAGCTGAGATTCTGGTGAAGCAAAACTTTCAATATGCTGTCACTGCAAATCAGATTATAACTATCCCTAGTAACAAGTCTCTCTTCCTATACCCAACAGATGAACAGGAAATGCTACAAACAATAGGGGAGCTATAATCAAAATTTTCCCCTGGTACTGACAACATACCAGATCATATCATTAAAGAATGTGCGCCATTAGTAGTTAGGCTTATGGTAGACTTATGCAATAGTTCACTTTCTCAGGGAATCTTCCCAGAAAGGTTAAAAATAGCTAAAGTTTTGTACAAAAAGGGTGAAAAAACAGATATAACAAATTAGGCCAGTCCCTCTACTGTCTCTTTTTTCTAAAATAATTGAAAAAATCTTTTATAAAAGACTCATAGATTTCATTGTAAAAATAAACTTTTCTCAACTACACAGCATGGTTTCCTAAAATGTAAATCCACTGAGACAGCTATTATTGATTTATTACATTAAGCTTTAAATGCATTAGATAAAAAAAACACATAGCAGCAATATTCCTAGATCTTTCAAAAGCGTTTGACATCTATTGCTTAGAAAGCTAGAAAATGTTGGTGACAGAGGCCCAGCCTATGAGTGGGTAAAGTCATACCTACAAAATGGACACCAAATACTTGAAGTCTTCCTTAAAGAAGGAAAAATTTAACTTCCTATCAATCAGAAAAACAGTGTGTTAAATACAGTGTGCTGCAGGGCTCCGTACTGGGACCAATCTTGTTCTTGCTGTTTGTAAATGACCTCGAACCATCCAGCCATAACTATAAGTACATTAAATATGCCGATGATACAAATATACTTATCAAATGGAAGACCCCAGAAGAGCTCCAAAATGAAATAAAAAAGAGCACTTCACATGTATCAGAATGGTTTGCAATGAACAACTTAATAATAAACACACATAAAACAAACACTATGGATCTACACACAGTGCAGAATAAACAGCCTTTAACTGCAACCATAGAACTGTTAGGTAAAAGACTTGAAAAACCTTCCGGGATGTAAGGTCATGGTCCATGAAACTCTTCAGCTCCTAACATTTTGTCCAGAGCTGCGCTGGTCATTTTCAGAGGGGTGTTTCTCCTCTGGTGAGTCTTGCCAACTGACGGGTCGGATATCTGAGAGCGACTTATATATCGGGAAAGTGGGTGTGGCCAGAGTTACACATGATATTCAGAGATAATCTTTGTCAGAGATAAAACTTAACTATCAATAGTAATCTGATCACAGATAAAACTGTCTAGCAATTCTGTAGTGCTACTGTCCACATATCACTAAGTTTCATGGTCTCTTCTTTCCGATTAAAATTATCCCTACATTTATATATTTCAATTGCTTCTCTACAAAGCCGTGGGTAATAGTTCATCATTGTAGATAAAATTTTTGTTTCAGAAAATTTCACTTGATGATTTCCTGACTGAAAAGCATGTTTTGCTACAGCCGATTTGTCAGTTTTTCCTAATCGGCAAAAACTTCGGTGTTCTTTTAACTGTGTATTTACGCTTCTCTTTGTTGTTCCAATATAAACTTTACCACATGTACATGGAATTTTATATACGCCACTGGGTGATAGAGGAGCGCGTTTATCTTTTACAGACCAGAGAACATGACAAATTTTCTTCGTTGGTCCAAAAACAGGTCTAATATCATGTTTACTTAAAATCTTTCCAATCTGATCCATTACTTTCTTTATAAAAGGGAGAGAGACTGTATTCTTCCATCATTTTGCAGGCTTCTCCTTAGGCTTTCTGTTGTTTGGGTGCAGAATTCTGCTTACTTCTTTCTTTGAGTAGCCATTTTTCTCAAAAGTGTGCTTCAGATCTAGATGCCGAATTAAAACATCTGCCACAGTTAATTTATTTTCATTGTTTTTGAAGATAACAAATATTGGTATGAGAAAAGTAATTATTTTGATTAATGTTAGTTAAAATAGAAACCATTTCATCATACCAAAAATTTGATTTGTTTTCTCACAGCATGGTTGATGATAAAAGATTCCAGCTTAATTTTGAGAGCTTCTTAGTTGTTCTGTGCCTGCCTAGAATTATTGATAGCTTCACAACAACTTGTATTTCATAACACCACTGTTAAATGTACATTTGGATATCTTAGTGTAGCTTTCGATATAATAGATTTGTACTAAAAGATTTTCATTGATTGTCTTAGAGAGAGAGAGAGAGAGAGAGAGAGAGAGAGAGAGGTAAATTCTTGTATTACTATTTCACATTGTAATTACACAGTACAACAAATAGTGGAAACATGGAAGATGTAATAATGTATTTTAATATCATATGTTATCACTTTTTCATAAAATATTCACTTTTCTCTGTTTTCTTAAAGATTTTCCCAGCAAACTTTGATTCTGACACTCCACACAAGAACATGTTTGTTCATCCCATAAGGACACGGTTTCTACGTATAGCGCCTCAGGAATACCACCATATCATTGCACTGAGGACAGAAGTTCTGGGTTGCTTCAATCCATACCGTGAGTATTCAGTTTTTTAACCATAAATTATATTTTACACTGTGTGCAACAAGTGAATGCTTGTTATAATTGTTCAGTCAATTTAAAACTAATTACAGACTACACAAAATAAGGTGAGAAATAGTAATTTAACACTGAGTCCTATCTGGTCTATTTCTCACAAATATGCCAGTCTTTTTCTGTTATAAACAGATTCATCAATAAAATTTAATGCATATGTTACTGTTTTTGTAATGGAACAGGATGTGTTTACCAATGGCTTAAATCAAGGGTACAGTAATCCAGTTTAGAAATGATATAGACTCTATAAGATTTTTAACATTTGTTCGTTGTGGTGAATGAGAAAGATAATGATTACAGGTGCTTGATGCTTGGAAGTCAATCAGTTGTAAATCAGGAGAAAACTAATGAATTTTGAAACAACACGACAACTTCAATGATATTGTTCTATACAAATCTCTTGGGGGATCATGTTTAGTGGAGACCCAAGAGCAACAAAGACTCACCTGTTTCAGTAACTTGAATGAAATCTTTGCTGAAATTCCTTGCCGGATTTCAGAATTGTGTGTTGAATGCACAAGGAAACATCACCAACCAGGGCATTTTCAACTTTTCACAGCATAATGTATAATCCATTAAATTTCAGGCATACAGCTACACAAATAAAATTTCTTGCACTGATATATCAGCCACGTACCATCCGGCCATCTTCAGGGTAAGTTGCAAGACTGACGACGAGGTGCCAAGCATGGCCTTATATGCACCACTGTGGCAGTGCATGCCTACGAGATATAGACAGTGGTCAGGAGCAAAGAAATATGCTTACACACTCACCTGTGGTGGAGGTGTACAGACATTCAATTAGGTTATCGATGTATGTCCGGTGGTGATGGCACCATGATGACTTCTCTGCAGTTTAATTGTCCCAAGAGCCAGATTCCATGCTTTGACCAAATTAAAACTATTATCTCTATTTACTAAATTATTAGCTGATCTAATCTCTATAGCTTCCTAGAAGACAATCCCAAAAGGAAGAGGTGGATGTTAGAATCTTCACATCACTGTAGTTCATGGAATGCACTGTAATAATACAATGTTTGGCCACAGCTGACTTGTCTGGCTGTGAGGCTGTGATAAGGGTGTGTATCTTCGATGTTCCACACATCTCTCATGAACAGTGTGTGTTGTTTGACCTATGTATGACTTCTCACAACTTTCGCAAGGAATCTGATACACACCTGCCTGATGAAGCAATAAATTTATGTGTTGTTTACGATATATCAGATGTCCTAATGTGCCATCAAATTTATGGTGAACGGCAACATCCAAAAATGGGAGACAGCCATCTTTTCCCATTTCCATCATAAATTTGATGCTAGCACTGATAGAATTCAAATGCTCAAGAAATCAATGTAATAAATCCTCTTTAAAGGACTCTTTATCTCTTATTGGCCAACATTTTGATAAGAACATCACAGCCTTATGTGAACCTGTGCTTTTGTCATCACATTTTCACTTTAATGGTGAATTTTATGAGCAGGTTGACAGAGCTCCCTCTCTCCTCTGGTAGCTAATGTATTCATGGAAGACTTTGAGGATAAGACAATGGTCTGAGCAAGTTTTAAATCAATGGTCTTCTGGAGGTACTGGACAACAGATTTGTAGTATGCCCGCATGGGATGGATGAATTGCATTGATTTCTTGAGCATTTAAATTCTATCCATGCTATTGTCAAATTTACTATGGAAATAGAAAAAGATGGCTGTCACCCCTTTATGGATGTTGTCATTTGCCGTAAATTTGATGGCACTTTAGGACATCCCATATATTGTAAACTTACACATACAAATCTACATCTAAATGCCAATACCTGCCATCACCCTTCACAGATCATAGATGTTCTTAAAGCCTTAGTGCGCAGGGCAATGTTATAGATAGTTTATGGAGGGACATCTGACTGGCCTGCCCTTCCTCTTTATCTTCCCATCATATGCATTTCTTCTCCCTGACTAAGACACCACTAAGATGATGATGATGATGATGATGATGATGATGGTATTCAGTTTGTGGGTCCGTGATGACTGGGTGTTGTGTGATGTCCTTAGGTTAGTTAGGTTCAAGTAGTTCTAAGTTCTAGGGGACTGATGACCATAGATGTTGAGTCACTCAGCTGCGCAGTTATCACTGCCCGTACAAATTCCCAACATTTTCTCAGCCCAATCTCGCCACTTTCATGAATGATGATGAAATGATGAGGACAACACAAACATCCAGTCATTACACTGTATCCTGTTATTACTCTGAGAGGTTTGTACGATTTAGTGGTAGTAGTCATGTAATATCCACTGTCTAGAGGTCTAGGACGTATGGCCTGTTTACTTACTCTTGTAGTACGGGCAAAATTAATCAGACTGTATCATTTGATGAATACCATTTGTAAAATAATAATACAAGTCATTTAGGATTGTTATCTTAAAAATGTAGGACAATCTAAATGTCTCTTATCACAAAATGGTTCAAAGTTTCTGGCACAAAAGTTTATATATATACTCCTGGAAATAGAAAAAAGAACACATTGTCACCGGTGTGTCAGAACCACCATACTTGCTCCGGACACTGCGAGAGGGCTGTACAAGCAATGATCACACGCACGGCACAGCGGACACACCAGGAACCGCGGTGTTGGCCGTCGAATGGCGCTAGCTGCGCAGCATTTGTGCACCGCCGCCGTCAGTGTCAGCCAGTTTGCCGTGGCATACGGAGCTCCATCGCAGTCTTTAACACTGGTAGCATGCCGCGACAGCGTGGATGTGAACCGTATGTGCAGTTGACAGACTTTGAGTGAGGGCGTATAGTGGGCATGTGGGAGGCCGTGTGGACGTACTGCCGAATTGCTCAACACGTGGGGTGTGAGGTCTCCACAGTACATCGATGTTGTTGCCGGTGGTCGACGGGAAGGTGCACGTGCCCGTCGACCTGGGACCGGACCGCAGCGACGCACGGATGCACGCCAAGACCGTAGGATCCTACGCAGTGCCGTAGGGGACCGCACCACCACTTCCCAGCAAATTAGGGACACTGTTGCTCCTGGGCTATTGGCGAGGACCATTCGCAACCGTCTCCATGAAGCTGGGCTACGGTCCTGCACACCGTTAGGTCATCTTCCGCTCATGCCCCAACATCATGCAGCCCGCCTCCAGTGGTGTCGCGACAGGCGTGAATGGAGTGATGAATGGAGACGTGTCGTCTTCAGCGATGAGAGTCGCTTCTGCCTTGGTGCCAATCATGGTCGTGCAGGTGAGTGCCACAATCAGGACTGCATACGACCGAGGCACACAGGGCCAACACCCGGCATCATGGTGTGGGGAGCGACCTCCTGCACTGGCCGTACACCTCTGGTAATCGTCGAGGGGACCTGAATAGTGCACGGTACATCCAAACCGTCATCGAACCCATCGTTCTACCATTCCTAGACCAGCAAGGGAACTTGCTGTTCCAGCAGGACAATGCACGTCCGCATGTATCCCGTGCCACCCAAAGTGCTCTAGAAGGTGTAAGTCAACTACCCTGGCCAGGAAGATCTCCGGATCTGTCCCCCATTGAGCACGTTTGGGACTGGATGAAGCGTCGTCTCACGCGGTCTGCACGTCCAGCACGAACGCTGGTCCAACTGAGGCGCCAGGTGGAAATGGCATGGGAAGCCATTCCACAGGACTACATCCAGCATCTCTACGATCGTCTCCATGGGAGAATAGCAGCCTGCACTGCTGCGAAAGGTGGATATACACTGTACTAGTGCCGACATTGTGCATGCTCTGTTGCCTGTGTCTATGTGCCTGTGGTTATATATATATATATAGAAACTTCCACATGGGAAAAATATATTAAAAACAAAGATTCCAAGACTTACCAAGTGGGAAAACGCCGGCAGACAGGCACAAGAACAAAACACACAAACACACACACAGAATTAATAGCTTTTGCAACCGATGGTTGCTTCTTCAGGAAGGAGAGGGAAAGACGAAAGGATGTGGGTTTTAAGGGAGAGGGTAAGGAGTCATTCCAATCCCGGGAGCGGAAAGACTTCCCTTAGGGGGAAAAAAAGGACAGGTGTACACTCGTGCACACACACACATGCACACATATCCATCCGCACATACATAGGTGTGAGGACAGGTGTACACTCGCGCGCACACACACACACGCACACATATCCATCCGCATATACATAGGGGTATGTGCGGATGGATATGTGTGCGTGTGTGTGTGTGTGTGTGTGCGCGAGTGTACATCTGTCCTTTTTTTCCCCCTAAGGGAAGTCTTTCCGCTCCCGGGATGGGAATGACTCCTTACCCTCTCCCTTAAAACCCACATCCTTTCGTCTTTCCCTCTCCTTCCTGAAGAAGCAACCATCGGTTGCGAAAGCTAGTAATTTTGTGTGTGTGTTTGTGTGTTTTGTTCTTCTGCCTGTCTGCCGGCGTTTTCCCGTTTGGTAAGTCTTGGAATCTTTGTTTTTAATATATATATATATATATATATATATATATATATATATATATATATATATATATATATATATATATATATATATATTTTTTTTTTTTTTTAGAAGGGAGAATCATGTGTTAATATCAAGATATCATCTGCGAGCCAAACCTTCCATAAGGATGATGAAAGAATTAGTACACATTTTAAATTTATAATACTTAATGTTGAAATAGACATGCCAATTTGGTGGAGTTAGTACCAGACACTAAAGTCATATTGAACAAATCACAACATTCTGCCAGCAAATTCTTATCTTTAAAGGCCACAGGTAAAAAACAGAGTGAGAACCTTTGATTGAATGGGTATATTGGCTGCTATTAAATATTAAAGAATTGCATGATTTAGAAGCAGAGATCCATGCATATCTCTTAGAAGGTGGGGAAATACGTAAGAGGCATTGAAAAAAGATAAAATCTCTAGAATGTAAGGAAAGAGATTTGGTATTATTAAAGAGCCACAAATGAAGTATGAAAAGTGAGCAGGTGCTAAAGAAGCTTTTACATTTTTTGAGGGTCACTTTATAATTACGAAAGCGACATATCGAAAAAAGCAATAGTAGCATTCCAAGCTCCCAGAAAAGTGATAGGGTATGTTTAGCATTTGACTTTTGCGATCTGTCCATATACGAATATACGACTCCTCTTTATCAGTTAACCTATGATTGGCTGTTAAAAATAGACACATGATTGTACCTCCATGGTGCCTGCACGATTGGAAAAGGAGTCTTTGAAGGTCACTTTGCATCAGTAAGATCTGTGTTGTAGTTGTGAGTGTGTATCACCAAGTAACTGAGGAACAATGCAACTGAAAATTAACGTTGCATCTCCCACCAGTTGCAAACTACATTCTGTCATTCACTTTATGCAAACAGAATGATTTGTTGTCGATGGTGTCATGTATAGGGGTAGGATTAAGAGTAATGTGCTGTGAGGGAATGTTGCAGAATAATCAAGGATGGTTGCATGGATTAGTATCATGAAAATGGTCAGGCAAGACATTCAGAAGTGCCTGATGAACTCTTTTCTATTTTTGCCTCTAGCCTACAACATTCAAGTAATCCATGTTTAGAAAATACAAGAAACTCCTATGTATTGGCCTGTTTTTGGTTTAAGTAGAAGCACTGTGGTGTGTACTGTCTGTTCAATACATTGAAGAATGTATAATATTTTGAATTCTTGATGCTTGGGATCTACAGTTGAAATACTTTTTTTGGAAGACATCATCTTTCTGCTGTTCACTGTAGTATTTTATTTTCAATAGAGAACTGAGATTTTGGCACATAGCCTATTCTATGTGTTTCTGCAATGTAAGCACATATGTTACATAGTTCATAATATACATTTATGTACACATTTATGTTATAAAATGGATACAATCAACTGGTCTCTATTGTGGGTTGTCTATCCAGTGGCTTCCAAGTGGAACAAAAATTTGTTTTTTAGTATTTCATTTAATTATCCACCACATTTAAATTCCTGTCATAAGCTGCTCATTAGGAGGTATAATCGTACATTAAAGGTTTAACACTATTAGTCAGTTATTAAAGTCATCAACTATGGACATGTTTTGAGGAAGTTACTTCTTTACTACTTACTATTAGTGACAATGTTCACCACTCATTTTTCAGTCAGTGCACATGTATACCACTGAATGTATCATTGTATGCCACATAGTTCAGACGATGTGGCATCATAAACTTTGAGATGCATGAAAAACTAGTTTTTCTAAAAACATGTTTGATTCTTTATGGAAATGGGGAGGGATCCCTGCTTTTTGTAACCAACACATTGCTATTTATACCATCCAAGGGCAGCTCATGGATGATCTCAAAGTTTCAACAAGTCACAAGTTCCACCCATTTGCTTCTAAAGTGGAATCAGACTGCTGTGTGCTCAGATGGCATACTTGAAAACTCACATCCTGTGTAAAGCAATAACTCAGCCTAGCACACAGATTTCACCTGCCAGATATAAGCTATTCACAATGTACTCTGCTTAGAATTTGGGAAATTATTTTCTACTTTACCTAATAGTGAAATATGATTTTAAAATATTGACATAAAATATTCTTTTCTATTATAATGCACATAAATAATGTGCTGTTTTGAATACTCTAATATTATACTGGGTAAACGTAAATAAAACTGATAAACTGCAGGGATAGATTCCTGGCTGCAAATAGAGGAAAAAGGTCCTATGAATATGTGTCCGGAAATGCGCCATTGCTATGATGGATGCCTCTGGCAAATGTAAGTTCCTCTGACCATGTATCGTGTGTTCCTTGTGTGTTGCATGCTGTGTGATTGACACAGCATATTTAAGCAGCAGAATGGTCCAGTATTCATGTTGGCAATAAGCTAAGGTGGTATTTGTCTAGGGCCAAGCAGATGGAATTGGTCAAGAGGCAACATGACTGTACCAAAACAGGTACTCTCACAGGCACCAACTACATCATATAACACTTCAAGCACTTTGGTCATTTGTGTGATCATGGGTCCTTTCAGACAGATGAACATTGTGGTATGTGGCTGGTGTCTGTGAGGGTGCTTGTTTTGGAATAGATGTGCTGCCTCTCAATTGTTTGCATCTGCTTGGCCATTCACAAACGCCATCTCAGATGATTCCTGACATGAATACCAGACCATTCTGCTGTGTAGAGTACACTGCATCAATCACACAGCCCACTACACACAAGGAACATATGGCATGCGCTCAGAGTAACTTTCATTCATCACCACCACCTACCAATGCAATGATGCATTTCCATGTTCATAGGAGCTTCTTTTCTATTGACCATCAAACTGTATATTTAGACCCTTCTTTTTTATGAACAAATATTATGAATTTTACTGAAAATTGAGTAAATCTGCTCAAAGTGGCTATTTTTTCCTAACATGCCATGTAAATTGAAAGATATTTAACATGTGTCAAATATTACAGCTACTCCATCACCAACACCACCTCCTCCACCACCACCACCATGTCCTTCTTGTCCTGGATTACCAGTAGAGCTCCAGGAAGACACTTCAGCATGTGACTGCCATCGTGCTAACACACTGTGGAATGGTGAGATGTGTGTCAACAGGTCACAGTGTCCCTGTTTTGTTGGACACATTCCGTAAGTAAATGTTCTGTGTAACAGACTTATAATGATTTTTAATAATGAAAAATGTGTTTCATACATCAGCTAATACTTCTTCACTGAAATGAAATACTGTCTATGGAGATAATTATACTGGTGCTGATTAACAGTTAAACAGATTTCCTATTTCATTTTTCAAGTGTCATTGTATATCAAACCCATTTTAAGGTGAATTTTAACTCACTGACTATTTCACATGCACTTTGTCATCAATGAAACATAAATTCTCTACAGGTGATCTTTATTTTATGAGCTTGGTTTAACACTGACCCATGAAGTCACACAAAGGAGAACAGTGTTGGATTTATATATGATTTGTTTGCAGTCTTAATAACTTATAAGTGGTAAATTGTTTGCAAGGCTCTGTCAATTTTTTTAAATCTTTAGTTTATTTGCACAATAGATAATTACAGTCTTTTATTAAGTTTCTCCCACAATGTGATAATGATGTACTTCTATCCAGTATTAATTCAGTTTCATATCAGTTCCCAACCAAAGATCTGTATTCTTCTGCAGATTTTTTTAGTTTTTGTTTTTACTTCCCTTCTTTCCACATATTGAATAATTAGATTCTGAAAATGCTAAACTAGATGAGAGTGAGTTTGTGTCAGGCATATGTCTAGATTTATCCAAAGCTTTTGACATCATTGACGCTAATGCCCTACTACAGAATCTTGACCAATTAGGAATTAGACGTATATCCAATGAGTGGCTCAGGACATACCTATGTGGATGTAAAGAGGTGGTTGAAGTGAAATGTACTGACTATAACAAAATCAGCTACAACTATTCAGAATATGGAAATATGAAATACAGTGTCCCTCAAGGATCAGTATTAGGACCAATTCTGTTTCTCCTCTGTGTCAGTGACCTTATATACAAAAAGTATTGCCAAACTACCCTCCAATTTGCACATGATACAAGCTTCCTTATTAGTGGGAAAACAGAAGAAAAACTAAAAGAGTCTGCTATCCAAACAATGAACAACATAAAACAGTGGTTCAGCTATAACAAGCTAATTATAAATAAAGAAAATACATGAACTTCTACAATCTATAAGGAAGGTACCACCCAAATATACAAATAGAACTAAGGGACAGAGTTCTTGACAGTGTTGACAGGACTCTGGACAGTGTTCTGGGACTCTGGCTCCAGAACAACACAAAATAAGAGGTACACATAAAACTCTTCAGGATGCAAAAGAGAATATTAAGAATTATTAAAGTGGTAAACAATAGCAAATCATGCAGACACATATTTTAAAAAATGTCAATTCTTCCTCTTCCTTGTGTTTTTATCTACGAAATGTTAGTTTTAATAAGACAATATATTGATAGACACCCAGATGTCTTATTAAAAAATGAAGAAATACATGCAAACAATACAAAACAAAAATCTGATCTTCATATGAAGCAGGTGAGAACATCATTGTGGCAAAAATACTCTCTGTATATTTAGGATAAAAATTTACAATAATCTGCCTAACAATATTAAGTCAAGTAAACTCAGTAGTTTTAAGACTGAGCTAAAGATATATTTAATCGACCATTTCATTTACAGTCTGACAGAGTACCTAGAAACCAAACAACAAAAATAAATATGCATTATGAATATTCTACTTTGTATGTTGTGTCTAATGTTTGTTGTACATTACTTAAGTATCTAGTCCCTAGGAATGCAGTACAAACTATACTTTATGTTGTAAAGACTTAACCATGTCCACTATCTACATCTACATCTACATCTACATCTACATCCGTACACCGCAAGCCACCTGACGGTGTGTGGCGGAGGGTACCCTGAGTACCTCTATCGGTTCTCCCTTCTATTCCAGTCTCGTATTGTACGTGGAAAGAAGGATTGTCGGTATGCTTCTGTGTGGGCTCTAATCTCTCTGATTTTATCCTCATGGTCTCTTCGCGAGATATACGTAGGAGGGAGCAATATACTGCTTGACTCTTCGGTGAAGGTATGTTCTCGAAACTTTAACAAAAGCCCGTACCGAGCTACTGAGCGTCTCTCCTGCAGAGTCTTCCACTGGAGTTTATCTATCATCTCCGTAACGCTTTCGCAATTACTAAATGATCCTGTAACGAAGCGCGCTGCTCTCCGTTGGATCTTCTCTATCTCTTCTATCAACCCCACCTGGTGCGGATCCCACACCGCTGAGCAGTATTCAAGCATTGGGCGAACAAGCGTACTGTAACCTACTTCCTTTGTTTCCGGATTGCATTTCCTTAGGATTCTTCCAATGAATCTCAGTCTGGCATCTGCTTTACCGACGATCAACTTCATATGATCATTCCATTTTAAATCACTCCTAATGCGTACTCCCAGATAATTTATGGAATTAACTGCTTCCAGTTGCTGACCTGCTATTTTGTAGCTAAATGATAAGGGACCTATCTTTCTATGTATTCGCATCACATTACACTTCGCTACATTGAGATTCAATTGCCATTCCGTGCACCATGCGTCAATTCGCTGCAGATCCTCCTGCATTTCAGTACAATTTTCCATTGTTGCAACCTTTCGATACACCACAGCATCATCTGCAAAAAGCCTCAGTGAACTTCCGATGTCATCCACCAGGTCATTTATGTATATTGTGAATAGCAACGGTCCTATGACACTCCCCTGCGGCACACCTGAAATCACTCTTACTTCGGAAGACTTCTCTCCATTGAGAATGACGTGCTGCGTTCTGTTATCTAGGAACTCCTCAATCCAATCACACAATTGATCTGATAGTCCGTATGCTCTTACTTTGTTCATTAAACGACTGTGGGGAACTGTGTCAAACGCCTTGCGGAAGTCAAGAAACACGGCATCTACCTGTGAACCCGTGTCTAAGGCCCTCTGAGTCTCGTGGACGAATAGCGCGAGCTGGGTTTCACACGATCGTCTTTTTCGAAACCCATGCTGATTCCTACAGAGTAGATTTCTAGTCTCCAGAAAAGACATTATACTCGAACATAATACGTGTTCCAAAATTCTACAACTGATCGACGTTAGAGATATAGGTCTATAGTTCTGCACATCTGTTCGACGTCCCTTCTTGAGAACGGGGATGACCTGTGCCCTTTTCCAATCCTTTGGAACGCTTCGCTCTTCTAGAGACCTACGGTACACCGCTGCAAGAAGGGGGGCAAGTTCCTTCGCGTACTCTGTGTAAAATCGAACTGGTATCCCATCAGGACCAGGGGCCTTTCCTCTTTTGAGCGATTTTAATTGTTTCTCTATCCCTCTGTCGTCTACTTCGATATCTACCATTTTGTCAACTGTGCGACAATCTAGAGAAGGAAGCACAGTGCAGTCTTCCTCTGTGAAACAGCTTTGGAAGAAGACATTTAGTAATTCGGCCTTTAGTCTGTCATCCTCTGTTTCAGTACCATTTTGGTCACAGAGTGTCTGGACATTTTGATTTGATCCACCTACCGCTTTGACATAGGACCAAAATTTCTTAGGATTTTCTGCCAAGTCAGTACATAGAACTTTACTTTCGAATTCATTGAAAGCCTCTCGCATAGCCCTCCTCACACTACATTTCGCTTCGCGTAATTTTTGTTTGTCTGCAAGGCTTTGGCTATGTTTATGTTTGCTGTGAAGTTCCCTTTGCTTCCGCAGCAGTTTTCTAACTCGGTTGTTGTACCACGGTGGCTCTTTTCCATCTCTTACGATCTTGCTTGGCACATACTCATCTAACGCATATTGTACCATGGTTTTGAACTTTGTCCACTGATCCTCAACACTATCTGCACTTGAGACAAAACTTTTGTGTTGAGCCGTCAGGTACTCTGTAATCTGCTTTTTGTCACTTTTGCTAAACAGAAAAATCTTCCTACCTTTTTTAATATTTCTATTTACGGCTGAAATCATCGACGCAGTAACCGCTTTATGGTCGCTAATTCCCTGTTCTGCATTAACTGATTCAAATAGTTCGGGTCTGTTTGTCACCAGAAGGTCTAATATATTATCGCCACGAGTCGGTTTTCTGTTTAACTGCTCAAGGT
The DNA here is from genome assembly GCF_023897955.1 of Schistocerca gregaria. Taxonomy (NCBI): domain Eukaryota; kingdom Metazoa; phylum Arthropoda; class Insecta; order Orthoptera; family Acrididae; genus Schistocerca; species Schistocerca gregaria. Next base: position 171,375,885 of record NC_064922.1, read on the forward strand.
AGTTTTCAGATAAAGCACTTAAAAATATTTCACTGGATTCTTTGTCCCTGCCACCCGTTATGAACGTTTGAGTCTCCCAGTCTATATCCGGCAAATTAAAATCTCCACCCAGAACTATAACATGGTGGGGAAATCTACTCGAAATATTTTCCAAATTATTCTTCAGGTGCTGAGCCACAACAGCTGCTGAGCCCGGGGGCCTATAGAGACATCCAATTACCATGTCTGAGCCTGCTTTAACCGTGACCTTCACCCAAATCATTTCACAATTCGAATCTCCGTCAATTTCCTTCGATACTATTGCACTTCTTATCGCTATAAACACGCCTCCCCCTTCACTGTCCAGCCTATCTCTGCGGTATACATTCCAATCCGAGTTTAGGATTTCATTACTGTTTACGTCTGGTTTCAGCCAACTTTCTGTTCCTAGTACTATATGGGCGTTGTGACCGTTTATTAATGAGAGCAGTTCTGGGACCTTTCTATAGACGCTCCTGCAGTTTACTATTAGCACATTAATATTGTTATTCCTTGTTGCATTTTGCCTACTCCTGCCTTGCCGCGTCTCAGGAGGCGTCTTGTCGGGCCTAGGGAGGGAATTCTCTAACCTAAAAAAACCCCATGTGCACTCCACACGTACTCCGCTACCCTCGTAGCCGCTTCCGGCGTGTAGTGCACGCCTGACCTATTCAGGGGGACCCTACATTTCTCCACCCGATAGCGGAGGTCGAGAAATTTGCACCCCAGCTCTCCGCAGAATCGTCTGAGCCTCTGGTTTAAGCCTTCCACTCGGCTCCAAACCAGAGGACCGCGATCGGTTCTCGGAACGATACTACAAATAGTTAGCTCTGATTCCACCCCGCGAGCGAGGCTTTCCACCTTCACCAACTCCGCCAACCGCCTGTACGAACTGAGGATGACCTCTGAACCCAGACGGCAAGAGTCATTGGTGCCGACATGAGCAACAATTTGCAGTCGGGTGCACCCAGTTCTCTCTATCGCCGCCGGTAGGGCCTCCTCCACATCTCGGATGAGACCCCCCGGCAAGCAGACAGAGTGAACACTGGCCTTCTTCCCCGACCTTTCCGCTATTTCCCTAAGGGGCTCCATCACCCGCCTAACGTTGGAGCTCCCAATAACTAATAAACCCCTCCCCCCGTGTGCCTGCTCGGACCTTGCTGAAGGAGCAGCCACATGTCCACTCACAGGCAGAGCGGGCGATGCCACACGGCCAGCCTCCACATTGACCCTCCGCCTCGTGCGCCGCGAACGCCGCTGAACCCGCCACTCCCCTTGGGGAGAGGGTGGCCCAACCGCGCCCGGTACCCGCGAAGATGTCTCGACAGCAGGGACAGTGGGTGAAGCATCTAACACCTGGGGTGCACCATGCGACGCACCAGACTCCCCACTGCCGCTACACTCCGAGGCAGCAGCCTGAAGACGGCTGACCGCGGCCATCAACACGCTCAGCTGTTCGTGAAGAGTGGCCAGCTCCTCCTGCGTCCGTACACAGCAGCCACACATCCTAGCCATCCTAAGAAATCAATTTACTATAGAGTGTTAATCAGCTTTTAACTAGACTGCTAATTCACTAAAGGCGGTTGATTATTGACTAAACTGTGATTGCTAACCACTTCTTGTAGAAACAAGGAAAATAGCACTACCTGTCTCTGGACGGTATTGAAAACAAACACTAGCACTACTAGTACTATGGCTGACTAAAGGGACTCTCTGACTGTATTCAAAACAAACACGAGATCTATGGAACACTTAATAGCACTCTACTATTAAAGCTTCCTAAAAGCAAAAACACGCAGAAGAAGAAGTGACAAGTAAGAAAAATACAGATAATACTTAGATTAAGGTAGCTCGCTGCACAGAAGACGTGAAGCAGACGGCGGTTAGGGCGACACTGACACTACTGGCACTATGGCTGACTAAAGGGACTCTCTCTGACTGTATTCAAAACAAACACGAGATCTATGGAACACTTAATAGCACTCTACTATTAAAGCTTCCTAAAAGCAAAAACACGCAGAAGAAGAAGTGACAAGTAAGAAAAATACAGATAATACTTAGATTAAGGTAGCTCGCTGCACAGAAGACGTGAAGCAGACGGCGGTTAGGGCGACACTGACACTACTGGCACTATGGCTGACTATCCTTCTGTATATTCTATACATGTAGGATTACAAGGACTAAATAAATACAAGGAGCACTCTATGATTGTGGGACATGTGATCAGCATATTGCCAATCTAGCTGATAATTATTGGCAGTAGATGAATCCTGGTGCCTGCTGTTTCCGCTTTATTCAGGCATCATATTACACATTCATTCACCAAATTCCATAAAGAAGGGGGGCCTTTGGGGAAGTGAAATTAGTTAAGGCATCTATTCATAAAAGATAAGCAAATCAACTCTGCATAAGAATGCTGAAGATTAGATGGGTAGATCATGTAACTAATGAGGAGGTACTGAAGAGAGGTGGGGAAAAGAGAAATTTGGGTTACAATTTGACTAGAAGAAGGGATTGGTTGGTAGGACACATTATGAGGCATCAAGGGATCCCCAGTTTAGTACTGGAGGGAAGTGAGTGTGTGTGTGGAGGGAGGGGAGGGGGGGGGGGGGAAATCATACAGGGAGGCAAAGAGATGAATACACTAAGTAGATTCAGAAGGATGTAGGTTGCAGTAATTACTAGGAGATGAAGAGTCTTGCACAGGATAGAGTAGCATGGAAGAGGCTTGTACAGGATAGAGCAGCATGGAGAGCTGCAGCAAACCAGCCTTTCAACTGAAGATCGTGACAACAACAACAACAACAACAAGCAAATCATAAAAATTAATTTGAGTACTATATTAACAATAAACTATCCATCAACTCCTTAGTTATATCCATGTTTAAAACCACTAAATTTAATCAAGGAAATTTGCTACGTAACTAACAGGACTTTTCAATCTTTGATTCTATTAATTGAGATAATTTGTGAAAAGAATGGCTAATGAAGTATGTTTTCAATTTTGTTTGGACTGGTTGGGGTTTACAATATCTTGCTTTGTGTTAAATGGGAAGTTGTTAAGTTGCTGAATGTACCTGCACTGGGTTACACAACTTGCCTCTGAGACCTACACAATGAGGCAAATGCCACACAAAAATTATTTTTGACTCTTTTTTTGTGATTGTGTACATCAAAGTTCAGCTCAAACTGTTTTTCATTCTTATCAACAAAAACCATTAAGGAGCAAATATATTGGAAAGTGAGTGTGTGAAGTCCAAGATCCTTAAAAAGACTACTTTAGGATGTATTGTTATCTGCTTTACATAACATTCTTCCCGCCTGTTTCTGTTGAACAATCACTTTACTTACTTTAGGTGTACTTCCCCAGATGATAATTCCATGAGAAAACATGTGTAAAATAAACCAATACTCTTTTCTATGGGTCAATACAATGGGAAGAAAAACATGCTGAACTGAGATCCTTAGTTCATTTATTTATATGTTAGCTCTATTTTAACTTGTTTATCCAGCTGGACACCAGGGAATTTCACAGAGGATGTTTCATTTAGTGCATCAGCATTCATGTACGATTCTGGTGCTAGATGGCTGTTTTTGTTTGTTTGAAATTGTATAGCATGAGTCTTTGTCTTAAATTGGTGGCTATGAAGCACTTGTGGGCTTACTAAACTACCACCTGAGTTGTGTTTTGTAAATCTGAGTTTGCACCTGTGATTAGTATGCTTGTGTCATAATCAGACATTACAGTTTTTTAATTAAAGTCATTGGAAGATTGTTTATGTAATTTAAGGACAAGAGTTAACCAAGCAGCGATCCTTGTAGGATCCTACATCTTGTATTCTCACATTGTGAGGTCAGCTCTATACCTGTGACAGTCTGGCAGCGCTTCTATACCTGTGACAGTCTGTCAGTGTAAACCTCTACTTTCTGCCATGAATGTAAAATTCCATCCATACATGCAAGTCTTTAACTAGACACAATTCATAAAACTCTTGTTTGCCAATCATAATTTTCTTATCCTCATAGTCAAAGGCATTGTAAAGATCACAAAATGTCAGAGACATAGTTCAAACTAAACTAAACTTCCCCTTGGACTCTATTCATCTTACAGACTAACAATGTAAGGAAAATGTAGACTGATATTTGCCATAAAGATGATGTGTTAAGGTGCAGTTAAAAGACACTTACACATTAGCTTTTGGCTGCAGCCTTCATCAGATAAAGAACAAGAAAGAGAAACTTACACACATTCATTCATACAACAAGCACACCTCACTCACACATAACCATCATCTCTAGTAGATCAGAGGAGGAGGAGGAGGAGGGGGAATGGAGCGAAAAAGAAAAGGAGCATTGGAAGGATGACAAGTGTGTTGGCAGGGGGCGGTACACTAATATGGTGGAAGATGAGAATATGGCAGATATGACAGGACAGATGGGTGGAAACTGATAGGTGGAGGGTGTGTGGACAATATACCACAGGTTGATGTCGACTGTAATGATTCCAGGAGCAGAGAGTGTGTGGTAAGGCTATCTCCCATTTTCACACTTCAGAAAAGCTGTTGCTGAAGGGGAGAATCCAGATGGCTCAGGTAGTGAAGCAGCCATTGAAATAAAGTATGTTATGTTCAGCTGCATATAGTTCCATGGGTAGTCTACTCTGCTCTTAGCCACAGTTTAAAGGTTGCCTTTCATCCTGGTTGACAGCTGGTTGGTAGCCATACTAATATAAAAATCTGTGCAGTGATTGCAGCAGAGCTGTTATGTGGCATGGCTGCTTTCACAGGTGGCCTCACCTTTGATTGCTAGGATGGGCCTGTGACAAGACTAGAGCAGAGCAGGAAGTGCTGAGAATGTGGGTTGGGCAGGTCTTGCATCTGGGTCTTCACAGGGATATGATCCTTGCGGCAAGAGGTTGGGATTGGAAGTGGCATAGGGATGGACTAGGATTTTGTGGAGCATTGGTAGGTAATGAAATACCATTTTAGAAGGGGTAGGAAAGGTCTTGGGTAAGATGTCCCTCATTTCGTGGCACAATAATAGATAATCAAAGCCCTGACAGAAGATGTGGTTCAGTTGTTCCAGTTTGGGTTGGTACTGGCTGATGAACTGACACTCCTTTATGGTTGGTTCTTGAGGTGGTGGGAGGATTGGAGATGTGAAGGGAAATGGCATGGGAGATCTGTTTGTGGACTAAGTCTGGGGTATAGTTACTGCCTGTGAAGGTGTTGGTGAGACCTTCAGCATACTAGGCAGGGGTGTTCTTGTCCCTGCAGATACACTGCTCCAAGATGGCCTGGTTTTAAGGGGGGGGGGCGACTTTTTGGGGTGGAAGGAATTACAGTCGTTATAATGCAGGTATTATTAGTGGTTGGTGGGATTAATATGGTCAGAGGTGCGGATTGAACTGTCAGAGAGGTCAGTGTCCAGGAAGGTGGCTTACTGAGTTGAAGAGGACCAGATGAAGCAGATGGGAGAGAAGGTATTGAGGTTGTGAAGGAATGAAGATAGGTGTCTCTGCTCTGAGTCATCAGTGAACCTGAGTAAGATTTTGGGAGGCCAGAATGGTCTCCTCTAGATAACACATAAACAGGTTTTCATTGGAGGGCACTATGCGGGTGGCCATGGCTGTGTCGCTAAACTGTGACCGAGAGCAAAGTAGATCACCCTGTGGCACAACATGCAGCTGAACATAACATGCTTTATTTCAATGGCTGCTTCAGTACTCAAGCAATCTGGATTGTCCACCACCAGCTTTTCTGAACTGCTCCCAAAATTATCCCAGCCTCAACCTGTGGTAGTATACTATCACCACAACCTCCACCTAACAGTTCCCACACCCTTTGTCATATCACCCTTACCTTATTCTTGTCTCCCACCCTCTTTGTGTGTCACCCTCTACACACACATATGCCTATCTTTACCCACTCCTTTCCTTTTTCACTCTGTTTTCCCTCTCAAACTCCCTGCCCCACAGGCTACCAACACTGCACCTGTTGGCAGTCCAGTCCCTGCTCACTCTGTCATACAGCACTCTTCTATCCTCTCACCCTTACACTTCTGTCCCTTCGGCCTCCCCGCCCCCTCCAGGTTGCTGCTTCCATTCCACATGACAGTTGCATTCTGGTTTGAGATGCTGGAGATGACGATCATGTGTGAGTGAGGTGTTTTTGCTTGTGTAAATGAATGTGTGTGTGTTTCTCTTTCTTTTTCTCTTTCCGATGAAGGCTGTTGTGGAAAGCTAATGTGTAAGTGTCTTTTAAATGTGCCTGTCTGCAACTTAACGTGTTGTCTTTATGGTAAGTAGCAATCTATATTTTCCTTACATTGTTGATATTCTATCCTGAGTTTCAGTTGTTTCATCTTACAGATTATACACTTCTAAAAGTTGATTGCATACCTCATTGCAGCAGTGGTGGAGTTTAATATGTTTGCTGTGATTTAAAACTGAAGATAGTAAGTATGTCAGATGCAAATGGTGAAAGAGGAGCAGACTTCTGGTTTCTCAAAATAAATGTATGTAGTCATAAAATTTTAATCAGGGCAATGTATAAACCATCCAGAATCACTGTGGTATCACCCTTCCAATCAGCCTTGTCCTTGCTAGTGTCACAGTTCAAATATGTAATCAATATGGGAGACAAAAATACAGATGTGCAGCAAAACTCTCATTTTGCTTGGAGTATAAGATGACTCTAATGATGTGCATGTTACACCTCTGGATCACATACCTACACCCTAATTGATATAGCTGCAGTAAAGAGGACACATAAAATGATTTGTGTCAGTGGGACTTCTCATCCAGGCCTGTTTACCCATGAAACCATATTTTTAATGTACTCCACACAGACAACCAGAGAAAAACCTAACCTATTTCCCTACAGGAACTTAAAATATATTAACCATGATGCCCTACCAAAGAACTATCTAGGTTTGATATTCAGCGGCAGGATATAAGCTATAATCTGACCTTAAGTACTAAAGTCCAGGAATTCAGTAGCAGACATACCACACTTTATGAAAATATGAAAAACATGGCCTTCCACATTCTGTTAAAGTAAAGAAAGCTACTGGTCCATAGCTGACTATGGAATTGTGCCAAATTAATAAATGAGATTCTGCACATAGAAGGTTCATATGAAATTCAACATCTGAATTTTATTAAGTATACAGGAAGCTGTGGAACAAACAAAGTAAAATATGCACAGCACCATGCTATGTTGTACACAATGAGTCAAATACTGTAGCTCCATGAAAAACAATATATCTCTGATTTAGGACAGGCAAAATGTGATCCTGCTTTACAGGGTGCTATAGAGAAATTAAATGATTTTCTCTGAACTGCAGTCAGCTCTCAAGTTACAATAAATTTTCACACACTACATAGCAATTTCCTGAGAGGCACAATTTTCTTAAAAGTTGTTTCTGCACACCCAGTAGTACTCATGAAAATCTGTTCTGAGGCAGTTGGTAATGATGGAATGAGTATAAATATGATAAAAAGTGCTGCTGATATTGTAATTTCAGTTCTCACAGACATCTTCTGTCTCTCTGTTGTTAGTGATGCATATCCTATTGAGTAGGAGCAAACTGTAATGCAACCGATACTAATGAATAATCACCCATAATCACTGGGCAAGTATAGGCTGAACTACATGTCACTCACAGTAGGTAAAGCCGAAGAGTTTATTGGTAATGAACAACTGATGGATACCCTGAAACTTGTACTATCCTGTATAAATATGTATGAGGCTTCCAAAAACATGATAGCACACCAACTTCATTAATTAAAGTGACTGCCAACATCAAAAATGCCATGAATGAGTGTGGTGAAGCAAGCATTGTAACAGTGCTTGGTTTCAATAAGGTTTCTTACACTGCTGATTTCAATATATTATCTGTGAAAATGAAACATCAAAATTCCTCAAACTGCAGTATTGCACTGCAAAGGAAAATGAATGAACATTATAGCTTAACGTATCCTGTCAACAGTGAGATTATTAGAGATGGAGCACAAGCTTGGATTAGGGAAGGATGGTAAGAGAATCAGTTATGTACTTTAAAGGAACCAACCCGGCATTTGCCTTAAGCTATTTGGGGTAGTCAAGAAAAACCTACCTCTGGATTGCCAGATGGGTATATGAACTGCTATTCCGAATGTGAGTCCAGTGTGATAACCACTGTGCCTAGTTCCTCAATATATTGCAATTTCAGAGGTATTTCTAAACAACATATCGATGAGTTGTCTCTGTTAGAGAAGTCATCATGGGGACATGCGCTCGCTGTAGTCACCCAAGGTTCTGTCCCAAGCTGATTGCATTTTGTACTATATATAAATGATATTTCATCTGTGCTACATGTTTATAGCTACCACTTATATGTTGATGACATTCAGGTGTATCTAAGCACCAGCCTGTTGTAATCCTGACTTTAGAACCAGCAGCATCTACTGAACGCAATAAACTTCTGTAGCAACAGATTTAAATTTCATCATTGCTCCAGGACACCAAATAGTAATAGTTGTTAACGGACATTAATAACAGCCATAGTTCCAGATAGAAATTTATATGTGATAGTTCATGATTGAAACTGATATAATTCCAATCACTACTGATTCACTGTGCACATCTATTCTGTGTATGATAGTAAGTAAAGTTCCTTTAAGCTTAGCAATGATGGGAACAACACATTCATAAGTTGAAGCACTTCAAACCTAAATTAGTCAGTGTAAACCACAGTGGTGGTCGTAGTTCTTTGATAGAGACAAAGCCAGATAATAGCAGCTACAAAAGAATTCGCTCCTGAGAGGCCTTTTGTTTGTCTGCTATGGAACTTTACATGACTGTTGTTCCCACAGCATGTGCCTTTGTCTGACGTGTGTGATGTTACATATATTATTATGTCCACATTTACTGCACAGCATGAACTACATTTCTACTGCTGTATCAAGTGTGAATGACCACCTTCATCTGACATTGTGGTGCATGCAGAATCAAGGTCTTAAACTAAACTGAGCATCAATGAGCAGCAGAAGCATTTGTCAGAAATACAATGAGAGACTTGTCTCCCTACATAGCTCCCCTGTCAAGTAAAATAAGTCACTGCAAAATCACCCAAAATATTTAAAAACTATTAATAATTAAATTATTGTCTTCTGTAGTGTTTTAAAACACAACTTACAGTCTCCAAACAACGTAAGAACTGAAAGTTCTTGGCAAGACAAAACTGCAGTGGGCCAAGACATGAACCAGGAGATTTTGCCTTCTGTGGATAAATGCTCTACTGACAGCTATACATGTATAATACACAGCCTGCTCTCACAGCATCACTTACTCCAGTGCACACTGTGCTGCAGAGTAAAAATTTATTTGCATATTTCAATGTATTTACAGCTGAGACAGATACTCCATAAAAACCATCTTTCTATGAATAAAATTCGTTTATTATCTGCCTGGCATTGCCTTTCCTGAATTGTTACTGTATTTAAATTAAAATTTAAATTATACTGAGCTCTCTTTTTACACAATTAGTCCCTTTCTTTATCATGTACAGCCTGATAATTAGGCAAATATGATTCATAGTGTCATTACTTAGCTGGCTTTGTAAGTTAATTGTCCAAAAAATAGTAACAAATGTCAAAATATTTGCATTATTAGTGTCATAAATGCTTTCCTTTTATTTGAAAACATGATAAGTGAAAACATTGTTTTGTAACGAGTCAATTTTCTTATTAGACTGTAGTAACACATCAAACAGGAAAGCTATTGACTATCATCATTGTCTCTTAGGGGGAAGGTACACATCAAACCATTATTCTTACTTTATTTTCCTTCCCCACAGCTAGTCACTGTAGGTAAAAAGGAAAATTCATTCTAAGTAGTTATGGTGGCCGCAAATCCCATGAACAGCTCAAATGACATTATTCATACATTTTGTCTAAAATTGACATCATCTTGCCAAGCTGGAAGATTACTCAGTGACCAGACAATTTAATTTTTTTCGGTTTTAATGATCAATATGTTCATTTTTGAGGTCAGTGGAAACTGACTTCAGATGTTTATGTGATCATAAGATAGTATTGAAGTTTGTTTTGTCAATATAATCTTATTGAAAGCTATGTTTTATTTCTGCTGTATGCACCAACATAGCATATTTCTCAAAGGAGCTACACATTCCTAAGCACTCTTTTGGTCTCTAACCACCAGACTTACACAGAACAAAAATACTGCAGTTGAACTGACTGAAATGATGCTGTCTCCCCACCCCCTCCATCCTCACATATATCATTCCCTTCTCAGATTCCACTATACAGTATACTTTCAGTGTGTAAGAAAGTTATTCTTTGACTTAATTTTTTGTAGTACTATTCTAGTTGTCCTTCTGGGCCACATACAAGCCATAAGTGTACTTATTGTAACTATAAATTTTGAGAAAAGATATACTGGTCGCTATATGACTTTAATGTATTTCATAGTAGTCTAAATAATGAATATCTTTGATTTGTCTTATTAGGATTAATGTGTTTACCAGTAATTTTGTATTGCAGTTACGCCACTGGTAAAATATATGACACCGAGAAATGTGAAACATGTGTTTGCAAGTTGAATGGTGTTCCCGAGTGCAAGACAAAAACTTGTAGTGGATGTCCAGAGGTAAAGTGACCTTCATTGTAATATTCTTATTCTCTCTTGCTGTTGTTGTTTGATGATGGCAAGTTCCAGTTGAATGACATAATTATTAAGAATAATATATGTGTATCTGGATGGAACACTACTCATCATATAGAAGAGTCACTGAACAACAGACAAGCATGTAGGATAAAAATATAACTTAGCTTTAACACAAAGTCCTTCAAAGACAACTAACACACATGCTCAACTCATATAAACATGGTCATTAACTTCTCCTGGTGCTGCAGCTTGACTGAAGTTATTAGCAGTCTTCATGAGTGTCTAACATGAAACTGGAAGGGTCTTGGAAGAACCAGCAGGAAAGGGAGTGAATAGGAAATGCAAGTGGGGAGCATATGGGTGTTGGAGGGGTGGTGACAGTCACCATGTCAGGCTGCGAAGTAGGGAACTGCTAGGTGAAGTATAGATAAAAAAATATACATGGGGAAGGGGAGGATCAGGTTAAGAGGAAGAGGCTAGAAAAGGCTACTATGAATGAAATATGGCAAAACGGAAAAACAATAGAGGGACTGTGACATTGTTATGGGATGGGAGTGGGGTAGGGATTTGGAAATCATTGAGAGGATGACAGTATTTTTCTGGAAGTTGTGGATAGGGGTTTTGAGATTGTCAACTGTATCTTACGGCAAAATTTAAGTAATATTTACTATTGCTAAAACATGTTATGAGCAACTGTAATGTGTAAAACGTGATTTTTCATATTTTTGAGTGGCACTGTCTAGCATCAGGTGCGTCGTTATGCTCTGAGTGGAGTGACCTACTTGCACACTTGCTCTTCTAGGTTATTTCAGGATGCAGAAGTATTGAAAGATTTGTGTTATATTTACAGTGAAAATTTTCCTCAAGAGACATGCAGTTCTTGTAATGATTGTAGCTGTAATGTAGGTGATGCTTAACATGGAGGACATGATGACTCTCAGATCAAATGTAAGGAAACATATAGATGGTCCAAAAAAAAGCCTTGCAACTTTTATAACTGAGATTGGACTGAGCTGTTCTAGGAAAATAAAAATTGCAGCCCTCTTTTAACTTCATATAATGAGTATATCAAATTGTGATATGAATGAATTAAAAGCAAATCACGAGGTACTAGTCTTAGCATTGTAACAATGCTTTCTCTAGATGGTCGATCCATTAGAAAGAGTAGTCTTGTTCTCTTGGATTAGCTAATTGTAACTTTTACCAATAATAGCTTCCCCCATACTTCATTGTGCTCCACAATATTTGATTTTTTTAGTGGAATAATCTGATACTAAATGCTCATCTTTGAAACGCTGGTGGCGAAGTTCGCACAAAACCAGATGTGGGAATCCATACCTTTACGTACCTGTGTAAGCTGAATTTCAGTATTTGATTTGTGTACAACTGATTTCATGGGTATTAGAGAGATTCTCTTCAAAAATCTAGATCCGAACATTTTTGTACGATTTAACTGTGCTTTTCATGTTGTTTCCCCATCATATTTCACTGCATGTATCAAAACTTCTGCACATGTCATTGTATAGTATGTATTTTCAAACAATTAGTACTGCAGAAAACTTATTTCCCACTATATCATCAGATGTAGTCTACATTCATGCTTTACAAAATTTTGACAATACTGTCCTTATGTAGACCATTATTCTGGCTAATTTCAGTGTTGATGTAAGCAAAGAAAGGTACATTTTTGAGAATTTTCAGAAGTGTCCAAGTGACATACATAATGTGTTTCATAATAACTCGATGATTAAAAGTTATATTTGCACATTCTACAAGATTCAGCAGCACTATCTGATTTGGAATCTTTGTCCTTAACTGCAGTGTAAATATTCAAATATTCACAGAATCACATAATTAGTGCAATTTCTATCTTTTTCTGCTTATTGACCATTTGTTGTGGGAAATATCTGAAAGTGTATGTTTGCAATGCAAACAAAGATCTTATGAAGTCGACTACGTCCTGTGCATATTAGAATTGACACATTGTTATATATTTGGATTCCCCTCTCGGACAATAATACATATTGTTTGCATTTGTCAGGCAGTGTGGTATCAGTTGCCTGAGACTGCAGTCATGTGTGTGAGTTGCATTTGTGTGAGTTTGTGTGTGTGTGTGTGTGCATGTTTATGTGTGCCTATTGTTGACAAAGGCCATTGGCGAAAGCTTTTTAAGTGTGAAAATCTTTTTGTTGTGCCTATCTGCGACTCAGCATCTCCACTATATGGTGAGTACCAACTATCCTTCTCATAATATTGTCATAAATTTCTGCTGTTTTTAGGTTTTTTAGTGAATATATTATCAATTTTTTTAAATATAAAAAAATCCAGCCTCGAGGTTCCAACTAGCCTCAGGGATTCGAAAATTTTATCCAACATTTTTCTCTTCTTCTAACAAGAAATCTCTTTATGGGGGTAACAGTCACTTGAGTCCTCATGTAAATTGTTAATCTTTGTGGCATAACAGATGCAAGAATTAAAAGAGAATCAGCAGACTTTATTTAAAGTAATTTGTTTACTGTTCAGGTAAACATTGCATCAGGCACAACACACTCTGTAGCACAGTAGGAGTTACTTGTTGTTTGTAAGCAGCTGGAAACAGCCCTGACTCTTGTCAAGCAGCTGGAAGCTGTTGTGAATGTGTGTGTTTGGAAGGCAACTTAAAGACATGTAACAGAAATACCTAAGGTACCTCAAGTACTATCTTCTGTTGCAGATACCATGCCATGCCCTCTACAAGAGGTACAGTACCTATTACTACTCGACCACTTTACTGCAGGTGGTGTCATTGGCAGTTGTAGGGGCTCTGCACAGAGGAGGCAGGGATCAGTAAAAACTCATGTGTGATGTCGTCTACTTAAAGTACAACTGAGCCTGTGAGGCACACATTACCTGTTGGGAAGCCTGTTGTGCCCCTTGACAGGGAGAAGCAAGTGCAAAAGGGGAGGGTCTTTTAATTTTTAGCAGTTTGAAAATACTGTCAATAATTTGCATTTTTTAACATTTTTATGCAGCAACTGATATTGTTTACATAAGAATATACAGCCTACAGTTGCAGGTTAACTTTATTGTAATAATAGAACCTTTCCTACAGATGTTCATATGAGATTTGTTGGTCAGTTTATAAGGCTCTCTAGTAGAATGTAAAATGTAGTCATGCTGGATAATGTAATTAATTTACAATAGTAAAGTATAAAATTAATTCATAGCAAAAATGTTATCTGACGTGTGCGTAATAAGAGTTTGATTCTATACGTGTCGCACATGCGCACTGCCCTCCGTGAGTCAGACACATGAAGCCCTCGTGGTTCGCAGTCTCTGGTCATGTGATGAGGCCCATACAATGGGCTTAAAGTGAATTTGCTACAGCTTGTTTAATAAAAGTGACAAAACCTTATGGTTATGCATCAAGTTTTATAAGGTTGACTTTGGCTTGTTTTAGGCAAACATTTAAATAGTATTTTATGTAAGTACTACCCATTGCATCCTGTAGGATGACCATATCTAATATAATTTATTAGCACATTATAATATTAACTTTTTGCAGGTTCTGAAGAAGACATTATTACTAATGTTGAAACCTAGGTAAGCGATAAAGTAAACCTGCAACTGTAGGCTGTATATTCTTAGATAACAATGTGTATGCCTGGAAGACTCATTCAACATGTTGAAGATAGCATTCAGTAGTCACTGAGAATACAGGATTCAATATGGGGCAGAAAGGAACTATTATCATCCAGCAGCCAATACGGGTAACTACAGTTTTGTAAGTGGTGGGCGTGATGAGGCATCCTGCAAAACAATACTACATGCCTCCCCTCAATTCTGCTTACAATAGTTCAGAAGCCAACTCGTGGTGGAAATGAATTAGCTAGACCTTCTTCTTTTTCTTCTGCTTTTGTATCACATTGGTGCAGGGTTGGCATAGTTCGAACAGTTTTGTCATGGTTAATTTAAGGGGTGGCTGAATGCCCTTCCTGTCACCATATTGTTATTTCAGCTCCCCCCTACACCCTCTCCCCACCCCAACCCCACCCCCCAGATGAAGTATGTGCACCCCAGCTGTCTGTTTGAAGTGTTATTCATGTGAAAGTGAACAAGAGTAAATGTTTGTGAAACATGTAACTGAGGTGTGGTTTTGATACCAGCCCAGAATTCACCTAGATGTAGGAAACCATCTAAAAACCGCATCCTCACTTACCCTCATTGTTAATCTGCTGGCGGGCTTGATCTGCAGCCGGCACAGCTCCACATTCTTGAAGTACATTAAATCTAATGGCAATAAATAGACATGGTCACTTATGTTCATTTTGAAACTAATATCAGTGACCATTAGGCAGTTGTAGCAACAATGATTACTAAAATACAAAGGGCAGCGAAAACAAATAGAAAAACATACATGTGCAGTGAACTAGACAAAGCAGAAGTAGCATCATATCTCAAAGAGGAAGTTGAAACATGTCACTGTGTGCAGGAGTATTTAGATGAATGGCGGCTTAAGTTTGGAAGAATAGTTGACAACGCCCTGGATACATATGTAGCTATTAAAACAAATCACAACAGGAGGGACCCTCTGTGGTATACAATATCTGTAAAGAAACTTCTAAGAGAACGTGATTTCTCCACAACAAATGTAAAACAAAGCATAAGGCTATAAAAATATGCTAAATCAAATGCATCTGACTGTCTAAAGGACCAAACCTGAGGTGTTCCACAATCACCATAGCAGAATCCTATTGAAAGGCCTCTTACAAAACCCAAAGAAATTCTGGTCACCTGTAAATGTTGTCTGTGGCACCAAAGTCAGTGTCTAGACACTCGTGGATGACAGAGGCACTGATACTGAGGGTAGCAAAGCAAAAGCAGAAATTCTTAACTCTATTTGTAAATATCTCTTTACAAATGTAAATCGAGGACTAGTGTCTCTATTTACTTTCCACTTCACTAATGAGATAAATGATGATGATGTTACTGTCAGTGGTATTGAAACACACTAGAAATTACCAAAACTGAGAAAGCAAAGGGACTGTGAATATAAGATCATACTTATCACATAACGTGCATGGCATTTAAACCATCATTCTTCATGTACTCCATTCTTGAATGGAATAGGAAGAAACTCAGGGATATGGTGCCATGGGAAGTACTTGCTGCTCTGAACTTCACAATAGAATTCAGATTATAGATGTAGATATAGAAATAATTAATGGCCAAGAGGATTGGATCATGCTGTGGGCTTGTAACTGGAAGGTCAGTTAAAAATATAGTGGTTAGTAAGTTAGAGGCAATATAAATGTGTGATACTAGTGTATCTACAATTGGGCCCATATTTTGTAGTGAGCAACACAAGCTAAGAGACAGGGCAGCTTATTTCAAGCTGTAAACAAATATTTGAATCAGAAAGAAAAATGTAGTTGTGGAGGGAAAACAAATGATATAGACATAGCATGGCTTCAACATTGCATAATGTGTGAAGTTGCTGATATTTCTGAACAGTGAGTTCAGAACAAAACAACTTGGTTTTTAACTGTACCTCACTTTTTGTAGGTGTGAAGTTAAGTTTATGTCTGTGTGAATTAATTGTATGTGGCTGTCATAGCGAAATATTATGTGGCTGCATCTGTTGGTGTCAGAGTCTTGCATTTTATTGTGTCAGTTTCCTACAGCCGAAGTATATGGAAGTTCTGTATGTGCATTGTCATGATGATCTTGTAGAATCACCACTATGTAATACTGCACTAATGTAATCATGCATGCTATACATTTAAACCTCCCTGGAGCACGCAGCCAGTACTGCCAGATATTCTTAAAATAAAATTAAATGAAAAAAATTTAAAATAATTGATAGACTAGAGAGGAAAATGAGACTTATATCAGAAGACATTGAAACTTACCGTAGGAGAAACTACATCATCTTTTTTCACCTGACCTTCTAAAAACAACTCTTTTTTTCCAGGTATAGTGATTTTATTAAAAATGTAGTACATTTGATACTGATGAGAAGAATGTGATTAATTTCTGATTTTCTAGTTGGGAATCACGTTTCTATTCATTTTGTAAATTATTTGGACAAATCATCACTCTATTGAAACAGTAATTTAGTAAGTAAGTTTTAGTTTACATTGGATTTGAAACAATGCAGAATCAGTCTCAAGAACCTGACAAATAGTTTTTAACACAGGCATATGTGATATTTTATATCACAAGCTTAAATACTACACTTGCAGATTATCTGTTTAATAGTTACATAAGTAAGCAGCGGCACAGAAATTTCTGAGGTACAGGGCAAATATAACTGA
Source organism: Schistocerca gregaria (assembly GCF_023897955.1). NCBI lineage: Eukaryota > Metazoa > Arthropoda > Insecta > Orthoptera > Acrididae > Schistocerca > Schistocerca gregaria. The sequence goes on from NC_064922.1 coordinate 171,392,869, forward strand.
TCAGTTATTCCTCAATTTTCATCCATACACTGCTTTTCCTTTTTCAGGGATTGAGAGGTGTTCTTATTAAGGGAATATGTGAATGTCGTTGTGAACCTTGCCCACCAGCAACTCGATTGTGTCCAACAAGTGGTGCTTGTGTCCATGAGAGTGTCTGGTGTGACGGTGTGGAAGATTGTCCAGATGATGAGGTTGCATGTACATTTGAAGAAGAAACAGAACCACCAGTAACTACTCCCTTACCTGGCACAGGTGAGTGTTACCTGACATTCTAGTTAAAAATTGGGGTTTCTATCTTATAGATACACATGAAATCAAGTTCAGGTACACTTACTAGTTTTTACAGTAGCACTCTTAATAGTATATACATTATGTTCAATATTTCTATCACTTTCTATGATAATGTTAAAATTTTCACCAGACTCACTGTTCAGTGACCCCTTTTAACTGCCCCAAGACGGGGTTTGATGGACTCCAAATGGTTTCATTTGAAATGAGATTGGATGTGAAGTCACACAAGACTGCACTGTGGCTGTAGGGTGTGACAAAAGGTTATAGCAGTCTTTTCCATCAAAAATCCCTCTTTCTTAACACAGTATGCCTTGACACACTGTTATTGTGAAGAATAGATGAACTGGCTTCTTGGAAATGACAGGCAATCTGTTTTCTCCAGTGATCAAGTACCTATGATATATATTTATAAATTTGTTCTTTGCACAATTGCCGCAAACTCCTAGTGGATCATTCTTCTACTTTCAAAAGAAAATAATGAACACACTTTTTAAGGACGCATACCAGCAACTAACTGCAGTCAATATCACATACAGTTACTTGCTTATTTCAAATCCGTCTCACATAAGTAGTTTACAAAGCAATTTCAACTCATATTTCAATTATTACTGTGTTGTGGTTGTCTGCTATGGAAAATAAATTAATATGTCTATTAGTAGTGGTAGTTGATCTCTGTATGTTGACTAATGCTTGTTGACTAATGCTTGCAAAAATACATTTTGAAAAATGGTAATTAAAATTTATTAATCTTCATGGTATGCTTTTGTTGGGAACTGTGGGCTGTGTTACAGAATTCTTTACAATTTTCATTGATATTCTATGTTGTGTATCTATTTTCAATCTAATTTATCAATAGTAGCTCTGCCAGTTTCCACAATTCATTGTTGTAAATTTTATAGAGAGAGTTACATTATGTAAAATGACAAGTGAGTTCAGTGCAGCTGTAAAATAAGGATGGCCTGATCATTTTAAGTGAACTATCCAGTTAATGTTACCTAATTCTGTTTAAAAGTTAAAGACTTCATAAAAAACACAGAATTACCAAATGACGCCAGTATATTGTGACTATGAACTTTTCACAAGCTTCTACTTCTAATGCACAACATTCGAAATGCAACTCAGTAATAAATCTGCAATAGTTCAATATTTTTAGATTTTTACTCTTTTTTGAGGTTCAGGTATTTAGTAAAATGTTGAGTCCAGAAAACAAGCCATTTATCCCATTATGTAATATGTTACCGGTACATTTGTGTTTATGAATCTGAAATGGTAAACCATGCTAAAAAGGGCCATGGTTCAAGTTTTCTTTCTCATAATTATTTTAATGCTTTGATAGAGCATAATTTTTTTCCAGTAATGATGATAAAAATTATAATTATCCTTAAAATAATGTGAGATGATTTCTTGAGCAATTTCACTTATACTTGGAATTAAAAGACTGAAGCATTCTGGGATGCAAAAAGGTATGTCGCAATCAAGTCAATACTAGCTTGTTTTTTTCTTGCTTCTTTTATAAATAAATTATGTCATTTTTCTGAACAGATCTTGGATGCTGCTTCATTAAGAGATTCATCTGTAAAAAAGCTGAGATTAAGATAAATAAAACAGAACTAAATCGTAATTACAGCAGCAGTATCTGTAGCAACAATACTAATGATGAAAAATTGTGGTAGTCTGCAGCTTATCTGAATATGAATCTCCTACAGACTGTTTGCACACAGATATTTCCCCTTCTGATCCAGAATCGTTCAAATTTTGTGAAACTCACAGCCCAAGATTTACTTGGGTGCATTCTTTGAACATAAGTGTTGTATCATGAGTTATGTTTGTGGTTGGTCGCCCAAGTGTTAATATAAATGGCAGCTCCTCCTTAAACTTCACTTTTCAGAGTGGTCCATGCTCACAGAATAACTATGAATTCTAAGGTAATGTTCTAACTTCATCTGGGCATATCAAAATGAAACAAAATACACAATTATACTCAATAATTAGACAAACAAGTGAAAACCAGGCAGCCATACTGCCACACACATCCAGTTCATACATGTCATTTCATCAGATTGCTTGGGAATTATGAGTGATCAGCAGTCAACTGCTGCCAACTGTGATTGGTCTGCACTCTTTTGGTCTAAGGGCAGATCATGTGACCTGGCAACATATTGCTGCATTCCATCACTTGTGTGTGAGTCCTTTACTTTTCACATGCTCCTTTCCATAATTTTTCACCCCTTGTGAAGTTGGTGGATGAATTTGACTACAAGTTCCTCTAAATTTTTTTCTCATGTTCAGGTGCAATCCAGTGCATCTCTTCTGTAGGCTGTCCAATAATATTGGAAGTTTTTTAGGCACTGAACTTTTAGTCTGAGTCCAACAATTCTCATACATGTCACACGTTCTACTGTCCTGCTATAGGGCTGGCCATTGTAACAACAGACAAGCAGCATTCTTGCACTGACATCCCATTCTTAAACTTGTTGAATGTTAGCTATATTCATTATTTTCACATTAATAAGGTTTTGATTACATGGATCAAAATGTATATTAAATATCTTGGTGTTGGTGGACAGTGAACATGGTACAGTCAAGCTAGTAATGAAGATGCTAGCTACCAAACCACAGTGTTATTAATGTGGAAAGATAAAGATTGGGTCATAGGAGTGATGAGATGTTTGCAAGACACATTTATGCAGCTTTTCTATCTACAACGGAAATGTCTAACAAAGGTTACAAAAGCCAAAAATAATGATGAACAATATGAGTACATTTACTTATTTGTTTGTTTATTTTTCGCATCCAAACTAACCAATGTCAGCCCAACTCTTTGTTTCGTTAGTAGCTTGTCAATAGATCATCATTTGTGAGGAGTTGTCCAATTATTTAGTTATTTGTCCCATGTGTTGCTTGTATGATATAGTGATGTGGAATGAGTCAGTTTTACTTAAATAAAGCTGCACACTGGCCATTAACGGATGAATTCAGCTACAGAAAAGAATAATTTAATAACAGAGATAAATATGTAATATTTTTATGTTCTATAAGCTGCATGTTAATAAACAAAAATTCTTCAGTGGTACTGAAGAAATTCCCCAGAAGGAACTCTGTCAGATGTAGCTTTACTACAATCACTATTGGTGGGGTAGGGTGGGGTTGGGGGCTTGGGATGAGGATGGGGCAGGGGGGGGGGGGGGGGGACATGAGTTCTGGCACTTCTGCTTCAGACAAGTCATCTATTATGTCAACTGAAACTCATGAATGGCATTCAAAAACTGCTTAGGTTCTATTCATTAAAGTACATGTATTGCCACCCATCAGTGCAATCATAGTACCATTCAGAAGACTATTAATAAATCATTGAGCTCCAGAACTCATATTACATACCTTAAGATCTATAACAGGTTTGCCAAATCACAGTATTCCAGTGAATGCAGATTTTCTGATGGGTGTACCTCTCATTGTGCATGAAAGGGTTAGTTGTGATTAAGGGTTTGAGTTGATATAATATCACAACTGATACAAGCTGCAGGTATTACTGTATAGTATTTTCATTTTCCATTAGACAATTTAGAACATAAATTGTTACTGATCTTCTTTTGACACTAATAATCCAAACAATAGTTCAAGTTGTGTGAGACTGTGTGTGCAAGATTCGTGTGCCGATTTGAAGTTCTAGTTCACATATTTTACTGTTCGCATTGCTTCTGCATATTCTTTCATTGAGTGTATCAGTACCTGTGTGTATTGTGATATATTGTGAAATTTTGAACATTTGACAAGTACTGTGATAAACTCAAACAGCTATTGTCAGTCATAGGCTTAAACTTCATTGTGCTCTTTTAAAATTTTTTGAGGACAGTAGGCCTATCCTCATTCAAAACAGTGGGTCCCTAATTTCATTGTACAATTATGTGAGAAACAGGTTATTTTTTATAATTTTTGGACACATACAAAACTATATTTTTATAAGTTACAGGTACAAGTGTCACCCTTGAATTTTATTGCAGATCAGTGCAAATAACATGCGTTCTTGGGAATTTTCAGAAGCTGCCATTATCCTTTGCATAGTCTATGAGCAATTTGTAGTAAATAGCATTTGCAATTTAGTTACTGTAGCATGTATTCTAACTGACATATGGTGTTACATCTAGTTCTCTAATAAAGAGGAGTAGCCCTGAATATTATCTGCATTTATTGTAAATTAACTCTGTGTGCTAACAGCTATAATTAACATTAAAACTTTTAGGAAAAACGCGTAATTTTTACGACAGGCTTCTGTGTTGGCTTAATAGAAATCTCATTTTGTGTATTTGCTTCAATTCTTACAAGGAATTAGCAACTTCTTAGACCATCAAATTAAAAGATAACCAGCGGGCTTAATTTAAAGTTATTTTCTCACTGTTCTGTAATATATTGCACCAGCCAAAATGCAGGCCAAATTATCAATGCTCTTCTAAAACATGGGATGAGTTGGTTGACATTCATAAGTAGCTGGAAATAATCCTGACTGCAGTTAAATGATTGATAGTTGCTGCAGTTAGGTGTGCTGGAAGAGCTCACGAGTGTCACATACCTCCAGAATGAAATTTCCACTCTGCAGCGGACTGTGTGCTGATACAAAACTTCCACGCAGATTAAAACTGTGTGTTGGACTGAGACTCGAACTCAGGACCTTTGCTTTTTGTGGGGAAGTGCTCTCATCTGAGCTATCCAAGCACGTCATGTACCTGTGATACCAGTACCAGAGGTACGTCAAGTACTATCCTTTCCTGCTGGATCCTATCTCCTCAATGACAGTTTAAGGTGTCCTGTACATGGAGGATGGGGACCAGGAAGGCCTAGCCAACTTTGAGGTGCTGTCTTTCACTGAAAGTGAAACTGAGCCAGTGGGTCCCACTTCACATGTTTTGGGGAAACATGTTTTGTATGGTGTCAAGAGGAGGCAATGCTAAAGGGTAGGAGTAATTACTCATCGGCAGTTAAATGTATGGTGAATCATGGTACCACTCAGGGAAATGGCAACATGAACATTAAAGAAAATCAGGTGTTTGGAGGCCTCATTCATCATGCTAAAGAGGCTATCCCAGCAACTTTTGGGGGGGAACAGGGTGCAGTAAACTGCACATTGTGGAAGATGTTGGGACAAATGATGCCTGTCATCTGGGCCCTGAGTTCATACTTGGGTCATTCCAGTAAATGGCAGAGAAGTTTGAGAACACCAGCACTGCACATGGAATTTCAATGAAGTTCACAATTTTTGCAGCATCATCCCCAAAACTGATTGTGGTTATTTGGTTTTGAGTTGAGTGGAAGGACTAAATTAGAGATTTCAAGGTACCATGACAATCTAGGCCATGACTTCCTGGTCTTGTACCATAGGTTTGAGAACAGTAGTGTCCCCCGAAATGGGTCAGTTGTGCACTACACACAGAGGCTACAGCTCAGGTAGCTGACTGTGTGTGGGGTACACACAAGCATTTTTTAGGTTAGGCATTTCTCCACACAATCCAGATAACAAGAGATGTAGGAAACCCAGAAGTGTCAGGGTAACATCAAAAGAGAATCCTCCCACAGGTGAGAGTATTAAAATTCTAATGGTAAAGTACCAAAGCATTCACAACAAAGTGCCAGAGTTTGAAGCACTCCTGAAACGCAATGAAGCTAGGTACAGAAAGCTAGCTGAAGCCTGAAATTGATAGCAGTGAGATTTTTGGGGAAAATTTTAGTGTATATTGAAAGGATAATCAAATGGGAGATAGAGGTGGTGTATTTGTCACAATAGACAAGAAACTCAGATCCACTGAAATAGAAATTGAAACTGCATGTGAGACTGTTTGGCAAGACTCATTATCAGGGGGGAGTATAAAATAATAATTGGATCCTTCTAGCGCCCACCAGACTCATCTCCTGACATAACAGAAAACTTTAGAGAAAACCCCAAATCACTTGTATGTAAGTTCCCCAATCATATAGTAATCATCAGTGCAGACTTTAATCATCCAGCAATTTATTGGAAAAATTACAGTTTTGTTAGTGGTGGGTGTAATAAGAGATTATGTGAAACATTACTAAATGCCTTCTCTGAAAACTATCTAGAAGAGATAGTTAGGAACCACACTATTGCTGGAAATATATTGAATTTAATGGCAGCAAATAGACCTGACCTCTTTGAGGAAGTCCAGATTGAAACTGATATCAGTGATGATGTCACAGTTGTGGCAACAGTTGTTACCCAAGCACAAAGGACAATTAAAACAAGTAGAAAGCAATACATTCAGTAAATTAGATAAAAAATCAGTAGTGTCATATCTCAGTGAGGAACTTAAAACTTTCAGCACAGGACAGGTGCATGTAGAGAAACTATGGCTCAAGTTTAAAAGGACAGTTAACCATGCACTGGAAAGATATGCTCCCAGAAGAACAGTTCATAATTGCAGGGAAGCTCGATGTTATAAAGTCACTACAAAGAAACTTCTAAAGAAACAGAGATGTCTGCATAAAAGGTGGGAAAAAAGCATAGAGCTACAGCTAGAGAGATGCTGAATGAAACACATTTGGCTATCAAGAGAGCAGTGCATGATGCCTCCAATGGCTACCATAGCAGAATATTTTCAAATGATGTTTCACAAAACACAAAGAAATTTTGATGATTTGTAAAGGCACCAAAGTTAATGTCCAGTCCAGAGTCAATGAGAGAGGAGCTGAAATTGAGGGTAGCATAACAAAATACTTAACCCCATTTTCAAATATTCCTTTACAAAGGAAATCCCAGGAAAATTGCCCCAGTTTAATCCACATACCACTGAAAAGATGGATGAAATAAGTATTAGTGTCAGTAGTGTTCAGAAACAGCTGAAATCATTAAAACTGAACAAAGCTGTAGGGCCTCATGGAACCCCAGTCAGACTGGTTTATCAGAGCACTACTTAAATAATTTGACAATTCAGAGACTTCCTTTATGAGGATACAGATTAGCTGGCTGTTTTTCAAGGAGTTTTTTGCAGAGTGGGTGAGTGGCTATGTACGCAAAAAACAATATTCCATTTGAGTACGTAGATGTATCATGGCACTGCAATGAACAGGTGTTTGAATGTTGTGCAGGGGCAGTTGAAGTTAGTGAAACTAAACTTCTATTTGTTGTTGTTTATAGGTTCCATAACTCTGACTTCAGAGCATTTCTGCTCAAGCCATGAAGGGTTCTTGGTGCACTTTATATATGATGACTTCAATATTAATTTTTCTTGTTATTGTGCAATAAAATGGATGTTGGAAGATCTCCTAAACTCATATGATCTTATGCAGACTGTATTTTTTTTTTCAAACCAGGGTGCAGGGGAACAGTGCCACAGCCATAGACAATATTTTTTAATTACTATATGGGCATTTTCTTTCTAAAAGGGTCAATGGCCTTTCAGACCATGTTTCACTACTCTTAACACTAAAAGGTTTTTGTACTTAAACAAGTATTACATATAATTACAAACTATGTAGAAAAGCTAATCCAATGGCAATAGAGTGTTTTTTAAACCTCCTTAAGGAACAAGAGTGGCAGGATGTTTATTGTGCCGTAACATACATGGCAAATATAATACTTTCCTTAACACATTTCTCATGCTCTTTGAAATTTACTTTCCATTAGAACATTCTAAACAGTGTACTAGCAGTAAAAGGCAGTCCGTGTGGCTAACTAGTGGGATAAGGATATCAAGTAGAACAAAGTGGGAATTTTATCAAAATGTTAGAAGTATCACCATCAAGCTATAGTAGTGCATTACAAACAGTATTGTAAGGAGCTTAAAAATGTTATTGGGAAGGCAAAGAATATGTGGTATGCAAACAGACATTTGGCATTTGACAAGGCATTTGATTGTGTTGATCACAAAATATTGCTCCAGAAGTTGGGCCATTATGGAATACAGGGAGTAGCTCACAATTGGTTCACCTCTTGCTTTAACAACAGGCAGCAAAAGGTCATTAGTGACAGTGCTGAGAATGGCTGTGATGTGGGGTCTGAATGGGGTACAGTCAAATGTGGAGTGCCCCAGGGATCAGTGCTGAGGCCACTCCTATTCTTGATTTATATAAATGGAAACTGAACAATTCAAATTTCTAGGTGTTCAGATTGACAGTAAACTGTCATCGAAAGCCCACATTCAGGATCTTGTTCAAAGACTTAATGCTGCCATTTTTACTGTTCAAACAGTGTCTGAAGTAAGTGGTACTTTGACATAAAAAGTAGTCTATATTACTTATTTTCATTCACTTATGGCGTATGGTAATGAATTACTAATCCCTCCCATTCTCAAATGGTATTTTTTGCTCAGAAATGAGCAGTTTGGGCATCAGTTGGTGTAAGTTTGCAAATCTCTTATCTTGTTGGCCCTTGTTCTCTATTCTTGGTATTCTGACATTGTCCTCTCAATATATATATTCTTTACTGTCATTTCTCGGTAACAATATCAGGTTATTTCCAAGAATTAGCAGCTTTCACTCAGTTAATACTAGGCAGAGTACAATCTGCATTTGGATTTCACCTCCTTGACTCTTGTGCAGAAAGGTGTGCAGTATACTGCTGCATCAATTTTCAATAAGCTTCCATATGAATTCAAAAATCTTAGTAGTATTCCACACACTTTCAAATTGAAACTGAAGGCTTTCCTCATGGGTCACTCCTTCTATTACATTGAGGAGTTCCTTGAATTTTTTTTCTCCACAAACTTTTTATTTTGTCTGTTATTACTTTTATGTTGCAATTTCATGTACTGACACATTCCATGACCTCGGAGATTTGCTCCTCAATTTGGTCCTATGGAACTATATATGTAAAATAATAAAAATAAAAAAAATATACTGAAATTGTAGCTGAGTTACTCCCTCTTGTAACTACAATCTTTTGTAGATCCCTCAAACAAAAATTCATGCCCAGCAGTTCTTGGAAAAGAGCACAGATCAGACCCATCTACTAGATGGGTAGTAGAAGTGATCCACAAAATTACCATCCAACATTCTTGACATCAACTTGTTTTAGAATCTTATAACATATTTTGAGCTCAAACATCATAAGGTATCTTGAACAAAATGACCTCCTCAAAGCCAACCAGCAAGAATTCCAAAAACATTGATTGTGTGACACCCAACCCGCACTTTTCTCACATGACATACTGAAAGCTTTGGATCAAGGCAGTCAGGTAGATTCAGTAGGTCTTGATTTCTGAAAAGCATTTGACTCAGTACTACAATTACACTTACTGTCAAAAGTACGATCTAACAGGGTGGTGTCAAGTGAAATTTGTGACTGGATTGAGGACTTTTTGGTAGGGAGGATGCAACATGTTATCTTGGAGGGAGAGTCATCAGTGGATGTAGAAATAACTTCAAGTGTGCCCAAGGGAAGAGTGCTAATGCTCTTGCTGTTAATGTTTATTAATGACCTCGCAGACAATATTAATAATAACCTCACATGATACAGTTATCTCTGATGAAATACTGTCTGAAAGAAGCTGCATAAATATTCTGTCAGATTTTGATAAGATTTCAAAGTGGTCCAAGGATTGACAACTTGCTTTAAATGTTCAGAAATGTAAAATTGTGCACTTCACAAAATGTAAAAACATGTTATCCTATGATGACAATATGAATGACTCACTGTTGGAGTCAGCCAACTCATACAAGTACCTGAGTGTGACCATTTTATAGGTATATAAAATGGCATGACAACATAGGTTCAGTTGTGGGTAAAGCAGTTTGTGGACTTTGGTTTGTTGGTAGAATACTGGGGAAGTGCGATCAGTCTACAAAGAAGATTGCTTACAACCACTCATGCCACCAGTTCTGGAATAGTGCTCAAATAGAACTAAAAGGGGACATTGGACATATACAGACAAGGACAGCACAAATGGTGAAAGGTTTCTTTGATCCATGACAAGAGTTTCACGTAGATACTGAAGGAATTGAACTGGAAGACTCTTGAAGATAGACATAAACTGTCCTGAGAGAGTTTGTTAACCAAATTTCAACAAGCTGCTTTAAATGATGACTCTAGGAATATCACTCATGTATGGATCATGAGAATAGAATAATTACTGCATGCACAGAGGCCTTCAAACAATCATTCTTCCTGTGCTCTGTACATGAATGGAACTGGAAGAAACCCCAATAACTGCTAGAGGGGGAAGTACCCTCTGCCATGCACCACACAGTTGCATGCAGAGTATAGATGTAGATGTGAAAGTGAATGATTTGATGTGTCTAGAAAAGCATTACTATTTCCTTTCAAAATAGTTCTTGCTACAGTGTGGTTAGTGGTAAATTATGTCCATGTTAGTTATCAAACCTATTAATGTCTCTGTTACTGAAACAGAACCAGCGTGTCCAGATCCCCCTCACTGCCCTGATGGTTGGAGTCTTGTTCAAGAAGAAACCTCACCCCTTGGTTGGTACAAGAAAGGCAAAACTTCACCCCATAATTGGTACAAGAAAGGAACATCTAAAAATTACAACCGAGGTAAGTTTTACAAAGCTATCCATGATTTTTCTTATCAAAATGACATTCCCTGCTTGTTCATCATGTCTAGCTGAAATTCTTGTTTATAATAATAAAGTGTGTCTTAAGAAAACATGACTGCTCCCTCCTCCAAAATCTTTAGTATTGGTTGTAATTTATATTACAAATACACCACACTTATAAAATACTTTGTTCATCAACGTCTTGCTTGACAGAAGTCATTATAAATGGTTCCCCAATCCTCAAGTGTATCAGAAATCTGAAGTAAACCAACAGTTCTAACCTACTCCATTAAACAATTAAGAAATTTAAAAAAACTAAAGATTAATTATAAATTAATTACAAATTCATGACAAAATGATTAAAAAATAGCCTACCTAGCAGTATTAGGGCATCATGCTCATGCCCAGACAACTAGTAGGCATATGTCTATCATATGTGATTGTGTAGATTCTTTAAATGGCCTTTACATACAAATAAATATTTGTGCAGTCTCTGTACGGCAAGAATATCATAGGGATGTGTGGTTATACCTATGCTGACAGAAAATTGAAGAGCAAAAATAGCAATTAGTGTATGTACCTCACATGTCTTTTTTTGCCAATCTCCATGTCTGTCAGTCTTCTGAGGTGGTGTGAGAAAGACGTACGTAATCGAGTTGTCTCAGTATTGTGTTAAATAAGTTCTAATATGTGGGTGTGACAAGTTTTTCATTCTACTGCTGAGCTATGAACTAATTTCCTTCTCCTGATGTGACGAGGACTTGCATTTTAAAATTCAGCTCTTTGGAAAGGAAGTCAGCTCGAAGAAAGAATAACTGTCGCAACCATGTTGGCATTGTTATGTACCATTGTGGAGAAAAGATAAATACAAACCCACAGACTGCAAACTACTGGAACTAACATTCAAGTAATGAATCAGAATTGTCACAACATTCTTAACATGCACACATCTATGCCTGTGTGTTTCTGGGAAGACAATTTTTGGTGCCACTTCTCTGTAATTCCTGCATGTGTCTCTCCCCAACCAATATATGGACCACCAAATAACATTCCAATTGAGGGATGCAAAAAACACCAGCTTTCAGTTGCAGCCTGGGCAAATTCCTCTTGTACCAAAAAGACTACAGGGAATGCATGCAGTCTATAAAAATAAAGACACCATAGGACATTAGGTGAAAGTCATTTGCTAGCCCAATTTGAAGCTTGACCTTGCACTACAGAAAGTGCAAATCAGCATACAACCTGATATAACAGTCTGCAAGAAAAAAGCCTATATTCATATCCAACACTTATTTAATGCTGATACAGTGCACCTGTTTAACCATGACATGACATGGAGAAGAACTAAGGTACAAGGATGTACGAATGCCAAAAAAATTCAGAATAAATGTAGGTTAAACCTGAGAGTAATATGAAAGATGTTCATCTTAACAAGCAAATAAGAAAAAAGAAACAGAATGACTTTTAACAGAATAAGTGCAACCAAGCTATACACACATGACATAGAATGCTAACATAAATAACAGCACAAGCCAAAAGGCAAAATACATACCCAATGCCAAAATCTACGTCTAATAGCATAAAATTCCAAACATAACAAATGACAGGTTGTGGACAAGTGAATTGATAAGGTAAGAAATTTAAAATGTGATTGCTAAAATCTGCATAAAATAGCAGAAAAGCCAAACATAACAAATAACAGGCTGTGAACCAGTGAAATTAAAAGTAAACCATTTAAAACATAAAATTGTCAAATCTGCATCCAATTGCAGAAGAGTCCTAATATAACAACTGTCAGGTTGTGGACCAATGAAATTAAAACATTTGAAGGAATAAAATACTTTTAAAACATCTTGAAATATTTAAAAATTAATGGATGAAAAAATGCAATTGAGTAAAATGTAATTTAATTTTAATTCACTTATACTTCTTACTTTAATTTCATAGGACTTGCAATGGAGCAGCCGATCTCCCCCAAATGGGGCCTCCATTTGTACTCTGCTGCATTTAATGCTTAGTTGGAGAAGACATGGCATTGTTTTAATTATATTTTTATCTTTGTATTGACCGACTAAGATCATGTAACGACTTCAATTCTTCTTCTTTCTTTATTGTTTACTATTTTCTCCATACTCCTTCATCCTCTCTCCTCATTGTCTTTCCTTTTCTTCTGTCCATGTTGTTCCTGATTTCTTATATCTTCTGCCTTGAAAACCTTCTAAACTTTTGTTTATTTATTAGCTGTTCCTGCCCACACTTCCGCACTTTGCCTTGGCTGAGTCTAGTTAAACAGAAAAGAAAGAAAATAGAAAGCACACATTTCTAACATGTAAGGGAACTGTATACACGTCCTAACCTCCTTCTCCCCCTCCCAGTCACTGTCAGTCTCCTCCTCGCCATCTCCTTGTTCATCTCCTCCTCTCTCTTTCTCTTCCATCTTCTCCTCCTCTTTAGGCTTTTGTGTCCGGTTTAACCTCCAATTTTTCTACTTTTTTTGTAAAATTGTTCCTTATGTCTATTTCTTTTTTGATGATTTTGGCTAATTCCAAGTCTTTTTTAACATTTTGGATCCATTCTCCTCCATTAGTGATGAAATCTATATGTTTTACTATTCTTCTTGTTAGCTGTGTTCAGGAAGCATCATTATGTGGCCATAGAATTTGAGGTGTCTTTTCCTCATGTCTGTCTCTATGTTACAATATTCTTCAATTTTGGATGTTTTCTGTAGTCTGTATCTGTTCTCTGTCCATATTGGTCCCAAAATTTTCCTAATTATTTTTCTTTCTTTAGATTTTCTATATCAGTTTACCTGTTTAATGCCAAGGTTTCGCTGGAATATATCATTGATGGTTTAATTACTGTATTGTAATGTCTAATTTTGACATTTGCAGAAAAGCATTTTTTATTATAGAGATTTTGCACTAATTCTAAACCTTTAAGAGCTTTTTGTAGAGTTTCTTGTTGTTCATATTTTTCAAAGATAATTTCTTCTACATATTTAAAGTGTGACATTGCGTTAGTTTCTCCATATTTGGTTTGTAATTTGAAAATTTCTAAATTTGTTGTTGCACACACTGTCTTTTTCAAATGACATCTACAGGCTGACTTTTTTTTGTGCGTTCTTTTAGAGTTTATATCTGTTTTGTAGCCATCTCACAAGAATCTGCCATTATAGTGAGATCGTCCACAAAGGTTAAGTAGGGGATTCATACTGTAGGTTCCCCCCCTAATGAAATTGGCATCCAGCAGTTTTCTTCTTCAAGGTTCTTTTCCCTTCTTACATGACTCTATATAGAACTACATTTAACAACAAAGGTGATAACCCATCACCTTGGTTAACGCCAGTTTTTATCTCAAATAGTTTTGGAGTATTAGTATTTTCCTATCCAATCCTTTTTCTTCAAGAATCCTAAATAGTGAGGTTGTGTGGATTGAGTCATAGGTCTTTCTGAAGTCGACAAAGACACACTGTAGGCTTGCCTCACGTCTTCCTTATTCTTGTGATTAATTTTAGGTTTAAGATTTGCTCTGGGCATGATCTGTTTGGCCTTAAACCTGCTTGGAATCTGCGATTTTGGGTTTAGCAGTTGTTGTGCTCTTTCAAGAATACAAGATGATAATATATTATATGACACAGAGAGTAGAGAAATTCCTCTGTAATTATTCACACCATGTTTGTCTCCTTTTTTTATGTATGGGCATATTAAGCCACACATCCAATCACCTGGGATTTCTTTGGTGACCCATATAATTTGAATAATTCTTATTAGCTCCTTGAAATAGGCCCTAGACTTTTGAGAAATTTGGCTACAATTCTATCCTCCCCAGAGCTTTTGTCATTTTTTAATTTCTTTATGTGTCTGATAATTTCGTCTTCTGTTAGTGGTGTTGCAGCCATTATTTTTCTAAGAAACCATTTATCAAATACCTCTATCCTGTGATGCTTATAGTTCATCATTAAACATTCACATGCGTATAAACATGCTTTTAATTTATTGTTAACCTCTTTAGTTGCATTTATGGCCATCTAAGGACCACAGCGAGTTGACTATTTATTTGTGTTTTCATTCATCCTTCTCCAGAATGGTTTCAATTTTTCAGAATGAACTTTTCTTCTCAGATTTGACCATTTGACTCTACTTGTTTTTCTATTTGTTTTATCATCCTGTAAACCTTTGAATTTCCTGACTTCTATGTCAATACCTACATAGATACTCTGCAACTCTGCAATCCACTATGAGTCATTTCGTTCCCTGTTACACATACAATTAGAGTGAGGGATGCCTAAATATGAGCCCCAGTTTCTCGTATCTTATCTTCATGGTCCTTGTGCACAATGTATGTTGGAGGCAGTAGAATAATTTGGCACCGAGCGAGGTGGCGCAGTGGCTAACACACTGGTCTCACCCTCAGCAGGACGATGGTTCAATCCCACATCCAGCAATCCTGATTTAGGTTTTCTGTGATTTCCCTAAATCACTCCCGGCAAATGCTGGGATGGTTCCTTCCTCATCCTTCTCTAATCCGATGAGACCAATGACCTCGCTGTCTGGTCTCGTCCCTCAAACAACCCAACCAACCCCAATAATTCGGCAGTCAGCTGAAATTGACAATTCTCTAAATTTTCTGGATAGTATTCTTCAAAATAAAGTTTTCAACCTTCAGTGATTCCCTTTTGAGTTTCCGAAGCATATCAGTAACACTTGCATGTTGTTTGAAACTACCAGTAAGAAATCTAGCAGCTCACCTCTGAATTGCTTTGATATCTTCCTTTAACCCAAGCTGGAACAGGTCCCAAACACTTGAGCAGTACTCAAGAATAGGTCACACTCGCAACCTGTATGCAGTCCCCTTTACAGATGAACCACACATTCCTAGAATACTCCCAATAAACCAAAGTCAACCTTTCATCTTCACTACCTCATCAAATGTCCATCCCATTTCACATTGTTTTTCAGTGTTACACCCAGATATTTAAACGACATGATTGTGCCAAGAAGAATGCTGTATCCGAACATTTTGGGTTTGTTTTTCCTACTCATCCACATTAATGTAAGTTTTCTTAGATTTTAGAGCTAGCTGCCATTAATCACACTTAACTTTGACACCTTCTATGTAGCATCAGCGAACAACCGGAGATTGCTGCCCACCTTAGTCTGAATTTGTCTGTGTTGTGTAAAGTTATCTGTTCAATGTGTGTTTTTCCTAGGTCCTTTATGATCCTGTCACCTTGGTAGTGAATCATTCATGGATCCCTGAAAACATCATATTAAGAATATGTGGTAAAAATCTAAAAAAAAAACTCCATTAATATAAATTATAGAAGTGGCCATTCCCCTCTTGCAATGAACCTCATCAGGAGTTCACTATGTTAGTTAAAACTACATTTACACATCAGACTGGATATTATGTGCATAAGTACAGTAACTTACCTCAGCACTACATGAATCCTAGTTATGATGACAGCTCATTGTGACCCAAATTGTGAACCATATAATTATGTTCGTAATAAGCTGTTCGACATGTCAGTCTAGAAAAGGACTGATAATTCTTTAAATAAAAAGAAATGTAGGAAATTAGAGAAACTTAGGAAAGGAAGGAAATTTAGAACTTTCAGAAAATGACTTTTCAGTGTTCATTTTCTTGGACTCCTGACCTTTCCAACCTTTCCTAGATGCTTTTTTGTGGTATTGTTGAAGCTTTACCTTTTATTGTTTATCTGTTGAACGGGTGAGTTTATTAGGAAAAGTATCACATTGTACACAAAGTGTCTTTGTGATGAGTGTAGAAATTCAAGTTAAACTTGTTTTTATTAATTCTACAATAATTGTTCTCTGCAGCTGCCTCTTTTCCTTCACATTCAACATGTTCCTTGTACAAATTACGGGATAGTCAAATATTCATGTTTTCTTGTAAATATCTTCTCTTTGGAATGATTCTAAATATGATGGAAAATATTGCCACTTGCTGAACAACAGCCTGACCCTACTAAGAAAATAAGAAAAAATAAAGTTACACAACTTGGACCACAAGGGGTTCATATACCTGTTTGTGTGTACTATGGCTTGAAATTCTCTAGTCTGCACCACCTTTTCCTCCTCCAAAATACTCACACATGCATCTCAATTGCTATCCTATGCTCACTTTTATGTATGTAAGATGGGGATGTTTACACTTGTCTTTTACTTACTTGTTCTTAAAATATCATGAGGAATTGATGTTTCTTCAAGTGGAGCTATTAAATGTCCTGGAACTAACAAGATATACATCTTAATATTTTAAATATAGTCTGAAACACTTCATTTCCATTGGATGTTGTGTTGCAGTGTCTGATGATTGCTCCTTCAGTAAATGAAAATTATTATTCTCAAATTAAATCAGAAACCTTTGCATTGCCACTTCAAGATGTACATTGCTGATCAATATTTAATGCTTTGGAAAGATGATGTAAGGTAGCTAGTAATTTTTTTATGTTCAGTTTAAGATAACTTAAGTTTTCTGCTTTTTACTTATATTTTGTCATCATGACTTCTTCATTGTTCTTTGTTGTCAAGTATAGCTAAACTTCCTAGCAGAGTGGAAAAAACGATTTCCAGGTTTCTCAAGTTTTCTTGTATCAATTTAAATAGATGGTTTCAGGAAACACATACTTCTGTGAACAAACTCTCTACACATAGTACTGATTAACAAAACTACATATGGCAAGACCTCAAAGAGAATGACAACGAGTCATTGCATGACTCTACTTAACATGGTTTTTGAACAAAATTTTCTGTTCTACATTAACTAGTTCAGATTAATAATGTAGTTATGCTATATGAATTTTTGTACACAAGTACCAACTATTTGTACTAGTTTTATATATGACTTCATTTACAACAGTACCAGATTTTGTAATCAAAAATAGAGAAACTTTGGAATAAAATTACATATAACAACAATAGGCATATCATACAAAATTTTTGTGAGTAGTCAGTATTTGAATATAGAAACAGTTCTCAGAAGTATTATATATTGATACAAATGTCTGTTTAAGATAAATGACCTGCTAGTAACAAGCAAAGATATTTTGAATTTTGCACATTGTACATGTGACAGGTGTTCAGGCTGCATACTAAAATAATGTCTTAGATTGTGTACTAAAATCAGTTTATGGCATTGTCCATTTTCATTACAGGTGTTTCAAGTGGTTAAGTTGCTACATTCCCATCAGAAGAGAACACACATCCCATGTTGGCGATCCATATTTGTTTTCTGTTGTTTACCTTGATTGATTATTCTGAATACTGAGAACAAATTTACTCCCTTATCTTTGTACTATCAGGACTTGTGCTTCATTTCTAATGACCTTGTCAGCAAGAAAACACGAAAGACTGATATTCCTAATATTCACTTTACTTCTATAACATGTATTCTTTTAATCCTAATCAATTTTTGTTGCAGGAAAATACAGTAATAGTAAAAATTATAAACGACTTCCAAAGGTGGTGGTTCAGCGCTGTCCCACTTATGTTTGTGTGCCACCAGCAGTTCCGTCTCCATCTCCAGGGCCTTGTCCAGAACCCCCAACATGTCCACCACCACTTCAACAGGTATATACATCTTTCACTGTAATATTACTGAAGTTTGTTGATTGTTCTGTCACCATATCTTTATATAATTAGAATAATTATTAAAAATCACAAATAAACAAATATATAGAAGTTCTGGATTCAGAAAAACCGATGGTAGACAGGATTGCAAATACACTTTTATTTGTTTTATAGTTTCAGTTTATCTACAAGCCATCTTCCAATCTTAATCATTTTTCTATAGTCTCCATATGACTGGCTTGGCACATTTATCTTACTGTTTGACATGGTCATGACAACACCTCTCATATCACCATTTTGACCATATCAAATAATAAGAAAGAAATATATGATGTAGAGCTATTTTAGTGCTTCTCTTTCATCCAGGGGTGAATCAAAGTATTGGACCTATACTGCCCCCATAATTTATTTTTTAATATAGATTGAAGAAAGGCAAAACTATGTTCATACCATTTGTAGTTTCAGAGATACCATTTTACAGTATTACCAGAGATGCAGACTTTGAAACTCTGAAGTTAGCAGGAAGTAAAAGTTTATCTAAAACTTGTACAGAAGTCAGACTGCAATAATAAGAGTTGAGGGACATGAAAGGGAAATAGTACTTGAGAAGGTAGTGAGAGTGTAGTGGCCTATCCATGACGTTCTTTAACATCTACGTGTAGCTTATGTATGATGTTATTCAGTCTGTACAAGGAGCAAGCATTAAAGTAGACTAAGGAAAAATTAAGAGGAATTTAAAGTTCACAAAGATGGAATAAAAAAATTGTGGTTTATTGATGACAAATTCAGTTAAATGGAATGGATAATGTCTTGAAAAGAGGTTATCAGATGAATATAAACAAAAATAAAACAAAGATTCAGGCCAAACTTAGGAAATCAAATTTGCAAAATAAACACTAATAGCAGTAGATGACTTTTACTACTTGGGTAGAAAAATAGCTGATGTTGGCTGAAGTAGAGAGAACATAAATAACACAGACCAGCAATAGCAAGAAAAGCATATCTAAAAGACAGAAATTTAATAACATTCAATATAAATTTTAGTGTTTGTATTGTCACCTAGTGTCCACCTGGGCGCAGTCATTGATGAAACACTATATTTCGACAGTGAATCTTGCTGGCATCTGTGGATGAGTGTATTTGATATGTTATGGCTCCTGTATACTCTTTTATCATTCCCCACCCTGATCCCCCCTGACCGACTGCGCACAGTGTCAACTGGAGTATCAGTGGGAGACCACAGTCACCAGTCCCTGATAGCATCTGTATCCACCATCAGGTGTGGATGTCACTCTTCGTCAATGTTGTGCCTTCAGTTAGCTGAGCACTAGGTTCTATGTTTTACTAAAAGTAAAGCCACTTTCCCTATTGACAAGGCCATCAGCAACTTGTATCTCCACAGTCTCCTTTAAGTTGCAATCTCAAAATGATGAGGTTTGTCTTAGCACTTCATATTTCACAGAATCTGCAGTGTTCTGCAACTGTAGATTTTGGGGGTGATTAAGTTCAGTGTGTCACCTGTGCTTCTGGCACCTTTCTTCAACTATCCACAAAGTATGCCCAATTATGCCTAATTGCATTTATATGGTATAATATAGGCACCTAGTTTATGGAGCTGCAACTTGTGTACAAGTACAGTGGTATTGTTTCAGTTCTGCACAAGCCTGTTTCACAGGCATTTCACAGGGTACAAATCATGTCACAGCCCAAAATGTGTCTGTGGAAGGGTGCTTCCATTCTCATTCTGAATGTCTATTAGTGTATACCCTTTCAGTATACCTCTATGCCACCTGCATTTCAAATGCCCAAATAAATAAAATATGTGTTACTAAATAACAACAATTATACAGAAGGCTAGTACGTGACAGCCCTGGAAACATTCACTGATAATTAGATGGTGTACACATTGTATTCCATAGTACAACATTTTGGGAGAGAGGCTAAGTTGTGTCTGCAGTCAACTCCAGTGACCTCTAGCCTTACCTGGCCATGATGAAAAATATTTGTTTACCAGGCCTTCTTTGCCCAACTCCATCTTGTGTGCTGATCTATGACAGATGACGTGTCTGCTACTCTCATACAGGAGTGTTACACATCCACAGCCAGTGTACTGTGTATTTTTCATAGTTTGTTCCGTTACGATGTGTCATTAAATTCAATATAGCATAAGCAGGGACCATTTCAGGAAACAGACAAATGAAACCACAATTTAAAAATCATTTTATTTTCCATCGACATTGAACATTGCGGGAAACATCATCAACAGTATTTGCATCAGCAGACACATTGTAAAGTTTAAATTTGAAATATTCCTTCCCTCCCCAATCCCATCCTGGTTGGGTAAAATCTAGGCAGCTAGCACCATTGTAGATGGATAAGTTAATATTTTTAGCAGTGTGATAATAACTATATTTTTTCTGTAGTTTTGGATTCAAACAGGGACCTGTTTGCTCATACTTGCACAGGCTGCCTGATTGAATCATTCCATCACCACTTGTATGCATGCTGTTGATGAGTTCCTTTAATATGTTGCCAAATGAATTTAACTTGTTTTCATTTGTTTCAATGTATGTGAAATGTTATAAGTTAAATTAAGTTATTTAGTGCATTAATAAAGATGAAAATTTAATTGTGGCGAGGGACTGGAATTTTATTCCGGAAAAAAGAAGAGAAGAATGAAAGGGAGGCTGTGTGGCACAATTTCACACACTGAACATTTTAACATTACTACAACTTTAATTATCAAGAAAGAAAGGTTGTATGGTAAACAGACCAGTAGGTGTTAGAAGGTTTCAGGTAGATTGCGATTATAAAGGTAAGATACAAAGAAACTTCCTGGCAGATTAAAACTGTGTGCCCAACCGAGACTCGAACTTGGGACCTTTGCCTTTCGCGGGCAAGTGCTCTACCATCTGAGCTACCGAAGCACGACTCACGCCCGGTACTCACAGCTTTACTTCTGCCAGTATCTTGTCTCCTACCTTCCAAACTTTACAGAAGCTCTCCTGCGAACCTTGCAGAACTAGCACTCCTGAAAGAAAGGATATTGCGTAGACATGGCTTAGCTCAGATGGTAGAGCACTTGCCTGCGAAAGGCAAAGATCCCGAGTTTGAGTCTCGATCGGGCACACAGTTTTAATCTGCCAGGAAGTTTCATATCAGCGCACACTCCCCTCCAGAGAGAAAATCTCATTCAAGATACAAAGATTTCAAAGGCAGGTTTTAAACTGTGAAACATTTTGAAATGCAAAAATATTGGATATTTCAAACAATAGAAAATCCAGGATGGAATGTAACAGTATTATGGGAAGAAAAGTTGTTAATCACCATCCATATAGCAGGGACACTGAGTGACAGATAGGCACAGAAGACTTTCACAGTTATAGCTTTTGGGCATTAAGGCCTTCGTCAACAATAGACACACATATGCACACAAGCACTCACACACAAACAAACACACACACACACACACACACACACACACACACACACACACACACACACACAAATGCAACTCACACATGACTGCAGTCTCAGGCAACTGAAACCACACAGCTACTGTTATGCAGGAGTGTTTACTCATCCACAGGCAGTGTACTGGGTATTTTTCATGTTTTGTTGGTCCGTTAAGATGTGTCATTAAATTCAATATAGCAGAAGCAGGGACCACTTCATGGAACTTTGTTGTGCCTATCTGTGACTCAGCATCTCCATTATATGTTGAATTTTGGGAATTTATGAGATATGAGTTGCATAAGTTGATACAACCAGAGCTTGTTGAGCATTTCAAAGGGAGCATTAGGCAATGGCTAACTAAAGCAAAATGAAAAAGTACAATAGAATATACATGGATAGCTTTGAATGATAAAATGCTGAAAGCAACAGAGGAAAAACTAGACAAAGAGACAATACTAAAAGCCAATACCTAGCAAAAGTGCTTGAATAATATGTGAGATATTAAATGTATTAGGTGGAAGGATAAAATATAAACATCCAGCAGATGAAGTACATAAAAAATATTCCAGCATCTAAAAACTTAGTTTGATAGAAAAGATAAAATGGCAAAGCAGGAATTGCTAGGACAGAAATTCAAAGCTCTAGAAGCATACATCATTGTAAGAAAGATAGATACTGGAATATCAAGTAAATTTGTGGGGAAAAGAAGGGCAATTGTATGAACATTAGGATCTCAGATGGCAAACCATTACTAATCAAAGAAGAGAAGACTGAAAGATCAAACAAATACATAGAAGAGCTATAAGAAGGAAAGAAACTTGAAGGTAGTTTTATGGAAGGGAGGACCAAGTAGATGTAAATGAGATAGATGTTGGAATACATAAAAAATAATTTTATGTACTAAGGGAAAACAAAGCATGAGAGTAGCTGACATTTACTCAGAGTTATTAAGATCCTTGAGAAAATCAGACATAAAAAACTGTTCCATGTGGTATGCAGGATATATTAGG
Organism: Schistocerca gregaria; assembly: GCF_023897955.1. Taxonomy (NCBI): domain Eukaryota; kingdom Metazoa; phylum Arthropoda; class Insecta; order Orthoptera; family Acrididae; genus Schistocerca; species Schistocerca gregaria. The sequence continues at coordinate 171,415,718 of NC_064922.1, forward strand.
GAGTCAAAATACTCTCAAGCTCCAAGCAGAATTTAATAACCACTATGCTAAAAGAAGTAAGGTGCTGACAGTTGTGACTGCTACAGAATCATTTGATTGATATGTCGCCATTTACTCATTCCATTCTTTGTAAGTGGGACTGGCCTTTTTCTGTACTGAAAATATGATGGCATAAGGATGAAACTTCAATCCACATATCCCACAGCCATAAAAATACTGGAATATTGGTTTGATAGTGTTCACTAAAGATGTTCATGATGTAAATTTCCACCAGTGTTTGTAGAGATAAATGGAAAGTCTGATAGAAGCCAACCTGTTATAAGATCAGGTTAGGTCTGAAGAAATGTGTGGACACAAGTGGCAATATTGACCCTACAACTTACCTTACAAAATAGGTTGAAGAAACATAAATCTCCAATCAAACTTTCTAAGTTTTTCAAAAATGTTTAAAATGTTGACAGAAGTCCTGATGTTAAGAGTGATAAAATACAGTTATCAAAAGATTATTACAACTTGTACAGAAACAAGACTGCAGCTCTCTGAGAGTTGAATGACCTGAAAGGAAGACAATTGTTGAAAGGAAGTGTAACAGGTTTGTAGCCTATTTAAAATGTTATTCAATCTGTCCTTAAAAGAAGTAGTAAAGGAAACTAAGGAGAAGTTTGAAAGAGAAATTAAAGCTCAGGAAGAATTAAAATTCACTGATGACAATATAATACTGTCAGCAAAGTACTTGGAAGATCAGCTGAATGAAATGGACATTGTTTTTAAAAGAGGTCATAAGATTGAACATATATAAAATTAAAATAAGAGGAATGGAGAGTAGTGGAATGAAGGTAGATGGTGCTGGGAAAATAAGATTAGGAAATGAGTTGCCGAAAGCAGTGGCGAGTTTTGCTATTTTGACAGCAAAATATCTAATGGTATTAGAAGTAAAGAAGTATAAAATGTAGACTTGACAATGGCAAGAATACATTTGCAGAGAAAAATAAATCTGCTAATATCCACACTAGTATTGTAGATATGAAAGTAACTATGTCTGTTACATTTTCATGACTAGACCAATGAACACATTTCGATTAAATTTGGTATGGAGATAACTTGAACCCTGAGGAAGAACATAGGCATCTTTAGAAAGAATAGTATTTTGTCTTGTGTTTGTTGGAGATCATACACAAAATTTTGAAATGTGGAGTTACAGAAAAATATTGAAATTTAGACAGGTAGATTAGGGCTGTAACTAATGAAGGGATACTGAATCAAACTAGGGAAAAAAATATTTATGGCACAGAATGAATCAAAGAAGGGCTAGATTGACAGGGAACTTCCTAAAGTAATGGTGAATAGCTAATTTGGTAATTGAGATATTTGTGGGAGTAACAATTATAGAGGGAGAAAAAACTTGGAAAAAGTAAGAAAATTCAAATAGATGTAGGTTGTAATAGTTATGTAGAGCTAAAAAGAATGGGAAGCTGTGTCCGACAACTCCAACAACCATATGATCATCCTACATCCCTTTTTTATGAGCTTCTTAGATACTTAGTCTTTTCTTTCTAGATCTTTCACACATTTTTCTTTTTGCTGTCTATGCTTTTCCTTGCTCAGGGTTTCCATAAAAACTTTGTTCTTGTTAGGTGGAAAAGCTAAGCACAAATGGATGCCCAAATTATACTTGTGAACCGCCTGAACCTCCAAATGCAGTATGCAACTTGACTGGTATCTCCTTCAGCACATTTGATGGTGTTGGGTTCCAGTACAGATGGTGTGTGCATATGTTAGCAAGAGACAATTCACATGAGGAAGAGAACTGGGAAGTAACAAGTAAGTAATACTTGATGTGTGAGTTTGAGACCTGATTGATGATCTCATCAAGGGTCAAATACTTTGACATAAAATTCTTATTGTATGTGAATATCCTGAAGTATATGGAGTTATCCAATAAATGCAACTTCACACTTCGTTCAAAGGCTCTTGTCTGTAAATTAATAAGAGTGTAATTGATTAAAAATGAATATGTCTGTATGCATTCAAGTACCAACAGAATATTCCAAATGTGTTGAAGAAGTTGACATAACTGCCTGTGTTTCAGTGTAATGTATTCTGGGACCCATAAACATCATAGTTCTTTAAATTTCATTGTCATTTTACATGAGATGTAGTTATTTACTTATCTTTTCATCTTGCCATATAGTAGACTTTAGTGTTTACAATCTTTCCATACGACATTTATGGACCAGTATCATCTCCAAGGCAATATTTTTTCTTTGCTTTCAATTATCACAGTGATCAGATAAATCTCTGCCACACAAGCATACTATAGCCCACTGCATAATTTGTTTTTGCAATTTCATTTCCCAAGCCCTCAACGAGTTTTCCATAGGTTCCTTCACAGCTGTCAACATATTTGTTTTCTATTTCCTGTGTTTATTTAGTTTACATTGTGTTTTTCCTTTCTTCTTTTAATGTCCTAAACCCCGCCCATCCCCTTTTTCAGTAAACTCCCTCATCAACCCCCCACAGCAAGCAGAGGACACCTTGTTAACCATTTTCGTCTACCACATAACACATCCCCTAAAAATCCCTCCCAATATTCCACAGAATCAAGAACCCAGACCAACCCAAGACATTGTTACAAACTATCAATCAAAAAAAGTCAACCCTCCCAAAATTTCATTCATATCCAGTGGCATCACTTTAAGCCATACATGCAAGATCAGTCATGCTGAATTTGTCAAAGACTTCCTATAATCCCTACAACATAAACACTTGTTTTGTCATCAAGTCTTCTGCGAAAGCCAACCAAAATCTAACTCTAAATCTTGCTTCCTCTGGTTGATACTTCCATCCAGTTCTAACTCTTCTTCACTCCCACCTAATCAGCCCCTGGTTACCTTCCAGGAATTTATTGCCTCTTCTTTTTCTGGAGTCTTTAACTTACATCTATGCAGGTTCAGCATGTCTACTGTTGGATTTTGCAGGGTTAATTTAAGGGGTAGCAGAGCTGGATGCCATTCCTGTCACCAGCCCATTCCCCCTACTACCACCACCAATCCCCTCCCAGGAGGGAATATGTGTACACCAAACTCATGCATATAGTGCATCCATGTGAAAGCGTCTGAACATTTTCTAAATGTTTTCGTATTGTGTAACTGGGTCAGGCTTGGGTACCATCACTGTATTCACCTGCTCGATGTGGGAAACTCCCCTCTAACTTGGATAACATGCTGCTCCTAGGTCCCTCTCCAATAACAATAACCTCTTGATGGAGGAAGGAACAGTGATCCACAAACTGAAGACAGATCCCAATTTAATCACTCTCTCTGCAGACATAGCTCCACCACTCTCACAGTGAACTACATTAGTACTTGTTATAATCTATCTGCCACTTACCGACTCTTCCATCCACAAACACTTCCAAAATGAAAGTTCAATATAACCTCAAATTCCTACTCAAATCCTCAGGTTCATACCAGGATGTCTGCCCAGTCCATCTTTCTCCTCCCCCCAACTACTAACCACACAACCACCTTCTACACAACTCCCAAAATCCATAAACTTTACCATGTGGCCACACCATTGTAGGTGGTTAAAAAGAATGTTGGTTCTTTTTGACTAATTTCCCTTATCAAAGACACAACTCACTTCCTACAACTAATGACTGTATAACTTCCTATATCCCTACTTTTCAATATCGATGCCACAACTCTCTACACTAATATTCCCCATGCCAATGGTCTTGCTTCTGTTGGACACTACCTCTCCCAATGTCCTACTGATTCCACACTCACCACCTCATTCCTTATACACATGACGGACTACATTCGCAAACAAAACCAGTTCTCCTTTTAGGGCAATATACAAAACAAACCTAAAGAATGGCCATTGCAACCTGCATGGCATCCTTCTGTGGCAGCCTGTTTATGGGCCATCTAGAGGAACTCTACCCACCTAAAACTACAACCCGTTGGCTGGTTCAGGTTCATTGTGATATCTTCATGGTCTGGAGCCAGGGTCAAAGGACACTATCCTCATTCCTTCACAACTTCAGCCACATTCTCTCCAATCCAGTTCACTTAGTCTTCCCCAGTCCTTCCTTAATGCTGACCTCCACCTCTCTTATGGATTGCTATGAACCTCTGTTCATGTCAAGCCCACGAACCATCAACATTACCACTAATTTGCTAACTGCCATTCCTGACACACCAAAAACTCTCTACTATCTAGTTTGTCCATCTGCAGTGTTGAGCAGTCCCTTGCCCATTATGCTGAAGGCCTAACTAGCACCTCCTCAGACATAACTCCCCCAAACCTAGTCCACCATTAGATTAACAATGTGACATTCACTTATGTTCCTGTCAACCAACCGTATGAACCAACTGCAAAGAACCACTGCCCTCATCAACCAATATCATACCAGACTTTTTTGCAAAGCAGGAGCCACAGACTGTTAGTCTTCTCAACTTGTTGCTGATTTACAGTTGCCAGTAACTGCCAGACATCTGTGACAATTATGTCACGTGACAAACATCTCACATTCAGGAAACAACTGCAGAAACCTGCTTTAACACCCAAATGTAAACAGATGAGCCCAAGATTATGCAGTACTTCACAACAACAAACTATTTTCGATGCATCTTTCTCGTGGGCCTCATTTTGATGAGCATGATGTCACAACTATTTACATTTCTAACAGGTCATGGGAAAATATTGTGAGTGTTGGTTTGAGAAGCATTACTTTCAAAGTAAATTTGCTTTTACACAAGATGAATTTACAAGTGAGAATGGGCCATAAATTTCAGAAATCGCAGAGTGTTAAACTCTCATTCAAAGTTTAACACTAAGGACCAGCCACTTAGAAAAATCTCAGGCCTACAAGATCATCCATTTATGCCATTACTTAAATTTTTACTGGCACATTGGTGTTTGATATATCTTAAAATGTAACATAAACTAAAAAAAGACCAAGTTTCAAGGTTAGTTTTTCATATTTATTTTAGTTCTTTCATAGATTACAAATTAAGCAATAACGATGGCAAAAATTGTAATTATCCTCCAATGACATGTAATTTTACATCTAATTGGCTTCTCTGTGAAAAAATAAGTGCTTGATGGAACAGCTATGTAACCCACAAAATGCTTGGTGCACAGCAGTGAAATTTATAATTGCGCTCATCAGAAATATTCAACTACTGCAATTGAAACTATGCTCTTATGATCTGCCTAGCCACACCCTCAGAAAAACATAGGAAAAACTTTATGATTGCAAATATATGTAAAAGCTTAGTTTATCTTGTAGCTATTCTGTTTGTATATGGATTTAAATCATGAACTTTTCTTATTTGTGTCTTTGTGCAACTTAACAATGATGTTGCAGTTGGCTGGCTACATCATGTGCCCTATGCTCCGAATACCTGCTGTCATTGGCTGGCAAGATCATATGATATGAGCTATGATTGGCTGACAAAAGCACATCACAATCTTAATTTCAGTGCTTTGGAAGCTATCGTGATGTATTTGGTGGAATTTGTGTTTATACTTTCATAACATGAAAATATGCAGTGTAAAAGTTGCTGCACATCAAAGGTCATTCAGAAACAAGTTTTTTCTTTATGTGTTTCATATCCTAAAGTGCTGGTAAGTTCTATGCCAGTGTATAAAACCTTCACCAAGCAAAGGGCTGTACGTTCTACAGCTCAGAAGGGAAAGTATATCATCACTTAATACAGAAAAAATATACTTTCATCTAGCAAAAAGTGTACTTTCACCAAGGAAAATATTTTTTCACCTTAGGAAAAGTGTATTTTTAACCAGGAAAAATCTTGTGGTATTCTGTCTTTATCTGATTTCAGCCACTGTACGTGTGAGAGGTTGAATGAAGTTTGGAAAGCAGGAAAGAAATACTGGTAGACTGAGGTTTTGTAAGTGGCTCATGAGTCATGCATGCATGTACTCAATCAGTAACAGGATTGCCAGAGATAGGAGAACTTCTGAGTTTGAATCCCAGTCCAACACATGTGTAGAATATTATTTCAAGTAATCTTGATAAGGTATTTGTGATCAAATGACAAGCCCTCTATGTGTGAAATACATATTAAAAATAATATCCTCTTGAGAAATTGTTTATAATTTTAAGTGAAGTTTGTCTCTGTATCTTACTGTTCAAAGAAAACATAAAGATTTGTCCAATTTTAAACAGTGAAAAATCCAGGATGGAAAAACAACAGTGAGATACTGTGGTCATGTGTGTGTGAGCTGTGCTTGTGTTAATGTGTGTGCTTTCTAATCAAGCAGAAGGCCTCTGGCTGAAAGCTTAAATGTTAGCAATCTTTTTGTTGTGCCTCTATGCGACTCAACATTTCCTCTATATGGTGAATCTTCTCAATGTCCAGTTTAGTATGAAACGTAACACGGTTCCCATCAGGTCATTGAAGTTAAGTGTTGCCGGACTAGCACTTGAGTGCATGACCGTCCAGGTCTGCCAAGCACTGTTGGTGAGCGGGATGTACTCAGCCCATATGAGGCCAACTGAGGAGCTACTTGATTGAGAAGTAGCACCTCTGGTGACAAAGACTGGGAGTGGTGAGGAGAGCGGTGTGCTGACCACATACCCCTCTATGTCGCATCCAGTGATGCCTGTTGGCTGAGGATGACGCGTTGATCAGTCGGCACCATTGAGCATTTCAAGGCCTGTTCAGCTAGGGTTGTGTTTATGGAATATATCACTGGTACTTAGGTGAACATGGACATGTTGGAAATTAAAATACACTTATTGATATTCCAGAATAATTTAGTTTTTTGTGAACCAGCTTCTGACTTTTAGGCTACTCTCAGATAACTTAAGACCAATGAAATAGTCCATACATGAGCATGACTTTGTAGATGTGCAAAGATTGTTTTTCCAAAAACATGTACTCTTTTTCAACTGTAGACTTCATTTGTTTGTAGATTCTTTGAGTATTTCATTTTGCACACGTTTTTGTATAGATATATAGTCATAAAAATTTACATATCTTCAGAAAAGTGCAAACTTGCACAACTATAAACTCTTGTTGGTGTTATGTGGAGTAGGTAGTTTAGTCTCAGGTTCTCCGAGGATGGCCTAGAAAGCCAAAAATCAATTCACAATGAACTCTAAAACAAATGTTATTGTCGAAAGTCAGTAGTGTATCTTGGTTTTAGATATTAGTTGTGTTATGGTTATTACAATAGCGTTGTGCTGTTATATTATCTTGTAAGTTATCAGAGTACTGGTATATCTTTGTAAATACATACCTTGTGTGTGGTAAGTGTTATAATGACTGCTTCTCCTATTAGTAAAAATGTACAGGATGGCTCTCATAATAGTATAAAATTTTTGTATTTCAGTTAATCGGAACTGCACAACAATTATGCAATGCTCTCCATACCTGCACATAAAACATGATGCAGATTATGTCAATCTTCGGTCTGATTTGAATGTTGAATTCAGTGATTATACTTATGCTCCTGACCAGGTAAGAAGTAATTTCATTGTAGTTTTCATTAGTGTTTCTCCCAACATTTCAGAACTGAAACCTGTAACTTTAGCCTCCAGAATGTTACATAAAATAAATTGTTAACTCAGCTACAAATCTCAGGACATACCAGTCAACTGCACTGAGAAGAACTCAGAAATTACATAATGCCTGCTACTTTTGCCTTATTTAACGATTTCATATTTGAGAATGATATATATGTATAATTTGTATGTTCTCTTTGTGTGTTCTCTCTACCCTTACTGTACTCTTCTTTGCTTTTTATTTACAGTTGTAGCTGATCAATAACTGGTCATCTGTCCAATTTTCAGTCACATTAGGATGCATAAAGCCTTTTTCTTATTATCTATTTATTTTTATCACTATTTTCACCTATGTCCTAGTTATGATAAATATGTATTGGTCATTGTGGACAGAATATATTGGCAGTGAATATGACATCACAAGAAAATAGAAATTATATGTGAGACCAATTATTTTTGCCTAAATTTTGTTGTTGGATTTCCCATTTTAAATATAGTGAGACCGTCAGTCTTGGAACGTAAGCAATTTACTTATTTTCAGTCATGGATCTTGCCAAGGTGAGGAGGCTTGTTATACAGATATTTGTACTGTAAGTGCAACCACAATAGAAGGTATCTGTGGAGAGGTCAAACAAACATGTGGTGCCTGAAGAGTGGCAGCAGCCTTTTCAGTAGTTGCAGGGGTAACACTCTGCATGATTGACTGTCGTAGCCTTGTAACTTCAGCCAACGTGGCCTTGCTGTCCTGGTACTGAAATGGCAGGAAACAAGGGAAAATTACAGCCATTATTTTGCTGAAGGGCATGCAGCTTTCCCATATGGTTAAATGGTGATGGCATCCTCTTGGGTAAAATTGCTCCCTTCAGATTTCCGAACAAAGACTACTCAGGAGCATGCTTTCATTATGAAAAACAAAACTGACATTCTGCATGTTGGAACATAAATATTAGATCTTGTAATTGGGTAGGTAGGATAGAAAATATAAAAGAGATCAATGGATAGGTTGAAGTTAAATATAGTGGTAATAAGTGAAGTATAGTGCCAGGATGAACAGGACTTCTGGTCAAATGAGTACAAGGTTATAAATACAAAATCAAATAGGGCTAAAACAGGAGTAGATTTAATAATAAATAAGAAAATAGGAATGTGGGTAAACTACTATGAACAGCATGGTGAGTGTGTTATCATAGCTATGATAGGCATGAAGCAAACACCCATTACAGTAGTAAAGCTCATATGCTAACTACCCTTGCAGATGATGAAGAAATTCAAAGAAAATATGAGGAAATAAAAGCAATTCTTCAAATTGTTAAGGAAGAGAAATATTTATTCTGATGACTAGAATTTGATAGTGGGGAAGGGAGGCTAAGGAAAAGAAGTAGTAGATTATGGACCAGGGGAAAGGAATGAAAAACGAAGCTGGCTGGTACAATTTTACATAGACCAAAATTTTATCATTGCTAACAATTGGTTTAAGAAACATGAAATAAGCTTGTTTATGTGAAAGACACCTGGTAAACCTCAGAAGTTACAGATTGATTATACAAAGGTGAAACAGAGACGTTGGAACCAGATTTTAAACTAAGCCATTTCCAGGACCAGATGTTGACTCTGACCATAATTTACTTGGAATACAGTAAAAGATGAATGGATAGCATTGAGAGATGGTGTAGTGAAGGCATCAGAGGATCAAATAGGTAAAAAGATAAAGCCTTTTAGAAATCCTTAGATGTCACAGGAGATTTTGAATTTAATTGCAGCAAATGAAGCTGGCAAAAGGGAGTACAGACATTTAAGAAAATGAAATTGGCAGAACATGCAAAATGGTTAAGAAGGAAAAGCTAGAGGACAAATGCAAGGTTATAGAAACATGTATAACAAGGGGAAAGGTAGATACCACCTGTAGGAAAATTAAAGAGGCCTTTGGAGAAAACAGAAGCATCCGTATGAATATCAAGAAATCAGACAGAAAACCAATATTAAGCAAAGAAGGGAAAGCTGAAAGGTGGAAGGAATATGTAGAGGGGCTAAACAAGGGAAGTAAAATTAGAGCCAATATTATAGAAAGCGAGGAAGAAGATAATGGAGATAAGATGGGAGACATGGTACTTTGAGAAAATCAAAAAATGGAAAATCTAGGATGGAATGTAACAATATTAAGAAAAGGAAAATGTGTGTGTGTGTGTGTGTGTGTGTGTGTGTGATCTATTTTTGATGAAGGCCTTATGGGCTGAAAGCTTTATTTGTGATAGTCTTTTTGTGGTGCCTATCTGCGCCTCAGGTGAGTTACGACTTTCCTTTTTCCTGTGAGAAAAAAGTGACAGGGTAGTGAAAGACCTAAGTTGAAACAAGATCCCCGAGGTCCCTGTATTTATTCAGTCTGTATATTGAGCAGGCAGTGAAGGAAATCAAAGAAAAATTTGGAAAAGAAATTAAAGATCAGGGAGAAGAAATAAAAACTTTGAGGTTTGCTGATGACATTGCAAGTCTTCAGAGATAGCAAGGACTTTGTAGAGAGTTCAACAGTGCGGACAGAATCTTGAAAGCAGTTTAGAAAATGAACACCATCAAAAGTAAAACAAAGATGATGTAGTGTAGTCTAATTAAATCAGGTGATGCTGAGGAAAGCAGGCCAGGAAGTGAGACACCAAAAGCAGTAGATGAGTTCTGCTATTTGGGCATTAAAACAAGTGATGATGGTTGAAGTAGATAGGATATTAAATGTAGACTAGCAATGCCAAGAATAGTTTTTCTGAAGGAGAGAAATGTGTTAACATCAAATATAAATTTAAGTGTTAGCAAGTCTATTTTGAGACCTCACAGTATCATAAATTTTAATATTAAAGGTAAGTGTTGATGGGAGTAGTATAAAAATTGTGAAGGGAGACCAAGAAATGAATACAGTAAACTGGTTCAAACAAATGTCAGTTGCAGTAGTTATTCAGAGATGATGGGGCTTGCATAGGATAGAGTAGCATAGAGTGCTGTTCAGACCGGTCTTTGGGCTGAAGACCACAACAGCAACTACTTTTCATAGCCTTGTGAACACACCTGTTGCTGAATTTGCCCAATACATCATTCTATCAATATAATGCCAGCTTCCTCTTTGCAGATACCAAATCCATCACATGGTGAACTATTTGTCAGATGATTTTCATTGTATATCAACTGACATGTATTCATGCTCAGCTTTGCATTTCAACATGGTGATCTTTAAGCAGTCGTTGAGTGTGAATGGATACAGAGTTTGTATGGATAACACCAATAACAAGCAGTATGCAGTAAAACAGCTTTTTCTGCAATGCAGTAGCAATGACCTTGCTACCTGCTTCACCTTAACTAATTTCATTTCTTACTCGCAACACCAGAACTTGGACTCCTGTAAGATGACATATAATTTTCCATATTTCCAAATTTGTTTGTTGAAAGCATTTGAGGTTCTGCTACGTCTCAGTTGATATTGGAGTTTTATGTGGCTTTCATAATAAATCCTGATCTGTCTCATTCCAATCTCTCCAGGATAGCCTGCATTGCTTATTGAGATGTGTGTGTGTGTTTAATGGATTTAGAACATTCAGTGGCAAGATCATTAGTGCCATCTCATTGAGATCATCATGGATGCACCCACACATGTGTTATACAACTATAATGTCATCTATTCAAAATCTGGCATCATGAAGAGACATGACACGACCATCAGTATGGTGGTAGCATATGAAGCAACCAGTGGTAGAATTGTGTCCATTGGTGGAAACCTGTTCTGTTTAGTACTGCTACCCTTTACAGATGTCACGTGTGATATGCATGGTGATGTGAAGCACTACACACAGTGCATGGTGATGTGAAGCACTACACACAGTGACATGATTTTTGTGGCCCACTTGACATGTAAATGTTGCACATATATTATAATACACATTTCTATGTGACAGCATTTGTATAAGGCAAGTTCAAACACCATGCATATGCCCAGGTAATATAAAGTCAATTTCTCACATGTGTTGATGCATCCTGTTGATGTGTATCCTGCTGATGATTACTACCTGTGTAGAGCATACATCCTGATCATACATGAACAACATTTTGCCTGAGTCTTAATTTTCCTCTTAATCGCTTAAGGCTTCCTGTACTCTACATGGTGATGTTACATAGGAAGACAAGTTTGTGTGTGTGTGTGTGTGTGTGTGTGTGTGTGTGTGTGTGTGTGTGTGTGTGTGTGTGTGTGTGCGCAAAATGTATGAAAATGTATTTTTACATTCAGAACACATGTTTGCCACATTCTGGACATTCTGCTACTTCACTGAATGTAGTATGAGTGTAAATTATGTCATAAACTGTAACAACATTTTGTGATTATAAGTCTTATTATAATAGCTTACAGTGGTATTGTGAATATTGTCTGCTGTTAAACTGAATATTTCCTACGTTTAATGTTTTATCTTGAGTTAGACAAAATTAACCATGATTTTTAAGCTATAAAATATATTCTTTTTTCAGATTTCAAACATTGCTTCTGAGAACAAAGAATTTATGGTAAACCGTGTTGGTGACAGTTTGTACTTCCAGTCAAACCGATATGGTTTCTGGGTTACATGGGATGAGCAAGCATCAGTGAAAATTGGGGTATGTAGTTTCTTATTGTTTAAAAGTTTGCTCCAATAAAACAAATGCACAAGCTTAGCACCATTATTAGGTGACAAAATAAGTACTCTTACTGCACTTGAGCAGAATTACTCATTTTTGTTGATAATTTTTTATAGTAACAGTTGAAAAACAAGTGTTCCACACCAAGAAATCAGAATAAAATATTGATAAAATAAGACAGTACAATAATGTGGCAAGCAACATGTGGTGCATTACCCAATACTTCTTTCTCACTAAAATGCAGGAACTCAGTGTAACATTAATACTTAGATACAATACCTCTTCAGACAACCTATGCCTATTCATTAGCTTTGCACAACTTTATTACATTTCATAAAGGCCTTCTTTGGTTCATATAATGTAAATTTGGTAGTCAGAATATTTTTACACAGCTAGTGAAGCTCTTCAAACCAGGTTTTATATTCAACAATAAGAATAGGGTAGATTACTATTCACCACATAGAGAAAGTATTCAGATAGGCTCTCAGACAAAAAACTCTTTCCAAATTAGAAAACATATACATATTCTCACAAGCACAACTCACACATACATGGCCAGTGCCTCTGGTCATTGGGATCTGACTGCCCCTGCAACTGCCGTGAACAGCAATCTGCTGGTGTGGGTGATGCGGGTAAGGAGGAGATGTGAATCATGAAAGGGGAGGGATAGCGGGTTGGGGGTGAGGAAAGATGCTATGCTCCCTGTGGAACCATGCAGGGATGTGCTGGGGACAGGATGAGGTGATAAGTACCAAGATGGGAAGCTGTCCTGCGGGCGGGGGATGAGACAAGTAGACAAGAAGAAACAGACTAATAGGTGTGTTGGTGAGATAGAAGTGCTAGAGTGGGAGCAGGACAGGGGATAGGAAGGTGAATGACAGAGACTAGCAGAGGTTGAGGCCAGGTTGGTTGGGAGGAAATGATACTTTGTAGAGAGAGTTCCAGTCGCATACCACCTCTACCATGCCCACTGTCTGGCCACAAAGGAGCACTCCTCTTGTGACTAAGGACTGTAAAAAATTAGTCACATTCTCCACCAGGGTTTTGATTATCTATTTCCATGCCTTGAAATGAGAAATATCCTCTGACTATCCTTGTAACCCCTCCTTCAATGGTGTTCCACCACCCACCAAACCTACGCAATGTCCTTGTCCTTCCCTGCTCCACCCTTTCTCCCGAATCCTTGCCTCAAGGCTCACTAGGCCTAATGCAAGAGCTGCACCATACATCTTCCCACTACACCTACCCCTGTCCTATTTACAGGCATCTCCTACCCCAAAAAATGCAGGACTACTTGTGGAAACAACCATTGCTCTACAAACTATGCTGAAAACACTGTGTCACTTTCTGTGTGGGCATGACAACTAACAAGCTGTCTTTCTGCTCATGAGTGGCCACCACCAAACTGTGGCCAACAGCCAGCTGCTCAATGTGCTGTGCTTCACTTCAGTGACTATTTCACAGCCTGCACCACCTTGGATTCTTCCTGGTGACACCAGGTTTTCTGGTCTGCACAGGTGGGAATCGGCTCTACAATATATCCTTTGTTCCTGTAACCCTCCTGACCTCAGCATTTCCTAGTCCCTGTCCTCTATCCATCTAAACCCTTCCCTGCTCCCACTCCAGCATTAGACACTCTTCCTATCCTACCAACCACCTTCTAGTGTTTTTCCCCTTCTGCATTTCTCCCCTCTCCCTTCCCTCCCACTCTACCCCACATAGCACAGCCTCCAGACTCAGCACCTAGCAGCCCATCCTGTCTGTCCCTGCCACATCCCTGCATGCTCCCACAGCAGCTATCCCCCCCTCCCCCAGGCCCTTGCCTGACTGTGTTTGTTTGTGTGTGTGTGTGTGTTTTCTACTTTAGAAGTAGGTCTCTTTTGCCTGATATCTTAAATGTTTAGGAATATTTTTCGTTGTGACTGTTTGCAACTTATAGCCTTGTCCATATGGTGCATAGCTGTCTGTCCTTTTCCTATTGTTCTTATTCTTTCCATTGTCAGGTTTTATATTCCTTGTGCTATGGTGAGGTGCAATAACCTGTTTTCATAATAGTTGTCTTTTGTGACTTGCTATAAGTAACCTCTTAGCATTATATTGGAGGATTATTTGATCTAAGCGATATGCCATTTAAACCATCTCTCTGTGAAACCATGATCAGACTCTACTGTGGCTTTTGAGAGCCAGAAACCTAGTCTCAAAGTTACCTGCATCATTCACAAAGAAGACTCTCAGCTTGAAGTGACAAGTGCTATCTCTTAAGTGGTCATATTATGTGTTTGTTATCCTTGTGACCCAAAGAGTGTTGACAAGCAGTAATGGAATGCTATTTCTTGTGCCATTGTGGTAACTGTGACACTGTGCTGCATATTGTGTTCACATTTCCATAGGAAACAAATGAATACCTTACCTCACTGGATACACATTTGGCATCTCCCACATTTTTTTTAACTTATTAACCATAGTGGTGGGTTCATTGCTTTTAACAATTTTGAGTAGTATTTTTTGTTACAGTTATTAAGCATTTTTGTTGATGACTGTGCTACTCAAATTGGATTATATATTTCAGTAGAATATTCTGTGTGGATACAAAAGCTGTAGGCTGAAAAATTTGTCTCTGTATATATAGCCCGTATTTATTGTGGCTTCTTATAGTATAATTATGTAAGTTCATAAGTATCCTAATATTCCTGTACTCTTCCTAAGAAGCAACTGAGTGAGATCTCTGCATCTGTAAGCAATTGAATAGTCCAAATGTTTGGTGATGCCACTTCATTATAGCTACATCCTGATTTCAGTTGTTGCAATTTAATATGATGCAGTGTATACTTTGAACAGAAACTGGATTAATAATGTTTTGTTACTTACTGATCAAGTAATTTGTGTTTTGTTATGTTTTGTGGAGGAATGCAGTTGATATATCATCAAAAGTGGATACACTTCAGTATTGGAAAGTTATTTGAATGCATTAGTTGGTTTTATTGATGAGGTCGTGCCAGTTTTGTACAGTGAGTCCACAGACTCTTGAAACAAGAACCTGATTCAATTTTCAGGTTTGCCTACTTCTCAGTGGTGATGTGTGCAACTGTTTATACCACAACTAAAATAGCCACCAGTAAGAGCAAATATCTTAAATGGGTCAATGAAATACAAGGGGTATCTGAGGAAAGTAGCAAAATATGGATTGGGGTGGCATTTGTCACTGGTACAGTCATCACTTGCATAGATTCCAGATAGAAGAGGTACTATGAAATGGAAGCAACAGCTTCATCATATGATCTCAATATGAAGTACCCTACCAGTCTACATAGGCAATGACATTACATACAGGCTAGATCCAATATTTAATAAATTGGAATTTTTTCCATGCAACTCCAAAAAGAAATTTTCATAGGTAGCAATTTGTCAAGGCATCATAGAGACTCCTCAGAACAACTGCTATGTCATTACATCTTTTACAACTTCTCCTTCATCCAAATATTACACTATGGTTTGTAATACCACCTGTTAAGGTCATGTCTTACAACATCAACTCAGTAGTGAACACACCCCATAATGGAAAATCATCTGATAAGAGAAGAACTTGCTAAAATGAAATTAAAAGCAAATAATAATAGGAACAAATCAAAAAAGTGGCAGGGAATATTTTTGGAACAAAGTTGACAGTTCTGAATGAATGGCTACATGCTAGGCCTTTGCAGATTATCAAACAGAAAAATGGCTTACATGACACTATTTATACTGTCTTGCTTTGGTAGAAAGATGATGTTTTGTGTTATTTGGCATACAGTCAAAGATTTTTGTGGTGGCATATGGAACACCTATTCAATGTGCCAATAGCTTCTGTAATAAATAACAAAAGATTTTTTCCCCCTTTCGGTGTGTCCTCTGATCCAGATGGCATGCCCCTTAAAAGTCTCATGTTTTATTTTCCCTAACCCAGTGTCCAAAAACTAGTGAATCTTTTCAACTTTTCATCCAGTGTATGTGAGATATGCTTTTTTTGTGTTAGATGTAGGACTAGTGTCTACTGTATGTCAGTGAGATGCAGAAGGATCCAGTTTTTTCTCAATATTTATCTGAGTGCTGTTATAATTACTAAAATTTCACTGTTGTGTCACTGTAAAATAGAACATTAAGATATTTATACTGATTTCATTTATTTTTAAACCAGGTGACAGGAAAATTAATGGGTGCCGTAGATGGTCTTTGTGGTTTCTTTAATGGCATCCCAGGAGATGATAAACGTACTCCCAGTGGTACACAGGCACTGACTTTTGAAAGTTTTGGTGATAGCTGGATGTTGGGAGACAACCCCGAAGCTTGCAAGCAATTGGCATGTCCTGCAGATATTCAGAATGTGGCATTCCGTCTGTGCAACAAAGTCAAGTATGAACAGCCAACAGTTAGTTATTTCTCAATTTTATTTTAATTGATTTTGTATGCCATTCATGTTAATAGACTTCAGTGACTGAAAATTATGCTGCATAAATACAAGTTCTTTTCAACAAATCAGCTATGGAGAACTATGCTATTAGAATAGAAATAAAAGTTAAGTTAGATTTCCTTTCACAGCTCAGAAATTGACCCAAATAAAAACTATGAATTTATAATATTATTTGAAATAACATGCCATTATTTTTCAAGTTTGTAATCATACTAGAAAGAGCATATCTTATCAAAAATTAGAGTGCAAATACTCCAATTCAGTAAATGTATTAACTTTTTAAGCTGTTAACTCATGCAGAACATTGACATTAAAGCACATTTAGAGTTTGGTATGGTGATGTTTGTTTATGGTACTGGCAAATGTAAGATCTGAATAGTTACTTTGAAAGTGGCTTCATTTAACAGGAAGATGCTGGTTGACAGGATTACAGACATTGAATTGTGAATTTAATACACAAGGCTGCAGTTCAAATTCATAGTCATAAAAACTGCTAAGTTACACTGACTGAAACTGAGTGCAAATGGGAATATCAGACTCAGTTCAGTGTAACAAATTACTTGTTACTGGCTCCAATATCACCAAGTATTGGCAGTGCTGATGTCAAGCTAATAATTTTCTGATTTGAAGACCAACACTCAAACATTTTTGGAAAAAAATTTGCTATATTTCAGACTCCTGAATGCACCTGTTACCTCACAAGAATGATTGCACGAGTGAATACAAAGGTCCGCACTGATTCTCATGGGGTTTGGGGGGGTAGGGGGGAGGACAACAGTTTCAGGTCTTGTTTGTCCACTCTTGCAAAATATTTACGCTATCAGTGACCTGTGTTTTAAATATTACTAAATGGATGTTCCAGCATGGTAACTGCACACAACAAATTAGCAAAAGCAATCATTTACAATTAGTTAAATGATAGATGCTGAATAAGCACACATAATAAGTCACAACATTATATTTCGAGGCTGGGAGATGTGAATACATTGATGACAAGGAGAGAGCAGGAAAAGGCACAAGGACAAGGGATAACAGGTGGCTACTAGAGGATGTGGCAAAATGAAGGATAAGTATAGTAACAGTCACAACATGGGGTGAATGGAACATGATCTACAATGAGAGAGAGGGTTGGCAAGATGAAGTATAGTTTTGGTAAGAATTACAATGTGATTGTGAATGGAACATGAACTATAATGAGAAAAAAAGTTAAAAATTAAAAGGGGGAAAGGAGAGATACATGTTGAGAAAGGGAAGGAATAGAGAGTAAGCTCAAATGAGAGGGAGAGTTGAGGAAGGTAGACAGCGGCTACTAGGTTAGAGGAATTATGAGAATGGAGGACATGTTGGGGAGACAGTTTCTACATGTACAGAGGAGCTTATGCAGGAAGGATGGGAAATCAAATTACTCATGGCTCTAGTACCACAGTAAAATTAAGTTTATGAGGAGTGAAAATGTTGCTATTATATTGTGCAGTTAAAAATTAATGCAAAGGAAATTATAAGGATGAATGTGCTTCTTAATATGTAAAACAAAATATAAATTGATGAAAAAACTAACTCAAAAATAAAAGTGTTGTCATCAATAAAGTCCAGATGTATATACCCTTAATAAAATTTTTAACTCTCAGTGGTGGTCTTTGTGGTAGTAATCCACATGCCTTTATTAATCTAAGTGGAAGCCCTGCAGTAGCAGAATAATTTGTAATAATAAAAAAGTTGCTTATAACTCCAGTCTCCACTCAAACTTCACATTACAAGAAATGGTGAGGAACACTGTCCGAGCTTACACTATTAAGTTACAATATTATGTGGGAAAAAGAAGTACCTCCACTCAATGCAGGTTCCATTGCATCCAGTATGAACATAAGAATCAAGTTTTATCATTTTTATAGTTACATGTGGACATTGTGATGCTTAGAAATTGAATGATATTATTGAGGTAAATTTTCTTTATAATACACTGCAGTCACTTCTTCAATACACTGACCAAAAGATTAAATTGGATTTTCTTTATTGACAGAAGTGTATAGCATAGTTGCTATACAAAAGAACACTAATACAAAATTTTAAAAAGAAGATTGATTGTGCTTTGTAATATTTAGTGATAAAATAAGTATGGAAAAATTGGTAGATTTTTCTCAATAACATCATACCAGCATTTCTGCAGATGTTTTAAACATTTTCACTATACATACCAGACTGTTTAGTCTGTAGTAATTTTTTGTAGCCAGTAATAAAAACTAATTTCAAGAAAATTGTGGCTCATTCAACTATGAGACGTGCAATGAGAAGTTCTTTCGCTTAAGAGTAGTGATCTGATTATAATTTTTTTAACTATTTGTGTCTGTTTTATTTAATTTCATATTCAGGTAAATTGATAAGTGTTATTTCTGTTGTGAAGATACATAATGAAAAATTTACTCTGTTTATGTGCTCTAATTTCTTATATCTTACCTTTGTGGTCCTTACGTGCGTTGTTTGTTGGTGGGAGTAGAATTTTTTGGCAGTCAGCTTAAAATGCCAGTTCTCTAAGTATTCCGTGAAAAGAATGTTACCTTCCCTCCAGGGATAATCATTTGAGTTCCCAAAGCATTTCCATAACACAAGTTTTTAGGATCTATTGGTAATGAATCTAGCAGCCAGTTTTTAGGATCTACTGGTAATGAATCTATCAGCCTGCCTCTGAGTTGCTTTGATGTCTTCCTTTAATCTGACCTGCTACAGATCCCAAACACTTGAGCAGTACTCAAGAATAAGTTCCACCAGTTTCCTATATACAGTTTATAGATGAACTACATTTTCCTAAAATTCTCCCAATAAACTGAAGTTGGCTATTTGCTTCCATACCACAGTCATCATATGGTTGTTCCATTTCATATTGCTTTGCAATCTTATAGCCAGATATTTAAATGACTTGACTGTGTCAAGCAGTACACTACAAATGCTGTATCCGAACATTACAGGTTTGTTTTTCCTACTCACCTACATCAGCTTACATTTTCCCATGTTTACAGCTAGCTGTCATTCATCACATCAACTGGAAATTTTGTCTAAGTATCTTGTACTTTCCTGCAGTCCTAAGCTTTGACACCTTACTGTACACCACAGCATCATCAGCAAACAACTGCAAATTGCTGCCCACCCTGTCCTACAAATTATTTATGTATATAGAGAACAACAGCAGTCCTATCGCATTTCCCTGTGTCACTCTTGATGATAACATCGTCTCTGAGGAACACTCGCTGTTGAGAACAACATACTACGTTCTATTGTTTAAGAAGTATTTGAGCCACTCACATCTGTGAATTTATTCCATATGCTTGTGCCTTCATTAACAGAACTGCCTGCAATGGGGCACCATAGCAAATGCTTTCTGCAATCTGGAATCATCCTGTTAATCTTCATCCATAGTTCGTAGCATATCACCTGAGAAAAGAGCAAACTGAGTTTTGCACAAGTGGTACTTTCTAAAACCATGCCAGTTCAGGAACATAAGCTTCTCAGTCTCAAGTAAATTTATTATATTCAAACTGAGACAATGTCCAACGATTCTTCACCAAACTGAAGTTAGGGATATTGGTCTGTAATAATTTTGCAGCTCCATTCTTTTTCCCTACTTACATACAGGAGTCTTGTGTGGTTATTTCCAGTCACTTGGGACTTTGCAATGGGTGAGGGATTTGCAATAACTGCAAGCTAGGTAAAAGACCAATGCCGTAGAATATACTTTGTAAAACAAACTGGAATTCCATCTGAACCTGGTGAGTTATATGCTTTCAGGTCTTTCAGTTGTTCCTTTATACTGCGGATGCTTATTGATATGCCATCCATATTTGAGACTGTCTGATGTAAAAATGATGGTATGTTTGGACGATTGTCATGTGTGAACATTTTCTTGAATGCATAATTTAAAACTTAGGCTTTTGTTTTGCTATCAGACTGGTCAACAAGGGACTGGATGGAAGCCTTAGACCCATTTAGCAGTTTTACATAGGACCAGAATTTTCTTGGGCTCTCTGTAATGTACGATGGCAGTAATTATTGTATGCTTCATGCATAGATGTTATCACAGGCACATGAATCTCCACTAACCTTTGATTGTGATCATTTGTGCATTCTCTTTTGAACTGAGAGTGCAACAGCCTCTGCTTTCTCAGCATTTTCTGAATTTTGTTGTTAAACAATGGTGAGTCTTTTCCATCCTTAATCCACATACTATGCACTTAGCTCTCCATACTATGATTTACAGCGTACATAAACTTTGCCCATAATTCCTCTACATTACTAGAACTAAACAATGTCAGTTCAGTATCTAAGTGAGGTGCTAACAACTGCTTATCTGATCTTTCTAACAGAAACACTCTCATAGCCTTCTTGACTGACTTATTAATTTTTGTAACCATAGTTGCATCATGATTTCTAATCCCCGTTTCTACACTGACGTTGTCAATAAAGTCCAGCCTATTTGTAGCTACAAGGTTTAAGATTTTTTTCATTGCATATGGGCTGCCAAACTAACTGCTCAAAACAGTTTTCCAAAAATGCGTTTAAAAATTTTTCAGAAAATGTATTCAAAAATGATGTAAAAGTACTTTATTGGATGAATAAAATTAATAAATAATGAAAATACCAATACTCAGTGTCTCAATGAAAGTATGGAAAACAAGCCTGATGGTGTCTGTCAAAAGAGAAAACTTGTTAATCAGCTGCACTTGGTTCTAATAATAAATGTTCAGAGTGTATATGTATTGTTCACATTATTCTGCAGTGATTTACATTCATTTTTTGTGTTGGTTGTGTAATAAAAGATAATTTTTCAATGAAAGCAACATGGGAAGTCATCAGTAAATGATTTATCCTGCATGTGCAGAAGAAATATTTCCCCATTTTGGTCTTTTTGAATCATTAACATTATGCAGAGCTTTTTTTTCTCTTTCTTTTTCAAGGGATCCTCCATTATCTCAGTGTGCATCTGTAGAGAAACTCAATCATTTTGTGTCTGACTGCTTGGAAAGCATGTGCACCTGCTTACAATCCTCAGTTTCTGACCCAAATGGCTGCCACTGCAAAATTTTGGAGACATTTGTGAGCCAGTGCCATTTGCAGAACAGCAGCTTGGATCTCACTGGTTGGAGAATCCAAAATGATTGTCGTAAGTAAATCATATTATTATTATTATTATTATTATTATTATTATTATGTTCTGTCAAGCATCAAACAAGAATTTAGTTAATGGTATATTTGTTTTGTTAGCACTATCGAATAATTCACTAACATTTTTCATGGTGTCCTGTTTTATGACAATATGCTGCAGCTCCTGCTGCAGCAGAGACTGGGATTAGATTCAGTTTGCAACACAGGTATAACGTGGGGGAAAAAAAGAACAACTTTGGAGTAAAACAAAGTGACAATTAGTATCTTTATGTCCCTCAAAGCCCTGTAAAATAGTAACATTAATATTTATTATTATTATTATTATTATTGTTGTTGTTGTTGTTGTTGTTATTATGCCCCTCCCTTAGTCATTCTTGGGAAAATTTGTATCAGTAATTAATGCTGTAGTTCTTAACACTGTCACAGTTCTAGAGACACTAAGAACTTGTGCAACAGAAATTAATCTTTTGCCAGGCAGGAAATCAACCTGTCAGCCTCTGTAGCTGAGTGTCAGTGCAGCTGACTTCCATCTGGAAGGCCTGGGTCTGATTCCCAGTACTGCCAGAGATTTATCCTTCTTAGGAGGACTGGAACAGGGTGCACTTAGTCACATTATGGCAGTCGAAGAACTTTTTGCCTGAGTAGTAGCGGCTCCAGGTCACAACAATTGACAGTGGCAGCAGTGGCTATGTGTTTACCCAGTGCCCCTCCATAAAGCATCCAATGATGCCATTGTCAGAGGATGGCATGGCAGTCAGATGGTACCAATCAGCCTGCCGTTGTCTGTGGATGATGTTTACTTTTATGGATTTGAGGGAGAATGGAAGAAAGACAGATGCCCAGGGAATGACTCTAAATCCAAACACTCAATTTGAAGGTTCGAAAGAAAGTAGGAACAATGTAGTCAAAAGCTTCATGTATTTCTGCAACTTTGTTTCTTCAGATAGTATCATTTATTGAGAAGCCACCAACAGAATGCAAGCAGTGTCCGAATTCTGTCAATCTGTTTGTCAGTTTCTGTAGAACAGAACTTTCTCATTAATTATAAAACATATTTGAACCAAGTTTTTCGATACAGTTCATAGAAGTTACATGGAGTGCACCAATAGCAGGCATTTCTAGGCAAGTGGAATGACATTTGTCTGGTCAATCCCAAAAGGTTGAAATAAAAAAAAATGAGGATGTACTGATAGCAACTTGTTTTGGAAAGGTGCCGGATTAATGTAACAGATTATATGGAGAGGGGAAGAAAGGAAAGGAAAGGGTGGGATCACTGCTCTCAGCTGCATCAGGTATCAGTGGCGTCGAGTGCAAACATGTACCGGACTGGGCTTCGAACCCAGGATCTCCTGCTCACTAGGCAAGTGTGTTAACCACTGCACCATCTGTGACACAGCATTACCACAACTGCACAGACTATCTCAGCATGCTTCACAGCTGATCCACATTCCGATCAAGCGCCACCTGTCTGCAGCCCCTGTCCATTTCCTCCATATTCGCTCTCTGAGTTTCTCACAGGAGGTCAGACATATTTGGGCATCTCCATGAAAGAAGGTGAATGCATTGTCCAGCTAGGCCAATCAGATTTTGGGAATGTGTGGTCTTTGTTCTTTTGGACATGTCTGAAAGAACAGACACCATGCATTCATCATCCCGAATAAAACACGTCATTGTTCCCGATCTTTAACTTCATAACACATCATCATCAGCATTCATCCTGAAATAGGGACTTTATTGCTACCTGTGGAAATAATTTATGTAGTGGTAAGTGTTATACTTTAGTTTTGTTAAGAACCTGAAATTGGCTTTAATGTATAGGTATCTTTCCTTCACAGCCGCCTCGTGCACACCTCCATTGCAGCATCTGGAGTGTTATCGCCATGAATGTGAACCTACATGTCATACACTTCGAGAGCCTTGCCCCATCACAAGTGAGATTTGTTTCTCTGGCTGCTTCTGTCCAGATGGCATGGTTCGTCGTGGAGACACATGTGTCCTGCCAACAGAGTGTAGAGATTGTAAGTGATACTGCCTCCTTTCATTTTTTGTGTCATCCCTTATTGAAAGTTTAAAATTTGCACATCCTTTATTTTTAAATGTTTGTGTATATTTGAGTAAATCCTCCTCTAGCAAATAAATTGTTCTTTGGTTTAATCAGTAAAATTTCACAAAGCAGATAACAATTGAGGCATTCTCTGGAACAACACCTTAATTGAAATATATTGGTATCGAGATACAAGTATCAAACTTTTTAAATAAAACAATGGAAAATCAAATTAAAAGGAAAGTAGTTGTCACCATATAGCAGAGATGCTGAGTCACAAATAGTCATAACAAAAAGACTGTCACAAATAAAACTTTCGGCTAGTAAGGCCATCTTCAAAACTAGATGACACACACAAACACACATACACACACACACACACACACACACACACACACACACACACACACACACACACACACACACACACACACATATATGCATGCATGCAAACACAACTCATACATGTATGACTGCAGTTTCAGGCAAATGAAGAGTGTGGCCCTAGTTGTCTGAAACTTTTTAAATAGTTTTTTATTCATTTCAAACTCTCACACATAACTGGAAATGTCCTGCCACTTCGGCCGCAGTTGTATAGATAAAAATATTTTTTATTTTGTTTCCATCACTATGCAGTTTCAGCTGTGACACCAGAGACATTGTATTTGTGTAATACAACCCCCAACAAAGGAAACACTTAGCTGGGCTGTGTGATGAAAGAAAGATATGACACCAAGTGTATCTAGAATAACAGCAGTGTAAGATACCAATTAGGACTGTAAAACACATTAGGACCGTAAGGAAGCACTAGCACAATGTGTTTGTACACTCATACATGGTGTGCTGTATCACTGTTGTTCCAGATACACTTAATGGATAACTTTAATCACTAAGTCCACCCAAGTCCCTACTTTGCACCATTGTGTCATGTAATAGATTCACCACAAATATTTTAATTTGTATAGATTATAGTATCACTTCACAACTGAAACTGCATACTAATGAGAAAAAAACTTAACCAGCTGGTAGTCAATGTAGCAGAATCTTATCATTCAGACAGTTTTTGAGTGTCATGGACCATGCTGCAATTTAAAAAACTGAGGTACGCAGCTTGTCTTGCCTAACTTCCTGCCCCAGTGAGCATCTTTCACTCTCTGAAGAGCTCATGAGTAATGGTTTCAACAACCCCACTAAGAAATGATTGAGAACCATTAATTACATACAAAGTGAGAATTAAGGAGATTGCCCAAGGCAAATCTCAATGTCATTACTTGCACATTTTTATTTGCATGTCTCGATGAGTAGACATTAATGACAATTGAGAGCCATCTGAAATGAATTTGAAATTGTTACACTGCCTACATACTTTTGTACAATCATCACTTAATGCTCACAGCTTTACTCTGTATTCCTGCACCAGTGAGAATGAGACTATGACAAATCAAGACCCAAGATACTGTCATCTCGTGCACACCCAGACACATAATATTCCCTCACATGTGTGGAAGAACAGATATTAATGAACGCTGACAGCCATTCAAAATTAATTCAAAATAAATTTGGTGCATGTGACTATCTTGGCATCAACTGAATTAGGTATAGATATACTCCCTATTAGTGACATATGAAAATTGTAGAACAGTACTAAATTAGACAACAAGCTTAGTACCTTTTCTCAATGCCTTTATCACCTAGATTGAAGATGATAAAGACATAGATAAAAGGTACAGCCATTCCATACCTCCTCTCACTACCACCTACTGCATTCCTGTCACAGGCATCTCCTGTCCCATCAAAGACAGGGCCACCTGTGAAAGCAGTAATTTGGTCTACCAACTTGGCTGCAAACGCTGCTGCCCTTCTACAAAACCATGACCACTCACAAGCTAGCTGTCTGTCCATATGAATGGCCACCAGCACACTGTGGCTGATAGACAGCTCAACCATCCAATTGCCATATGACACACTGTTCTTGACTTCCATGACTGCTTTACAGCCTGTGCCATCTGATTCTTCCCACCAGCACCAGCTTTTCTGAACTGTTCAGGTTGTAACTTCTAACACACCTCACTGTGTCACTGTTGAATAATTATTAGAAACAAAAATGTTTTTTTGAAACCTCACATTTGTGCATCTACAGTGTTTACATCAGAATCAAAAATGGCTTTGAGCACTATGCGACTTAACTTCTGAGGACATCAGTCCCCTAGAACTTAGAACTACTTAAACCTAAGAACATCACACACATCCATGCCTGAGACAGGATTCGAACCTGCGACCATAGCGGTTCCAGACTGTAGCACCTACAACCACTCAGTCACTTCGGCTAGCTACATCAGAATCAATTTTCTTCAGCTTCAGTAAGTCTAAATATGAGGGGAGAAGCGTTAGCACATTATTTGCAGTAGTAATGGTGAAAATAGTTATTTTATCTTATCTTTCTTCTCACTGTCCATTGTAATAGTTTTCTATTGTTGGCACAGCACCCTTGAGGCGTGTGATTCTCTTACATGGATGCTATAGGATATTGGACATTTTAATGTAATACATTAAAGACAGTAATAAAACATTTCAGGCATTTGTCTTCATTTTTTAACATTGTTATTCCATGTCTGGAAATACTTTGACCCCCAACTACCTTAGTAAACAAAATCAAAGATTTTACATATCAAAGTAACTCTGTAACTTGCATGTCAACAGTCTTTTCTTATGTCATTTTTGTAGTTCATAACTAACAAATCCAATGTCAATAACTTAAGCTGGAATTACAATTTTCAATTAAATCAGAAATAGGAACAATAACTGAGCTATTTGAAAAATAATCACATTGTTAACAGTTATGTTAGATCTGTCATGTGAACATAAAACTGTCATTTTTGAATATAAAGAAAATGATATTTTGCTATTTTTTTGTTCAAAAGCTATAACCTAAATGATTTCTTTTTTGATATTGGCATAAAGCCATCATTATTTTTTGTCAAATATAAATATATTTGATAGCAATGATAGATTTTTAAGAGCTATCTGATGCTGAACAAATTTTGCAAGATAGTTAACTGGTCACAATTAATCACACCATCTCAATTTCAGATGTACTGTCATAGGTCATATTGGATTATTCAGATTGACTTTGTCAAATATGTGATCTTTGTCAAACACATTGTCTTTGTCAAATACTGTGGTCTTCCTGAAGATGTCGCATTGCTCACATGAGAATAGTTGTTTCTGAAAAGGCCAAATCTCCTTTCCCACTGTGCTTCTCCAACCTCATTTTCTCATTAGACAACACAAATGCTTCAAGCTTCTGAAAATACCTGTGCTCCTCTATCAAACTAAAGAAAACATGTTGAAACTATTAACCAATTGATCAACAAATCTTACCACAAAATCCTTTAATATTCATGGAATGTTTCAAACAACAAATTAGCAATACCATAGGGCTAACAATGTTGCAAGACTGCACCACTCTGGAAATTAAAAACAGTTATAAAGCTACACATTAGCCTAGTACTTTAACAGAAACACATCTTTCAAAACTACTGGGTGCTGTATTCGTTTAGGACTTTCTACATAGAATAATGCTGTCAAAAGATTCCATTAATTACAATCTGTAAAATGAATTACTTGTGCCAATAATGATACAATATCTTTCTGGTTTCAGACTCTGTAAATATAAACTGAAAATGTATGTTTTTGATTTCAAGCAGTTCCATTTTGTTAGTGTTCAATATACTCTACACTCAAACAGTATAAATTAAACCTCAAAATATTGAAACTTCCAATAGTAGGCAAGAGTGTTCATAATTGCCACAAACATGAGACCCACAAAATCTGTAATTGAATAGGTAAAAGTGTTTCTTCTAGTTAGAGTACATCTCATAATAAACTTCAGACATGAAAAAGTTGTTAATCCTTTCTAACTGTGCATTATGGAACTACCTGAAGCTCATAATGAGCAAATCCATGAATACTGAAACGAAGATAGCATTTTAGTTTATGTTTGCTACAATGGCATCTGGAATCAGACAAAAACTATCATGAGGCCATATATTTAATAAATAAATAGTAACTCTAGAGTGTAACACAAGGGACTAAGATAAAAATAAAAAATTTTAATGTTTAATATTGGGTGTAATGGACAGACATAGACCCTGAAAACGATTCACTGAAGTCCTGAAGAGTTAATTGGCATAAAAAGATATCAAGTGATGAAATGTAGGCACCACCTCTTGTGTACCAACAATACCTGTTTGTTTTTGTAGATGTTCAGCAGTTCAGATTGGGTGGTAATTATATGGACTGCCATATCGACATGACATAATGTGATGTGTGATTAATATTTGATCTTTTGTGGGTATTGTTTTATACCATTTATGTACTTCATGCATTTCTACTTTTTTCTTGCTTTGTTTTGATGTATACATATTCCATATAATGGTGTGAAACCAAAAATGGTAAAACAATACAAGACAATTAAACAGCTGTGTGTCATGCATGGTAACAAATGTGTAATGTCTGTTGGCAACTACCTTCAAACAGTGTCCATCCTAACTAATGAGGTTCTGAAATGAAATATTATATGAGGAATCTACAAAAGTACTATAGGGTGGGTGAGAAGTCTCCATATCGCCCTAGTAGTGATGAAATGCCCCATTTCGCTGCAAGCATGTGTTCTGTGAGACTCTCTCCTGCAGCTGAGGTGTTAACTATGTTTGCAATATGTGTAAATAATTTGTGCAATGGCAGTCCCTTCAAGAAAGTACAGTCCAACCAGATGTTGAGGTGTCTTTGCTGCCCATATCATTATGTGAGGCGGGTTCCTTTCTAACTTGACTGTCTAACGAGGATTCTCTTTGGCTCTTATGACAATATTTCCAACACACAAGCTGCAATAAATGACACATTGATATGAAAACATAACCTCAGAACATCTCACTGCATTTAGAAATTGAGTTAACAAAGCACAGCATGCTAAAAAACACTCATTCCAGTCTGTATCGAATAACTCATTTACAAACGTCAGTCTAAAAGTTCTGACCTTAAGGGTTTCTTTCATGCAAAATCACATTGTCATCCTTGGTGTACCAAGTTCCAAAGCATGTTTATGTGTCAATGTCATAGGAGATTGTTCAATTGAAGCAGAGACTGTGGCACCCTTCTACTCGGCAGTTTTTCTTTAAAACTGCCAAAAGTAAAAGCACATATCCCCAATCCAGAAGTGTTGCCTTTCACAGTGGAGCCTTAATAAATCTTTCCTGGAATGCTCCCATGATCTTTTTCATTATCTGCACTGTGTGTTGGCACTATGCGCACCTCAATAGTCTAACTAGAAACCGCTCATGTCTGCCACAGTTACAAATTAAATGACAGCAACTGCAACTGTGGAAGCATGTAAACATGAATTCTAAGAACTGATTCAAACAATTGACAGGAAGTAACATAGCCAACAACCTGCATAATAACATTTATACTAAACAGGGCTTACGGGAGTAAGGGACTTCTCACCCACTCTGTACTGTCTCCTTCAAATTGCTCCCAAGTGGATTGTGAAGATGGGATTACACTACTTGAAACATGCACAGAAGCATTTAAGGCATCAGTCTTCCCTTACTCCATACATAATGTGGAATGGGTAGAAACCCAAATACATGATACAAAGCCAAATGATCCACAGTGGTTTGCAGAGCACAGATGGAGATGTTTCATCTGAAGGTTTTTTAGCAAAAAAATTATGCTGTGTTTATAAATGGACAACAGAAATAAATCTTAAACATTTACTTATTTTTTACAGTTTGCATATTCCATTATAATTGTTATATCTCTCTTCTATGTCTAAAACAGTTTTAACTCTGCAGATAGTCTTATTACTGTTAGTTATGCAACTGTCTTATTATAGGTGTTTGTACGGGATTTGGTGATCCACAATATGTAACATTTGATCAGCAAAACTACACATTCAGTGGTAACTGCAGCTACATTGCTGCCCAAGATGTCAATCCAACTGGAAATCATGACTTCCAAGTAAGAAATTAACATTTGCTCATACTATAATTTTGACTCTTAGAAGAAATGAGGCCATAATTATATGTAGCACTAAAAATATACGTTAAAGTTAACATCTTCAAAAGGCACTTAAAATGCCCAAGAAATATGTAATTTTATATTCATTCTTGAATTCTTTCATTCATTCATCCATTGAGTCCATGTATCCTATCATAAAGAAGGACCTTCAGTCAAGGTGTACACAAAATAAAGTTAACAGCAGGTATGAGCCCATTAATAATTAACTGACATAGAACTACTATTTACTGCTTTTGGTTACTCAAAATAAATGCATAATATTAAAATTAACATAAAGCCTCAGTCTGAAAAATACTGCTACCTCAGTTATATCAATTACCATATGTTTATTACTGTTTCTTGTTTAAAACTGGGGAAGAGATTCTGATACCACATAGATGGTATTCATGAAAGAGTTGGGTATTCCCAACTTCTCTCTGTCCTTGTATATAAATTGCATGTTCTTTATAGTGATCAAGAATTAAAATAATGCTCATGATGGTGATTTGAAAGTTACATCTGATATGTTGGTATGTTAGCATTTTACAATTTATTTCAGCTTTATACAGTACCTCTTTCTGTGAATCAGTTTCATCAAAAAATAAATATATTCATATCACATGATTGATTGGGAGTCCCTCAAGATGGATGTTGAGCCATGTATTTTAAATTCCTTGTTTTGTTGCCACTTCAGTGATTGGCATGTCCTTAATGTATCCCTTTAATCCTACAGGGGAATGGGGACTTACAGTGTAATGTGGAATCCAAATCACACATTGTTCCTGGTATATCTTTATTTCATTGGTAGGTGAAAGCTAGCATAAAGGCAGACTGAAAAATTCCAGTGTCTAGCTGGGATTTGATCCCGCAACCTTACAGTCTCCATGCCCGCACTTTACCACAGCAACACCAAGCCTGACTATACTCTCACCGAGATGGCAATAAAAACAACCACATCTTTCCTTTCTATCAGCTAATCTCATACTAGGTTGAAATTAAACAGTGTTTCCCTTTGGCCTCTGAATGAGACTATTGTCAATGATAATTACTACACAATATAGTTTAAATCTACCTTTGCAACTGCTAAAGAATGTGTATTTATTTTACCACACTGTTTCATTTTGTTTATTTAAATCAACATAATTAGTTGCAATTTCGTCTCTTTTCCCCTCTGAATCTGAAAATACTGTTTGTAAGCAAATTTTCCAGGTATTCCTCTGTTTAACACTGATATGTTGTACATATTGTCATTTTGTCTTGTAACACATTTTTTTTTTTACTTAAAGTGCAAGATATTCTTAAATATTTTGTCTTGCTTTGTTGCAAGAAATGTGAGGTCTGCAAACCATAGTGTTCCTGCTCTATACACATCTCAAAGTCTGAGAACTGCTTGAAGGAAGCTATGTAACTGCATTATCAGTGAGGCTAATTGGGTTGTGTACAATCAGCCAGCAACCTGTCTTTGAAGGAAGATTAGAGTTTGCTGTTGTGTCAATGATTAGAGATGGAAAAAAGTTTGGATTGGGTGCCCAATAAATGGCATAATGAAAAATGGTATTGCTATAACTTGCAAGAGAGGCAAGTGACATAATATTTCTGTGAAGTGATCGCCACTGCTAAACAATCAAAACTTTACAATTGTCTCCCATCCTTTTTAAAGAAACATCTTGGCAATTGCCTGAAGAAATTCAGGGAAACAATGGAAAACCTAGATGTAGATGATCAAATGGGGATTTGAACTGCTGTCCTTCTGAACATTATTTGAATATTATAACCACTGCTCCATCCCACTTGGTTTGAAAATTGAGACAGCACACATGATTGAGTTGATCGTCCCAACAACTGTAATCCATCAAACACTGCTGCATCCATTTGGAAGTCTGCAGGCCATCTATGAATAATACTTTTACTTTGGCACAATAATATGTGCTGGTCTGTTATCAAGGGTTTGTGCACATCTTTGTGATTAAAATGCTAACCAACTGCTGAGAAACTTGTAGCCTTTGGGGAAAAAATTTTTCGGATTGTTGGGAGGAGACAGAGATAATGGTGTAAGTTCCTGAACTCCATTAATTGTTTCATATTGTTCTTATTACACTGTGAAACCAGTAGGAGGATTCTTTGAAGAGGACTGAGGTGTCCCATTATTGGATGCCCATTTACTGGCATAATGTGCAGAGGTAGTGTCCTAACTGGCTAGAGAAAAATCACATACTGTTACATAATATTTCTGTGAAGAGCCACCACTGCCAAACAATGAGATCTTTACAATTGTCTATTCTCAATGTGGAAGCTGGATTTGCCATTTGACATGGCACCTTGCCCAAATAAAATTTTTTACATGATGATACAGCATCTATCAGTCACAGCTAAAGAAACTTCTCATACTGAATAACTACACTTGGAAGACAGGGTACTCCTCTGCATTCTGGTGTGATGTAATATCAGCACCCCTCCTTAAGCCAGGGAGGAAGATGTGACTGTATCATTTGTGTCACTATATGCACGAGATAGAATTTCTAGTGGACACTGAACTGCTTTTTGCCTTGTGTTGCCCAACCTAAGAAGCTCCAAAGTCTCTTTCAGCTTAGGTTCAACAGATATTATTCTACCATTGATAAAATGACCCTTCTGGAGTTAGCTACCTAGCAAGCCTTCATAGACAAGTGACCCTGGAGTTTTTTTCAGTCTTCAGAAGGCCTACTGTACTACTTGGAAGAATAATATCCTTTGACAGTTCCATGAATTGGGCTTCTGACCTCTTCTACTCATATTCATCAGTCCTTCATCTCTCAGACTTTCGTTAGTTATCTTGTTGAGGAAGTCATCTCAGATCACTTTGGAATGGAGTATAGTATCCATTACTGTATTGCTCTTAGTGTCATTACGTTTTTGGTTGTCGTAAGTAGCATTATACCCACTGTGAGAAGGCAAGTGCAATGCTCCTTTTTCATTGATGTTGTCACTGTATTATGCTACTTTTCCAACCTACCAACAGCAAGTTCCATAAAACAAAAGGTTAAGAACACCATGTTGATCAGTATGCATTGTCATCATACATTCTTAAAGCGGATTTCATCAATTTGCTTTTCAACAAAATGCACCCTGATGAAATTGAAAGATTCAGTGAAGTTTGCAAGCCTTTTATTTGATTATAAAATATTGTTGTTACCCCACCTTAGGGAACTGAAAACCAAGCCCCTTAAGCTTTTTAATATCTTCAGGGGCATTAGCCACAATACCGGCAGTATACAGGGTGAAGCACTTAAATCTAGACAAATGAAACTTTTTTAAAAGCAAATTTATTAAAACAAAATAATGATGAAAATGAAAATCCTTTTACATATAAACAGTGATATCTTTCAAGAGTAACGTTACTTGATGTGACCCCTTCAGCCACAATGACCGCTTCCAGTCTTGTCCTGAAGCAATAGCATGCATTCTTGAAAACTGCACTGTCATATTCACAAATGATGTTGGATAGCAGTACGGAGAGATGCATCATTAGGGTGCCTCATCTTATTGATAACTCTTTCAACTTTGCTCCAAACATAGTAGTTGAGGTGATAGAACTCCTTTGATCAGAACGTGTCAGCATTATCCAAGAGCCAGTTTTGGACTAAATGGCTCATGTGAGCTGGATCACCATCCTGTTCAAAGACATATTGTCTCCCTGAGGCCACAGTTACCATCCACAATTTCACAATATTTGTCTAAACTTGCAGGTAAACTTCCCCTCACTGGACACAACACATAGGTTGTGAACCCCAGACTTCTACAAAGCATTATACTTGCCCACAAAATCATAAACAGTTGATCTCGGGTACTTGAAGAATCACACTGCAAAAATTTTCAGTAACTGCAGCTCTTCAGATGTGCTCCACACTTGGCCATAACACCTTGGCCGTTTTGAGGTTCTGACTGTTTACTAGATGCCTATGGCTTTCAAGAATGCCAGTCGCAACCTCCGACCAAACTACGATATGGTAGGAAATTCAAATTGAAATTGATCTGGATTTAAATACCACATTCTGTACAGAATGTGTCTGCTTCAGTTTTATATGGTTTTTGTGTGATTCCAGTTTCTCCAGTGTGTAGTAAATTGGTCAGCAAGACTTGATACAAACTAATATAACAGTATTACAGTGTTAATATTAATTATATTGTACCTAATATATTAATTTTAATTGTTTCTATGAATATGCTATTCATGGGAATAGAAGGCTTTGCTGCCCAAGAGAAAGGTACCAAATTATCCACAAGACATTTGATTTGCTCTGGAGGAATGTGGAATACATACATTTACAGTTATCTTATTTATTTTTGTGCTAATGGTAAGGCCCTTGACATCTTTAGAGACTATTTGTGGTCATCATACAATGTACATAGTATCATTATTTGTTGAAATTAGATACTGCTAAAGACAATGGATATCAATTAATATATGCATTGTGAAACACCTGTCAAAACACCAAGTTTTTGAAGAGGTAGAGAAAGATTGTGGTAGAATTAATTCCAAATATAATTCCGTGTTCCGTAAATATCATTGTTGTTAACTTAATGCCCTATAAAAATGTTCTGTAACTTCTCAGAGAATGGAAATATGAAGAATACATTTGCATATGTGAAATGTTCTTTGAAGTTTGGGAGGCAGGAGAGAGATAATTATGAAGTAAACCTGTAAGGATGAGTCACAAGTTGTACTTAAATAACTCAGTTGGAGAGGGCAGAAGTAGATGCATATGTAGAAGAGCATTGTCCATGAAAGACAAGGTTCCTGGTCCAGCACACAGTTTTAGCCTCCCAGGGAGTTTTAGAACAGCACACTCTACCTACACTGCATAGTGAAAATTTCATTCTGGGAACATTATTTTAATTCCGTTTATAAACCAGGGTAAAGGAGCATTTTATCAAAACTGCTCAGAACAAAGGTTTCATGTTTCTCAGTGGAGTGCATTACATCTCAAGCCATACACACAACATACAGATTTTGTACACTGTTCAGCATATCAACATACCTGAAAGTATTATTTGAACCTTAGACAATGCATGTTGTCAACACAGAAAGTTTCCCGCCAAATTGTTGTACATGAAAGCAACATCATTCAAATGTTCAACCAGAATCATTAGAAACAAAACACCAAAACTCTGTGTTGTAGTGGTCACACTCAGGCGGCAACACCATTTGGTGACCACTGTACAGGACACATTAAGGCTCATAAGTATCCTGAGAAGTATGCAACAGAACTGCTTCCTTCATTCTAGCAAAAAGCTGGGAGAGCTATGTTGTGACTAAGATGGTACACAACATAATATTGGAATTTATACATCTATTATTAATAGCATGATACACTCCTTCACCTTCCATCACTGTGGAGCATGAAAAAGATGGACAAGGGAACACTTTGAATGAAATTTGGATTGTTGACAAAGGATCTGCCTCACCAGTGAATTCAAGATTTGTTTAGGTCCTGACAGATGGTGTCCAAGAGTGAACACAGCCAGGCACCCATTGTTTTATCAGGGAGAAGGGTCAATCGTGTTTTTCGCCAGTAATATGTTTGGATGCCAGACATCTCCTATCACTATTGATGGTAATTTTAGGGCTGTGCAATATTGGAACAAGATCCTCTAACCTATTGTCCAGCCCATGGCCAGTACTTTGGTGGTGGAGTCATCTTTCAAATGGATAATTTTATGCACATTGTGCTTGACAAATATACTCCTTCCTTCAGAGGCAGAAATCAACTGAGTGTAATATCAGTTGAGATGAGCCTGATTGAACATGCTTCGCACCAATTAAAACTTGTTATGTTTCATCACAGAACTCCTCTCACACAGCGGATCGCCTCAGGAGGACCACCAGTGGTACCAGATTGGCTGCCCGTGCATGTTCCAGTGCATAGGGTGGAGCACTATTTTGATTTCACAAATATGGTTTTTCAGATTAAATGAAGTAACCATCAACAGCAGCTGAGCATACTTGCATAATACATATACAGTATTAAGTTTAACTGCAAACAGTGATATTATCATTAAGACACAACATCAATGGAAAAAGAAGTGGTTAGAGGTGAGGTACACTGCCCACCTGTATTATAGCTGCTTCCAGCTTCTATACTGCCCACCTGTATTGTAGCTCCTTCCAGCTTCGTGATGAAACATAGCCCTTCTGTGTAACCTCCAGATTAAGCACTGCCCTTTGATCCATGGATTCCAACTCCAGTACCCATCAGTGTGCAATGCTAGTGGCGTATGACCAACTGTACACCACATTTGCGAAGAATACATTGAGTGTACGCTGACATGTGCATTTGAAATAAGAATCCAAATATTCAAATTACTGCTTCGATAGTATAAGCCGTGAAGGTTATAAGACTGTAATACAAAATCATGAGTTTCAAAAACTTACCTTCACATCCTTTCAAATTTGTCAGCTTTAACTCTCTCTCTCTCTCTCTCTCTCTCTCTCTCACACACACACACACACACACACACACACACACACTTAATCCTTAATACTTAATCCTTCATTGTACTGGGTCACTTACAAGTGATCCATGGTTTTTTTTATTGCATTGATTAGACAAATGCTATCCTGTCATAGCAGTTCATAGAAGAAAAGTGTGCTTCTAACTGTCATTTCACAAACCAACTTCAACTTGACTTCGTAGTGTAAGAACCAACCACAACTGATTTTTACATAGTTTTTTAAAATTGGTTGTAGCAAAATATAATATTAGTACAATTTTTATATAAATTTCTTTATCATCATCTCTGCATCAAATGAGCAACAGCTGAATATCACACAGAGCTGTACCTAATTTTCCTTTTGTTGTCACTGAAATGGTGCAGAAGTAAGACATTGGGCATGCATTTGGAAGAATATCTGTTCAAACATCCACCCACCCTTTGCAACTAATGTTTTCCATGATCTCCCTAAATCCTGTATGGCGAATGCCAGGAAAGTCCCTTGAATGGGCACAGCTGATTACCTTCCCTATAATTTCCCATTCTGAACTTGTACTCTGTTATTATCAACTATGATGTAGATGGTCAAATCTTAACTTCCCTTCTTGTTGCCATCTCATCAACACAGCTCAAAAAACTAGAAGAACTATGAAAGCACTATTTAAACATTTTGTGTTTTTTGCTTACAGGTCATAGTCACAAATAAGGAATGCATGCATGAACAAGGCTCAACCTGTACAGAAGAAGTTAAAGTGCTATATAAAGAGCATGTTGTACATATCAGAAGAAATCAAGATAACATAGAAGAGGTATTTTACCATATTGCAACAAAAGATCTTATGTTTCTAAAGATTGTAATTTTAGCTCAACTG
Source organism: Schistocerca gregaria (assembly GCF_023897955.1). Classification (NCBI taxonomy): domain Eukaryota; kingdom Metazoa; phylum Arthropoda; class Insecta; order Orthoptera; family Acrididae; genus Schistocerca; species Schistocerca gregaria. The sequence continues at coordinate 171,452,947 of NC_064922.1, forward strand.
TTACCAGAAATACTACTTTCTCATTGCACTTTAAACCAAAAGTTGCATACTGTCTTAGTTCTCTTTCATTTGTTCATCATCTGCCTCACAAATTATTTAGATGCTTTTTTATACCATTTTCAGTTAACAAAATAGTTTTGCTTTTTTATTTACCTTTGCCATCATTTAAGCCTTTCCATAATAACTATTTCTCTCTTGGTAATTTTCAAGGCACAGAAAAGTTTCTTTTTACACACTGTTTAAATTAAATGGTATATTTTGTGTGTTCATCAGTCTTATAAACCCATTTTTGTGTGTGCATGGGATTTGTGGAACATGATGTATGAATGAGTGAACACCAAACATAAACAGACAACATGATGATTCAGAGTACATAAAGGAAAAAAATGAGTGTGCCAAAATCTGAAAATTATTTTCAGTCTCATATTAGATGCAACTTTTAATTGACATGTCAGTAGTTTCAGTACATGTTCTCTCCCACTGGAATATACCCAGACATATGTATGCAACATGTTCACTTCCCTATCAGTGCCTTCAGACTTATGGTGGCCTCTCTCCTTAACCTTGACACTGCATAAAAGAAATGTATTTAAATGCATTTTTCCTTTCTTCAAAAATCTCTAGTTGGCATTAGCTATTTTAAGAAATCTTTGGTTTCAAATAATCACTTCTCCATGGCCAGACTGACTGGATAAATTTATTTTATTTTCTTAATATTTGAGCTGAACAAAATAGTTGCATTACTATATCATGTTACTTAACAAAGTGGTTTCATGTTAGTAGATAAAATGTTAACTATTGTTGAGTTTATTTCAGTAAGATACCATTTTTGTGTGTTTTCACAGATTTTAACTACAATTGATGGCTCACTGATTAATAATTTCCCTGTGCATCTTGACTGGATTATTCTAGAAGAACTGGATAAGACTGAACTGACCCTTCTGATTCCTTCCATCCAGTTGGAAGTATCTTATTTCCATAGAAGTTTTGGGTTCAATGTCCGCTTACCTTCTCATACATATGGAGGAAAAGTAGAGGGACTTTGTGGTAAGGATCAGTCTATAAACAATATTAATTTATCCTACTACTTAACTGTTATCTTATTAACAGAATACAAATACTAATTCATAGTATGTGTGCACGGCAAGAGGCATCTTCCATTTGTTATTTAATTTTAAGTTGTGTTGTTTAGGTACTTTAATGGATAAACAAATATTATAAAAACTGCAAGAGGTCATTGATACATTAAAAATGCCAAATACAAAGATGGAATTGCTTTCATTCCTTACCTTCAAGAGAAATACCAGTACTGCTGATAGACACTTACATAAGTACATACAGTATCCCATCTTTTGCAAATAATAATTCCTTCCTTTGGGAAGAGAGATGGATAGACTGGGAAAGTTTAAAAAGGAAGAGCAGCTCGGTCAGACTACAGGTGGTTCCCTCTAATCATGGGGTCTGAGTGACATGTCTGTAATGGTTGGATGTCAATGTAACTTCATACACATTCACATCATCAGCATGTATGTAAATTATCTGAGTTGCAAGGGATGTGAAGAGCATCAGATGTTATGTGATGACTGTGAGATGTGCATAGTAGTGTGAGCTAACCTTATCGGCACCTTACAGAGTTTGAAAGGAACCACGCTGAGAGTTCTCCATTCAGCAGATTGGTTGACTTGTGCAGTATCCAGATCTGTGAGGCATTCAGACATGACAGTGGCCCAATGTTGAACTGCATGAGAGTTGAGGGTAAGCATACTCTGACCACCACAAGGGGGGATTGCTGTACTGTGTACCACACACACGGTAAACCTTTCACATCTGCAACTGCCATCTGATGCCAACTAAGGGACACCCGGCAAGATTCTGTGTTATCTAACACCACTTTTTGATGACGAATAGTATCTGGACCAGGGAATTACCAACCATTACAAAAGATGCTATTGACATAACACAAACGACTGTATTTTGAGAGATACCACAACTGGGATGTTTTAACTGCTGATTACTGGTGTTGCATTGTGTTTGTGGCAATCGTTGCTGAGTATGGGAGTGCCTTGGAAGAGGCCCCTTTCTACTGATGTTTTGGAGAGGCACTGCACAGTTATGTTTACAATTTCTTCTAGAATATTTAATAATCTGTCTTGAAATGCACACTAATATGATGAAACAACTGGACAACATACATAATGAACAAATAGATAAGCTGTATGTAATAAATTTCAACAGTATTTTAAATGGCTAAGTGCAGTTTGGTGTCTTCCTATACTGCATGTAAAATTGACTAATTTGACATGATTTATTGGATTAATTTGTAATTTTATACATTTTGGATGTTCTATTTTCATATACCAATTGTCCAAAGATTATATTTCATTTATATGAATACATGTCACAGATGTATATAAATATGGAGAAACAGATAATGCAGACTCTTTGACCTGTTAGTTCCATGTTACGAAAGTTAATGTCAGATGTGATCAAAATTGTCACTGCCTAAGATTTGACAGCAAGAACATACACAGCAAGAATATGGATTTCATATCCTATTGTATTAACTGACACGTGTGTCACTGCTGTAGAGATATGAAATGTAAATAGGTTTATATTTCTGCTATTACACATACAATTCGTGTGTTGTAAATATTGATGCACATATAGCTGTTTGTTCCTTTGTATCAGATGCCACTGATGATGGGTTACACACCAAAACACCAATTTGGTAAATAAACATTCCAAGTGCAGCTCACACTGTTTAGGAGAAATCTGTTAATAAATATCTTTTCTTTGCATGAGTTAGATGAATTAAGCAAATTTCAATTCTATAAAATTATCAGACAATTGCTGCCAGTATGTACTACTGCCAGTAGACACACATAAAAGTGCACAAAAATGCACTGGTTATTGGAATTATTAGTTCCTTCCTTAGGGAGGAAAGGGGAACTGGCTGGGGAAGGTCATACAGGAAGAGTATGCAACTCTGACCACAAAATGAGAGGGTCCCCCTAGAGTCAGCACCAGGGAAGGTAGGAGGTCAAGGACCAGAGAGGATGAGGACATAGAAGTAAAGATGGATTGGGAAGAAGAGAATTGTCTGGTTGACAACGAGGAGCAGAAGGAGACAGGGAAAAACAATCAGGGATAGGGAAGGGAGGAAAAGGAGAATGAAAAAGTAAAAGATAATAAAGAAAACAATTGACAAGACAAAAATGAAAAAGATGATAATAGCAAAAAAATGTGTGTGTGGGGGGGGGGGGGGGGGGGAGATTCTGCTAACAGGGATGAAGTCAAGGAGGATTTCAGGATGTGAGAAGATCCATTTAGCTTGTGTTGTGTAACAGGCACTCAGGTCCCTTGCATTATGAGGGAGACCATGTTCAGGAACTAGTAACTGGATGTCCCCCTATAGTGGTGGTCATTCTTATATAAAATTCTGTGCACTGGGCATGTATCAGTTGATAAATAACATGTGTGGTTTCCCAATTTACTTTGTCTTTTATTTTGGAGGATTTTCTACAGGGAGGGCTGGAGTAGGGGCAGTTGGTGGGTGTATGGGGCAGATTTCACAATGGGGATGATTGCACATGTAAGAATCATGGGATAAGGATTTTAATTTGGGAGTGTCATATGGTATGACAAGGGGAGATACATAGTCTTGATGGAGTAATGTATTGAGACATTTCTGGCCCAGTGTTACTGGGTAACTACTGATTTTTTTGGAAGTGGATGCTGTTTTAGTCAAAGCATGATAGGAGACTACTACCGTAGAAATTTGTCTATAAGGAAAATACATGCCTAGTTGCAGAAGAGGAAAGCTTGGGAGAGATTGTTGGTGTAGGTCTTCATGGATTCAGTGTTGAAACTAGTTTGAGTTAGTAACTCTCATTTCTGTAACTTCTAAACTTGAAAAGTTTGCTGGTTCAAAAAATGCCTTTTCTACATGACGGCATGGTATGTACACAAAATTGCTTACTTGATTGTAATTATCATTTAGAATACTGATAACTCCATCATTTATCAATTTTATAGCAAAATTAACTTTTGTCCAGTCTTCTATCACTTTAGCAGCTGTACTAATTAAATCATTTTGTTTTATTGTGAAGGGGACTGTAATAGAAATCCACATGATGACTTTAAAGTAAAATCTGGTGAATTGACAGAAGACATAGATGAATTTGGTAAAAGCTGGTTGACAGAAGATGTCAAGAATGAAATGGAATGCAAGTCAATTGAAAAGAAGCCACCTTGTGAGAGCTTGCCACCTGACCAGGACCCGTGTATGGAGCTTATTACTGCTGAAGTTTTCGGACAGGTATTATTAATTTTTGTTACAAAGCAGCTTTGTGAACTTGAATTTTTGGGTTTACTTCTGAAATGCAGGATTGTGGAATATTCGGTATGTTACATTCACGTATCTGTATATGTCATCTATAATTGTAAGTAAATATAAGAGCCTTTTGCAAATGGTTGTATTTGTCTCTGTCTTTCCTCAGTTAAGCATGCATTGCAGTTAAATCATAAAATTCATACCGATAATTCCATGTTCCATGGATCATATTCACTATAAAATTTATGAAGTGGACTGTGTCAGTTGTACAAATGATTACTGAGGTGGTTAGGATATAATATACAGCGTGTTTATAAATGAATATTGGGGTTTTAATGCTTTGTAATATTTATTACATTAAATTTACAGTTATAAATGATATGTCAAATGAAAGCACAACTCAAACAGTTTTACCAAGAACCTTATAAATGTTCAATGTGAGCACTGGCATAGTGAAGTATGCAATTGGTTGGACTTCACTGTACCCAAGCACTGGATAGGCCGCCAGGGGCCCAATGACAGGGGTTGCTTTGCATGGCCTCCACATTCACCCGACCTAATGCCATGCAATTTTTTCCTTTGGGGCTTCATCAAGGATTGTGTGTACGTGCCTCCGCTACCAGCAGACCTCCTTGAATTAAGAAACCAGATTGAAGCAGCTGTTGCTGCAATCACTGAAGACACAGTTATCAACGTTTGAGAAGAACTCGGCTATAGACCTAATGTGTGCCGTGTGACAAATTGTGGTCACATTGAACATTTATAAGGTTCTTGGTAAAACTCTTTGAGTTGCTCTTTCATTTGACATACCCTGTATATTTATGTGGCTATACACTAGCCATTTAGGTGATTGTAACTCACCAATTATTTCTATTTAAGAATTCCTCTATAGAAGAAATTCTTAAGGGGAAACAACTTTAATTTGTGTGGAAACTGTAATGCTTCTCGAACAATTTATTTCGGCGGGCAGATTATCATGGTCTGAGTATTGCTGTCTTCCAGTGCCAAAGTTAAATTCACTAGAGGGAGATGCAGATCTAAGATAGTTTTACTGCTAGTTGTATATTTCTTTGACTTTTGTATAGGGGAAATTTGTAGTTCATCACTACATTAGGAATTTTCACATTATATTTAAAAAGATAAAATACTGCTTGTAGTAATCTATTCTATGAGAAGAAAGAGAGTTGTTTCTAAAAATTAAGATGCATTTTTGAGGAAAGAAGAAGTAAAGTTTGAGAAATCATATATTATTTAGTGAGACTACAAAATATTGCAAAATGAAACCATTGAAACCAACTTGTAATTTACCAGTTTTAGGTTTTAAGTTGTGTAGTATTTCAATTTTCTTTAGAATTTATAGAATTTTTTGCTTCATATCTGATGAAGAGTTAGTGCCACCTGTCATATTAAATTTCTGTTTTTTTTATTTTCTGTTACCAGTTTTAACATCTACATTACAACTTTGACATTTATCATACACCAACAGTTGTGCTGTAACATTAGGTGGCTTTTCCTAGTGAATATTTCTGCTTGTCATGCAGATTATGTATTTCTTCAATTCTTGATTCTATACAATTAGTTAATTTGTAGAAGTGATTAATAAGGTATGTTTCTAAGTTGCTTCTGAATTAAAAATAATCCCTAACTTGTTGAAACCATCTGTACCAGAATATAAAATGCTATTCAGCAACTAACTTTTATTGCTAGTGATATATTTCAAATAGGTGTAAAAGTATTGGGAAATTAGCATAATAATAATAAGACATCTGAAGGTGCCCCTGAAAGATATTCAGTTACCTACTTTGTGCAGTATTCTTGTTGTTCACTTTGACTTCATTGGTCCAGAATATCATTCCAAATGAAAACAAAGAGTGAAAGTATACAAACCAAAAAAACATCTTTTTTTTTCCAAGTTAACAGAATGAGAGATTATACTACATGCAATATGGTTTCTTGAGTAGTTTACCTGTAAATTGGTTCCATTTTTGCATGCCATTTAGCTGAACACCAAGAAATTTTACACGTAGAGTGTCATATAGTTTCAATTTTATTTGTTTTAAATTGTGAATCTTCATGAGATTAAAACTTAATCTAGATGCTGTGAACTAGTTGCAGTTCTGTTCAGCTATCATGGCAATTGTATCTGATATGGTTGGTTTTGGCTCTTGATTCAGATGATTGAGACATTCACAAAAACCTGCAACATTGCTTTTGCATTGAAACTCCTTGTCTCACAGCCATAAGTCAAGGCTGGTTCCACACCCTGATTATTAACTTTCTATTCCAGACACATCAGAAGGTTAGTTTCAGAAACACTATTTACTTTATCAAAAGCACCCCAGGCCGTTTATGCTCTTCTGTTTATTTCTTTTCCTGTTCATCTAAGCACCCTGTACTGGCCTAAATAATAAAATTTTGATAAAATAAATAGGGTTTCCAAAACTTAAGTTTCCTGTGTACAAAATTGCATAGACATCTGACAATGTCTTCTGGGCACTTCACTTTTTCCTCGCAATGTACACAGGTTACTCAAAATGATATAGAAACAGCACATCAAGAAGTTTTTTGTGAGATGTTCATAGATGTTCAGTTTGTGAACTGTTAGTCAAACAACACACCACTAGTCTATTTCTCATTTTGACCCACATGCATCCCAAAGTGTCTGCATCAATGTCAGTCACAAGCTGCCCCAGTATATCTGCCTGTACAATGACATTCTGCTTCCTTGAACTTAGGTATGCTTTCATAAATGGACTTGTCTGTCAGATGGAGCCTTGTTATAAGTGGTCCTGAATTTCAGATTCACTGTAGTTGTGGACTTGCTTTTGCAGAACATCATGATGCAAAATGGTTCCTCAGTTGGTCTGGCAGCCATATTGTTGGAGATTAAAAAAAAATCTTGAATTCATACATGTTATTGTATAATATCTAACCTTAATACAAATGTGTTTTACAATTACTTGAAAGTGTGTAGATCATTTTGAATGATCATTTACATAAAAAATGACGGCCCCATAAGGCATGATCAATGGTCAAAGTAACTTTATACTTGTAAATAAAATAGAAAGAAACTTCCACATGGGAAGACACAGACACAAGCAGACATATTTATGTCTGCTTGTGTCTGTGTATGTGCGGATGGATATGTGTGTGTGTGCGAGTGTACACCTGTCCTTTCTTTCCCCTAAGGGAAGTCTTTCCGCTCCCGGGATTGGAATGACTCCTTACCCTCTCCCTTAAAACCCACATCCTTTCGTCTTTCCCTCTCCTTCCTGAAGAAGCAACCATCGGTTGCAAAAGCTAGTAATTCTGTGTGTGTGTTTGTGTGTTTTGTTCATGTGCCTGTCTTCCGGCGCTTTCCCGCTTGGTAAGTCTTGGAATCTTTGTTTTTAATATAACTTTATACTTGTACACACCATCAGGAGGTGTGGAAACAATTAGAGTTGCAATTCTGTGCGCTAGTTGGAATTCCCACAAGAGTGCGTGAGTGCTGTCTGTGTTCAGCATTGTTCCAAGGCACATACAATATATAAGGGATGCAAACAGCATCAGGTCTTAGTAATCACTGTGAAGGACATGGAGATGCCACGTAATTATGTGAGACAGGGCTAACAACAACTGATAGTCTGAAAGGGGTGTCAGTGCATGTCTTCATTTTGTTGGTTGGTCAAATTATGCAACATCCAGATTTGTGGAGCCCGCGGATGGGGGAGTGACCCGACATTGGGGGAACCTGAAGGCAGGCATACTCCTCATCATTACAGTCGACCACATCTGACCACTGCACGATAGGAACAGAGTTTTGCACACTGAGTGCATTGTAATCCCTTCACATCTTCAACTGCCATCTGTGAATAAGTAATGGACTCCTTGCAACACTTTGTGGTATCCCACATTTGTTGGAGACTAGCAACTGCCAGACTATTGAACCATTGTCCCATGCATAGACTGCAGTAAATACCATAACATGAATGGCTGCATTTAGGGTGATGCCACGACTGGGAAGTATGACTGCTGATGAATGATGCTGCATTGTGTTCAGTGTCAAATTGTGGTTCTGTACTGCTGTGAATTACCATTGTCAATGTCTGGTGATGACCTGTGGGAAAGTTCCTTTCTTCCATATTTTGGACTGGCACAGTAGCATCATGGGAGCCATCTGGTATGACTTCGTAGCAATTGAGGGTACTCTGATAAAACAATGGTATGTGATGGACACATTGCATCCTCATGTGTTACCTCCCATCAAATAGTATTGTGGTGCCATTTTCAGCAGGACAAGGATTATCCACATAATCACAGTCTCTATGAACTGTCTACTTGATTTTGAAGTACTCCCATGGCTAGCAAGATTCCAAGATCTGCCCTGATAGAACATGTGTGGGACCAGTTCGGGAGTCAACTCCATCTAAGTGCCACTATCTAGGTTTCGATGACTATTCGACAGCTATGAGCCAACTTGCCTTAGAAAAGGATACAATGGCTTTGTGACTCCTTTCCCAATTGGATGTGAGCTTGACCAGGCTAGAAGGGATGATATGATACTGATGAGTGGGCTATTACTGTCAAGTTCTTTGTATATTTGACTCAGTGTTGTAATCACTGAAATAACATCACATATCCTCTCAGCCTGTGAAGTTTCATTTCGTTTCCTCTTCCCCTTCTGGGTGCTTCAGTTTTTTTCAGGCAGTGTATTTATATATACATGCTTAGTTTCACCTTATTTGAAACACTCCAACTGCTTTAGTATGTACTTTGTTGTGATTAAAAATATTGTTGCAGCTTACCAAACCCTTGAATTTAATTGAAATACATGGAAAAAACTATTATAGTTTGTATAATATGCTTTTTTAACATAAATGTGAAATCAGAGATTTTTTATACAAAATTAAAAAGATAATATGACTTTTTAACAAAATATGTTAAATAACTTGCATTTTCTGTTGCATAATTGAGATTTCTAGACTTGCAGCACTACAAGCATGCTTTTTTCCCTTTATAACACATATTTTCAAGTTGCATACATAAATTAAATGTTTGATGTAGGGTGTTCTATTATATTACACAGATTCCTGTTGAAAATGTCTCTGAAATACCAGTGTTTGACCTTGAGCTATTCTGGAACTCTAGAATTGTTCATGACTCACTTCTTGCACACATTGAATTCATCTGCATTATAGCTCCTGTTACTGCACAAAAATTTTACTCTGTACTACAAAATAAATTTAGAAATTGCATGACACTACCCTTTTTGGGTGTATACTCTTCACTCTCTCTGTCTCTACCATGCATTTCCTTTAGAAGATAGCCACTCTCACTGAATTTTTTGTGAATACTTTCCATTTCTGGCTACCTTCTCTTTCACGGGAAAGTCTTCATATAATTCAAAACTGAATGGCATTGATTGATTTTATCTTTCACAGAATAGAATTTTTGGTAAAATCTATGACTGTCTTGAGGTGTCAAAATCTGGTGTAAATCTTTGTGGTCACAACTACATGATGGTAAGTCAAATGGTCACTTCAGATAGTACCTGCAAAGGCAGATATAATTAGGAATTGGAAAATTCCTACCAAATCAAAGATCATGATATACAAATCACATCTGCCAATTTTGTCTTGTGGATCAGTGTACTGGTTATGGACAAAGAAAGATCTGAGTAGAGTACAAGCGATAGAGATGTGCTTTCTGTGAAGGTTGCTGGGTAAAGGAGAAGGGACAGGATAAGAAATGAAATAATAAAAAACATGCTTCAGATCAATCCCCTAAAAGAAACAATGAAGAGTGGTGGTGTGAAATCGTTTGGTCCCATTAAAAGACTGGGGAAAGAAAGGTTACTAAGACGGATGAAGTCTGGAAGAAGACCAATTGGAAGACCACAAACAAATTGGAGAGACAGATGAAAGATGATATGGATCAAGGTCTGTGAACAACCAGTGTAAGCAGAAACAAATACAGGAGGAAGAATAATGCAACACAGCACAAACCTCAGATTGCTCACTTTATTTTATTTACATTCTTTAATACTCTTTTCCCTCTTCTGATGTGAATCACTATCTTTCCATGTAGCGATATATGATCCTGTGTTCACTTTGAGATTACCATTTAGATAAAATACACTGTGTATCTTAAGAAAACTGCATTAATACACCAAAAAAGGTATTTGACAACTGCAGGAGTTCACTCAAAAATTACCAGAGGTATCTTCTCAGTAGCCTCTGTCTATCAGGTTATTAAGATACAACATGAACAACAAGGGTCAAAACATATGGTGATAGTTTTACATATTTCAGTGATTCTCCTTCCAGGGTAATGCACTGCACCCTCCCTATAAAGAAATCACAAATTTCATTTGATATCCCATATGCTTGTTTCCTAAAAGCTGATAATAGAGATTTCGTTGAAACTGGTATAAAGATTCTCAAAATCTTTATTTCAAGGCAAAATGATGATTCATACTCAATACTCTGTTGCAAAATTTTGTTTGTGAGTTCCAAATCATCTGTTGTGATGTATCTGCATCTAAAGCAAACATATCCATTCTTCTCTAAAGCCAACATATTCCTTCTTCTTCTCCTTGACTGTCTCTTTGATATTGGAGACCAAATGTATTTTCTACATTCCTCCATCAATCATTTCTGTTCCCGGCTTTTGTGGACCATTCCCCTTTTCTCAGTTTTACATCTGATGAAAATCCAGTGTTTTGTTTATGGTGATTAGAAATAATGTTAGTGAATATTTTGTACATTATGGACTGGAGGCTGGTGTTTCTCTAGTAATGTATGTCCCCTTAGTTCCCTTACTTAGAAAGTAGGATAGTTACAGCATTATTCCAATTTTTGAGATTTATCTGCTTCCAGGAACATCCAGTAAACTGAATTGCAAGTTCACATTGTATTGCTTTTCCTACAGCTTTAGACATTTATACTAAAATACCACCATTTACTTGCATTTTTCTTTTCTTCTTACTTCAGAAGTCACTACCCATTGGCAGGGGTGAGCAAATGAGTCACACATATGACAGAACAAGGCAGGAACACATTGCAGTTACTACAGAGTAGCCTATCTTGCTGCACTTGTGCACAGGTAAACTGACAGACATTCATGTGCACAAGTTCCCCATAGGGAAATGTTGGACCAGCCTGTCACAAGGCTTTATACATCTCAACTGACATTATTTCCTGAATGTCACTCTTTTCATAATTATTTATCGGAATGTCTGAATTCTTGTGCATTTTCCTCATCTTCATCATCATTATTCACAGTGATATGCAGTGTGTATGTGGCAGTGAATACTTTCCATTTTACCACATGTTAGGGTTTCTTCATGTTCCATTCACATATAGATTGCAGGAAGAATGGCAGCTTCAGTGTGTCTGTGTGTGCACTAATTAATCTAATTTTGTCTTTGTGCTTCCTATGGCAGCAATAGTTAGAAGAAAGTAGTATGTTTCTAGCAACACCACTGCCACTGTCATCTCAGCTGCAGTTCCCCACCCCACCCCACCCCACTCCCTGCCCATAGATATGGCAGCCTTTGAACCCTCACCTTCCCTTTAATAATAGTTGTGTTCATTTGAGATTATATATTCCCTCCACCCATGATAGATATATTTCCTTTATACATGAAACTTGTATAAGAACTTCCGTCTTATTGTGTGTTGACTATTTCCATGTTATTTCAGTTTAAGTAATAGACTTTGATTTTCACATTGAAGTGATATCCATTGTTATTAAATGAGGGCATACTAGGACAGAGAGATTTGGCTTTTAAATAGACCCATTTATTTACTATAACTGAGGGACAGTAGACAGATTTCGTGATGCCACACAATCAGCATGGAATATGTTTTGGTAGGCAGTAATCTGACAGTCATTAAATTAATTGTTTAGTTATGTAACATTTTATGTTTATTTTATTTGGGTTATACAGTGTTATTACCCAGATTAGAAGTAAGAGTCTATGAGACAGCCATTCTAGGCTAAAGTGAACTGCTTAAGTGAAATTTCAGATATGATGATAGCAATCTTCACAGCAGCTGGACTTGTGCAGGGAGAATATTCAGGAGGTTCAGCCTGAGGTAGTCAAGTAGTACATCTCTAACATACACATTCAGATATGAAGAAAATGAAGGAAAGAAGGAATATTACAGCTTTAGTGGCTTGTTGACAATGAGATCATAAGAAATAAATAACAAACTTGGTTTGCGGAAGGGAGGGAGAGGAAATTGGTAATGTTCTCTTCCAAGAAACCACCAAGAGCCTGTGGCAGTTTCACAGTGGTGCAATCCACAAGTTATATAACCAGATATCAAGTGCTTAAATAGAATAAGAAGTGGGAGTGAATTTAGAAAGTTGGAATAGACTTTTGACATATCTAATTATTTCTGTCCATTATTCATATGTAATTTTAATTATGTGATGATGTGTCTAGTTATTCTGGTGACATAATTAATGAAATTGGTAACAATGCAATACAAAAGTAGACTGTACAATTAACATAGTCATTTCCGATATTTGTGTGAAAGACATACACAAAATATAGATTAATTTTTTGTCTCTTAGTGCCGTCAGTTGCTCGGGGCCCCTACTGATTTTGTGACTGCCTGCCAGTTTGATATCTGTCACACATTAGAGAAGGAGGATGCTGCTTGCAGAGATATGGAAGCATATGTCCGGAAATGTACACAGCAAGGGCTGTGTGTGGACTGGCGTTCACCATCACGGTGTCCTTTTGTGTGTCCACCTGGTATGTTCTCCTATTACATATAGCTGAGTGCATTTGATTGAGATGGTACTGCTCTGATATACTTATGGATTAGACATTACTGCAAACAAAATCACATTCTTTGAAAATCTCTTAGGCTCCTACTTCTTAAGGTTTGTTATGCTTCATTTTCTTTATTTCCTCACTTCCTACTTTTACTCTCAGTATAGTAGACAAATTATCCTAGTAATAAGCAGTACTACTGGATTGAGGAGTGAAGAAGCTATAGGAAATATGAATGTTTTTAGTATACATTTATTTGTGCTTCCATTTAGTATCAATAGAAGTAGACTGCATATTTAAGAAGCGAATGCGTATTGTGTGTTTTCTCAAAGAAATTTGAAGGCTCTCTATAAGAAACAAATCCATTGGCTTACATTTTATTGATGACTGAATTTCTCCTTTGCTTCAATACTTTATTGTCAAGGTGTAGTCTTGTGGAGGCTATTTGCCAGGTGCAGTTAATTATTACCATTGTCACTATACCTAAACATGTCCAGTGATTATGTTACACTTAGCTTGACACAAAAAAAAAAAGAAAACGAATTCTGTAAATAACAGTGATGACAGACTTTCCATCCATGTATATTAATTTTACTCTCAATAAATGTGGGAATTTGCTTTGAAAGCATTAGGCATAATGAGACAATATTACAGTTTATTTATTTAACATTTATTCACATAATTGTGTATAACTGAAGTATTTTGGCTGTAGGTATGGTCTACCATGCATGTGGTTCTGGTTGTGTAAAGACGTGTGACAATTACAAGACTTACAATGGTACTGAATGCCCCTTGGGTACCAAAGAAGGATGCTTTTGTCCAGAAGGACAGGTAGGTCTTTCCATTTTTGCTTTGTTTTCACTATTGCTTCTGCACAATCCCTGATATTTGTTATGCTATGATGCTCGTATTCAGTTTTTCTGTCAGTTTGCCACATGTAGAAAAACTGTAAATCACATGACAAATCTTGAAGGTATAAATATAATAATCTTACAATTACACTTTAGAGACAGATGATTAAAACAAACACTATGAGAGAAGTGGCAACACTGTTTCATAATAAAAGTAAAGAAACACTCTTGAGAGGAGGGGAGAGGGGGTGAGATATACATTATACCCTGCAAAGAGTGCAGTTTGTACCACAATAAAATTAATCTGCACTAGGTTAAAGATGACTTTCTAAGCTGATATGGGAACTGCTAAAACTGATCAGTGCTTTATCTGCTTATGAGTATGCTGATTCCATTTTGATTTGTCACCTATTTCACATCAATGAATTATCATCATAAGTGACCAAAAATTTTTGTATTTGTAACCTGTAAGTCATTATCAACACTTATAGATTGCTTAATGCAAGGGTCTGCAAAATTAGAAGCTATTTTATGTGTTCTGAATCAATTGTGAGTTCACTTTTCTTTGTATTGCCTGGTACAGTACAGTTCAGTACTTCAGCAGAGACTCACTCATGTCATAAGCAGATGCTACAGCAGTTTTTGAAGAACCCTTTGATTGCTTTAACATGCCATGTGTGCAGGTAAATATAATGCACATGACACATATCAAGTTTTCAATTTGAAGGAATGCCCAGATAGTTTTACTCCACTCTAAATTTGATGTATACTATTCACATGACATTTGTCCTTGTGGCCCTTTGGTTTGTGTTATGTAGAAATTTCAGTCATATTAATGTGCCGCTATTAATACCACAATATTTTACTTATTATCTATATGATCAAAGTCTGTAATTCGACCATGGAAAATTTCAAAAGGATAGAATTTCTTTTTCTGGCTTACTGCAAATTCAGGGAGAGATTGTGACTATCAAGTCAACATATAACATCGGTATTTGTTGACCATTCCCTCATGACAAGGAGGATTACTGTTTTCTATGACTTAATTAATTTTGTAAGCTGCCAATTCATTTTGTCTTAAAGCTAATGTCTGTCAGCGCCTGTAGTGCATTTTTATTTTCTGGATTGTTTTTAGTTTCTGGCCTTTCTGCTGCTGTTTAGAAGAAATAGTTAAATGTGGTGCCCAGTAATTTTGTTTTATTATCATCTGTCTCTCGGCATAAGTTGAGGAACTAAGTCCTGTTAGTGTTATACACCAAAAAAAAAATCCAAATACACTTATTAAGATGGAGCAGAAAGAAATGGAAAAATACTAATAATCAGATGCCAACACATGTACAAAACAATATTTCATGTACACAGTATTTCAGAAAAATAATTTTTAATTCCTGAGGAAAAGCAGGTAAAATGTAATAATGTAACACTGGATGATTTTACAGGTTTTGCACAATGGAACTTGCATTGATGAGGCTCGTTGTTCTCCATGTGATGATGAAGGCCACTTTGATGGAGATACATGGAAGCCTGATGCATGCACCACTTGCAGTTGCAAAGGTAAATACTTTTGATATTATTAATTTCTTGTATCACTGATAAAATACTACTAATTTGGAATATGGAATATCTCACTAGTTTATAGATTTGATGTATCATTCACATGCTTCTGTGACTTCACACTGACTATTTACATAATTTTTACACATATTTATTGCAAATGCAGACTAAATTTATTCTAATTCTATTCTTACCATTGCAAAAAAAGTACACACTAAACAAGATACTGTTTCTTATTATGTCTGAAAGATCACCTTTGAAACAAATATAATAGGTAAATCTGTTTTGAACTGTCTTCATCAGTTGATTGGTAGAGGTACCACCATCATAGGCTAGTTGAAGGCTCATGTGCTTCAACCAACAGTGCATTAATAATGTTTTAATTATGTTAAGGAAGCTGTATGTGTCAGATCTATATCAGTTACTCCAGTTATCAATGATTTTGATCTGATTTGATTTATTATTGGTCCTGTAGATCATACAATTTGTACAGCAAAGCACATCATGATATAGGATAAGTCAATGATGTGCATACTATCTGTTGTAAAGTATTAAAAACTGCACAAAAATTCACTCCACACCAACTTAGAGCCCTACAAGTGCATTGCCCATCACAGTGGTCTGAAGGCAGCTGGAGTGTAGAACAGAGAGCATGAATATCTTTGCAAAGGATGGCGGAACTTGCTGAAGATGGCTGATGCTGCCTTGCCTAATGACAATTGAGTGAGCCTGACAGAACCGAGTGAGCAATTGTCCATGGTCATGCTGATATCACATGCTTGCACCCACTTGCACACAGGCTGTAAATTTACAGTGTCCATATGGGCATTGCACAACTGTTACCATCAGAGTTGAGAAAATTTATTCAAATGATGAGAAACACATACAGATAAAAATTATTATTCATTATTCCTGAATAACAGGTAAAACTATTTATTCAAACCATTATTCATTTACACGAATAAAAACATTTAGTCATCATCTGTGAATAACACGTTTTACAAGTAATGGATGAATTTGAATCCCAGTGATATTTATTGCTCTAATTCTTTGTCATTAAACAAATGTGCTTTTTATTACCTGTTAAATAGTTTTTATAACAACCCTCTCTTTTCCTCCCTATGCTCAATCTGAAGTGTAATTCAAACAGAGCAGTGCAGTGGTGGTGTGACCTTGGCCTCCTCCCACCTGTGAACCTAACAGCCAGTTAGAAGGGGACCTAGTGTTCAACACGTTGCAACTTGACTTGGCAGTTTCCTCGCTGTTAAATGTGAAAGAAATGACAAATAATAAAAGAAATTCTAGAACCAATGGGGGATTGAACCTGAAACCTTTAGCTTTGTATTCTGGAACTTAAGTCAGTGATGTACATTTCTGTACAAACCACTGACAGTTATTTATCATATAAAAACTGCACTGCCCAATGGTAATGTACAGTAGTTACAGAATACTGTACAAGAAGTAAATAAACAAAATAAAGTGGCATTCTACAATATTCATTATCTATGTTACAAATAATTTATTTATGAATAAATTTATCTGAATGATGTACTTATTCAAATAATTATGTAGACAGAAATTATTTGATTAATGCCTATCTGTGCTTACCACTACACCTTGCACTTCCTTTCTCTTTCCGGTCAGTGTAGTTAATATTGTCAACTGTAAAGAGTGTTATTATTTCAGTTGCTTGATTTACTCATGAGAGCCTACAGTGTAGCTGAATTAAAGTTTTTACATTAATTATAAATGAAGTTGACAATTACAATCAGTTGTCCCACTCCTCACTGTAAATCTTTCAATTTGTTCTGTTTCATAATATGTCTTAGTGTCAGCTTGTTTTAATCTGCAGACTGAAAGTCAGCATTATTTCATCAACTATTCATTCATGCAAATTTACAGTTCCACAGCTAAATTAGAGTGACATTCACTAACAAACAGTATTCAATTATAACTTGCTCAGTTGCTATATAATTTGGCATGGTTAATTGAAAGAGATGGCCAGATGCCCTTCCTGCTGCCAATGTTTTGAATACAGTGCTGCACTTTATTCCACGTTTCAAGCAAAATTTAGTGCAGATTCTTTGTTCCATCTATTTTAAAAGGAAAAATGCACCGATCACTCAAAAACGTGTATAAATATTCTGACCTTCCAACAATAAACCAAACATTCAAAATAACTGAAAATGCATATGCACCTCAGGAACAAATGTACCAGCAAGATAATTTTTTTTAATCAGATGTATAAAGCTCACAAAATCTAAAAAATTTCCTCTTATTTTTTGATAAAACCCCATGTATTATGAAAGCCAAGAGTGTAAATATTAAATGGTACAGGTGTCAAAAACAGAACCTTACCACAAACCTGTACTCATAGTTCTTAGTCATAGTGTGCTTTCTTTGTGTGTGACAAGTAGCAGCCAAGCAAAGAGGAAGTAAAAATGGTATCCTTCAGAAGAGTATTGATTTGATTTGATTTTTATGAGGTATATTTTGTTTCTTCATTTCCATGGCCAGCACTTGCTATACAGCATTATTAAACCTCCTTTACACTGCTACAGGAAATGAGAATTCTCTCTGGTGTAAAAGCTAGGCACACATGCATGAACACCATTCAGTCATGCATGGTTAACATTTGCAGTTGTTTGCTCATGTTTCATTGGTTGTCAGTTTCTCAATGAACCATCAAAGGAAGTTTGTGTTCTCTCTGCTTAGGCACTAGCAGTACTGAAAGCTTTCTTTTACTATGCTGTCTACTTTTTATGTTGTTGTTTGAGTTACTTGACCTATTAAGTGGTCCAAAGACAAAGTAATGTTACTGATAGGAAAATATAGATGTCATACATGCTTCTGCCATCCAATAAATTCACAGCACAAACACCAATGGAAAAGAAATGTGATTGGTAGTCCAACTGGGGGGTGTGGGCAAGATGATAAATTCATTGAGAACAGAGTGAACAAGCACAAGCTTTGTAATTCTCTTTATTAAAAAAGAAAAGCACAGTAAATTTCCTTGAAAATAAAAAAGTGTGAATATGTACCTGTTTTCCTGATTAAAAATATGAGAAAGAAGTTGTTGTCTACATTCATGGTATCTGTAATTACATGGCTGATGAATCACTGTTATGTTACAAACTTTTGATGCTAAATAAAAATAGTTTACACAGTTCATGCTATCTTCCCTCTAACAAATTATGTAGCAAATTTTATCTAGTGACAGGTCGTATTTATATTTCACATTTCATTAATCATATTTTATTGATGTATCTTTCTTATATGTACTGTACTAAGGTCCTTTGGAGTGCTTTGCATGTGTCACTGTAAACATCAGCAACTATCTGATATAAGAAATTACAAAAATGTGCAACAATCATTAATGTAAATGTTTCTGATTGCTAATAACCAGATTGTAAATGTTAGCCTTTCTTCAGTTTATGTTGGCCTTTGGTAAATAGGATTCTGCTTTTAAATGTCTTCCTCAGTTGTAATGAGGAGCCAGCAAAAATGTCAAATGGCATCCATGCAAAGTAATGGACAAATGCTAAGGAAAACTGGCACCTCAGTTCAGTGTTAGCACACTACATCTGCATTTCACATTTACGTACAAATAGAACCATCTAAATTCTTCCTTTCCTATGCCAAATACAAATCTGCTGCACAATGTTTGTGACTTCATTTGTGTTTGTTTCATTGTGAAAGGTGCTTTATACCCTCTATTTAAGTCCAGGAAGGTATGCATTTCTGTTGAAGCTGAGTTGTCTGCAGCTCACCCCATGAAAGAGAACATTTCCAGTGTGTTTTTCTTTCTGAAAACCCACCTGATTGCTACAGAAAATATCATGATACTCATATCTCCCACAATGATCTGATCATGTACTGAAACAGTTTGCAAGAGCATTGTACTAGCTTTATTAGTCATACAGTGACACTGATTACATTTATTTTCAGCTTGAGTGAATATTATCAAGCTTATTTTCAGAAGCTGGATATTATAATGTTCATATTCTGTCATAAATTCAGAGTAGATAATGTTGTCCTTCATAAGGCCAAAATGGAAGTATGAATCTTCAATTGTTTCTTGGCAGAGCAACATCATAATTATAAACTAAAAGCACAAATTGTAGATATTCTACAGTACTGTAGAACATTTCTAATTTTGTGGTTCACTTTCGTAAAGCATGTCAAAATACATTCATGTTCACAAAAAACAGAACACCTTGATCGACTAGATATAGAACATTTGTATTCGCAGGATATGTGCATTAGTATGTTCTGTAGAAATTATTAGCATTTTAGTGACCTCGATTCAGCATGTGTACTGTTGCAGAGTAGCTGCAGGGTCTGTCATGGGCTCTGAGAACTTGTTCCATACAAGGTGACATTGACACGTATAAGGAGCAAATGTCACCCTGCGGTACAGCCATCTGTGCTGCATTCACATGGTTCCAAAGTTCATTTATGGTGGTTGGCACTGGGTCACAGCATTGCACCTTTTGTTTCACCATATTGCACACATTTCCGACTGGCGAGAGCTCTGATGATCAGGAGGGCCAGGGTAAAAGGCTGACATCCTCTGATGCCAAGAAGGCACATGTTCATGTAGCCACATGTGATTGTCCATTGTCTTGCTTAAAAATTGTGCCTGGGTGCTGTGCAGAAAGGGTATGTCTACAGCTTGTAGGATATCATTCACATAGGTCACACTGATCACAGTGCACTGGGCATGAACCACCTGTGATTTTTTGGTTGAACCCAGTAGCACCCCATATGATAAGATCTTGAGTTTGTTCTGTCTGTATTGTGTGAATGCAGTCACTGTGATGCTGCTCCCCCTGTCTGTGGTGAACCAAAATGCAACCTGAATTTGTTCGAAAACAGTATCTGGTTCCATTCATGTCCACAGTGATGTTCCATGCACCATTGCTGTCTAGCATGCTTCCATTCAGTCAAAGATTGGCAGAAAAGTGGATGACACGTGTAACCCATGCCATAATAAATGGCGACGTACTGTCACCTCTGATAGTGTACATTATGTTACACTGTTCCACCATTGCGCCAGAGCTGAGCAGGATGCTGGAAATTATCAGGTTTTTTACTAAGTTCTGCTCCAGACATAGACAGAACACAAACACGTTCACCCGACATGCTTAACTTACACACACATAGGCACTGTCTTCACCAGGCACTAAGGTCCAACTGCAATCTTTGCCCATCTCACAGTCAGAAGCATTTACAGTCAGGTGTGAGTGTGTTTGAGATGCACATTTGTGAAGGTGTGTATGTTTTATTTTGTGTACACCAGGGTAAGGACTTAGCGAATAACATCTAGCAGTCTCTTTTCAATGTACCTGCCTGCCACTCAGTGTGGTGAGTAGTAAATTTACCCTTTCGTGTTCTAGTAAACATACCCTTTTCATGTTGCTGTTATTCTACCCAAAATTTTTCATTGCTAGAAATTGACATCCATTAGGCTATGAATAAAATATTGGGAAATCCAGGATGGAATGTTACAATAT
Organism: Schistocerca gregaria; assembly: GCF_023897955.1. Lineage (NCBI taxonomy): Eukaryota > Metazoa > Arthropoda > Insecta > Orthoptera > Acrididae > Schistocerca > Schistocerca gregaria. Next base: position 171,473,971 of record NC_064922.1, read on the forward strand.
TATGAGAAGGATAGGCAGCTCAGCATCTCTGTTATATGGTGAGTAGCAACTTTCCTTCTCATAATATTGTTAATAAAATATTGGGAGTAGTTAAAGCAAACATGTTAGAAATCTCTTAAAACTACACCTTTGTATCACTTCCCTTACAAGTGCAGATCTTTGACACCCTAATTATTTAGTCATGATCTCATTCACAACACTCCTAAAAATGCACAAAAAGTTGTCTAGAGCAACATCAATACCTTTCAGTTCTTCTCTAAATACCAATTTATGTTTATTATTTATTTATTCATATGGTTGACATGCAGTGTATAAAACTACAGGTGTAAAATACTAGTGTATGTATATAACAAGAATACAGAAAGACAGAATTACATAGAAAACTAACTAAATGTCAATGTCTAAATTCCTAATCTATATATGAGTTGTGTTGTTAGCTTTCATGAGGTCGCTCCAGCTCCCCTGATGGGAACACAAGGGGTATTCATCTGTAATGTGCTTCATTGTCTGCTTTGGAGCCACACAGTCACAAAGAACCATCCCCTGTGTTCAGTTTGACCCATAGCTTCCTGTCGAGTTCTGTGCCAGCAGTATCACAGCTATACTTTTGGAACCACTCATGCTCTTCAGGATTTTCAGTAAGTTGACAGTTATGATCCCATAGGTCTCTCACCTCGATATTACTACCAGCTAGCTGTTCTGCTTGCTGTAATGGTGGGTTTCTTGAATAGAGTCTGTTTCATCATAGACTTGGTATGTCTTCCTGTATGGGTAATTCCAGGTTCTCTTGTAGCTTTCAGTATTCCCTAAGCAAGGCCTTGCTTCTACAGATTGTGGGTGGATACACAATGCTCAGCAGAGGAAGTCAATAAGTGGATGTTGGTTGGATTGTCCCAGTTATTAACCACATACTGTGGTTCAACTGGACATGAATCAGGTTGGTATGACAGCTGTTTAGCCACAGCGGGGCACAATATTTGGCTGCTGGGAATACTGGCATGATGGATGATCTGCACAGTGTATCTGCTGAAGCTCCCCATGTCATTCCACACAATTTTCAAATAATATTGTTACAATTTTTTATCTTGGCAGTGGTATTTTCAAAAGGTTTTTATATGAAAGGGTGCAGTCAAGGGTGACTTTGGGCACTTGTTATGGCAAAGAGTATTTCTGAGCTCCATGTTAGCTTGTTTGTTGTTCAGATGGAATGTACATACTTCAGTTTTACTTGTACTGGGTTTAGGTCACCACTTTCTGAAAGAGGAGCTCATAATGGCTAGATTTTATGTGAGAACTGTCTCTGCTTGTACAAGATGTTTGGTTCTACAAGCAGGAGCGATATTGTCTGCGTAGCAGAAATTTGTTGACCTGTTATTGGGGAGATTTGAAACATATGGCTTGAATAATAGGGGGAGCCCTGTGGTAGACCATTACTTAATTTCCTCTCCTTGCTCACATTTTCTCCCAAGTAAATGTGGAAATATCGATTATTTATTTATGATGGTGTTGATGAGAGTTGCAGTTTTTTGGCATTGGATTCTTTTTAGTAGTTTGTACATCATCCCATCTCTCGAGAATGCATCATATACCATGGTCTACGAATGTGACAGATATCTTCATTTTTTCTTAGGTACCAGCCTCCTTGAAAGTTGTTAGAGCCAATACCTGGCCACATCAACTTCTCTGAGCTGCTTGCTGAGCTGGGATATGTTCCAGAATGAAAGCACTAATTCTATTATAAATGAGCCTCTCCAAGGTTTTATAAGTGCAACTCAAAAGGGAAATTGGTCTGAAACTTTGAGGGTCATCAGCTGTTTTACCTGGTTTGAAAATTGGCACTATTTTTGTTCTCTTAACTCGTTGGGCAGTGATCCAATGTCTAGGATGTTGGAGAAGAAGCAGAACAGTCATTTTTTTCCCACCATTACGTATGTTTATCTGAAATTCTGGGTATACGTTATCCATACCAGGTGCTTTACCATGTTTAGTTTTTTTTCTTTTTATTTTCTTTTTTTTTTTTTTTTTAAGAAAAAAGAAAAAGGCCTCACCTAATTCAGTCCATGTAAATGGTGAAGAGAAATTGGATTCGTTTGGACATTGACCATTTCGATAGGCAAGTTTTTGTTTTATTTTGAAAATATGTTGTTTGCCACAGGATGATCTAGATGTTTTAACTATATGGTTAGCGATTTGGTTACTGAAATGCTTCTGCTTTAATGACTTCCTTTCATAATCTCTTCATCCATATTATTAATTAATTACCTTTCATTTAATCATGTTCTCCCTGCAGTACTCATTACCCACATTATTCTTACCTTTCGTATTTATTGCTGCTTCATGTGATTCTGCTGCTCTACCAAAAAGAAAAAAGTTCAGTGAAAAATCTACACTGTCAGCACCACAGTCCCCAACAAATGAGTCTGTATACAGAATAGTTTGGCCCCAGTAGGGATGTGGTGTGCTTACAAGCGATAAATTTACTCATCAAACCTGCATACGATTTCTATCTTATACGATTTTTCTCAGCCAATTTTGTACTTTCCATACTCTTTGGGCATTAGAAATATCAACATTTAATCATTTTCTGTTTGACCTCTTTACATAATAGAATATAGCATTGAATGTGTTAACTATCTTTTTTTGAAATATGATTCTGATCATGTTTCCATTTACTTCTCTGTTTGTTTAAATTACCTGTTTCATGTTGCTTACTTTTTAAAAAACTTTCTGGAAGTGAAAAATTTATCATCAGTGCATCTCCATACTAATTAATCTGTGTTTAGCATATTATCACTGGTGACTTAATGAAATGTGATTAATATTTAATCATGTTTGTGTTAGTCTCTTAGTTTCATGAATTTATGGCAGAAAATTATACATTATTATTATATTTTGTTCCTTGACAAAGGCTTCACCAAGGAATGCAAACAGAGGGAATGCATTGGTGAGAAGAAAATATGCCCAGTAGGGACGAAGTCCATCCAGGTGCCTGGTGGAGATGAGTGCTGCCAATTATATGATTGTGGTGAGTTATTGTTGTTACTATTACTATTAGTGGCAGGAGCAGAAGTAGTAGAGGGTGTCCAGGAAGTAGGTATGAATATTAAAGTGCTACAGAACATGCAAAATTTATTGATTTTTTTTACAAAGACACTAAATAACTTCTCCCATTTATTTATTAAAAATTATACCTTCCATATGATCACCCATGGCTGTGCAGCAACGAGCAATGCATTCATTGAAATTCTCAATGACACATTCACAAACATCTGGTGGGATGCCATTAATAACCCTTCAATTGGTGTATTGTTTGTGGTTTGTTCATGTACACTTTGATTTCACAAATCCCCACAAAAAAAAAAATTACAAACTGTAGGATCACATGACCTGGCAGGCCATTTCTGGTAGTCACACAGAGAGAGAATTTTTTGAGGAAACTTTTCATTCTGCAGAGCAATTGTTTTCACGAGATGTGTAACATGTTGCACCATCTTGTTGAAACCAAAAATGGTCATTTCATCAATAAAAAGGAAAAACCAATCAGAAAGCATGTTCTGATAATGGTAGCCATTGACAGTGATGATAGCTCAAAAGTACAGGCTGGTCAGGCCTTCTGCCAGAACCCACACCACATAGTTGTGCCTTGTGGATGCATCTCATATTCCACAGTTACTCATGGATTTTTGTTGCCCCAGATTCTGCAGTTCTACTTATTGATGCTCCCACTGATGTGGAAGAGCACCTCATCTGAGAAAATTATTCTTTTTGTGAAGTTCTTGTTCTCCGCTCTTTGAGCCAAGACCCATTGAGCAAAATGATGTCTCTTTCCATCGTTTGCGGGCTTCACTTCTTGTGTAAACTGAATCTTGTACACTTGCATTTTCAGATCTTTTGAAAGGATTTCATGTGGTGAACTTGGTGACAAATTGAGTTGTTGAGCTTGTCAGTGAACTGATTTTGTGGGGCTTACAGTCACATTGCTATGCATGACAGCAATGTTTTCTTGTGTTCAAACAAAATGCAGTCGTCCTGTTTTCTTAACATTTGAAACGGAACCTGTGGTCTCAGACTTCGGAATCAACTTCTGAACTGATCATTCAGTTGAAGCAGCATTACATCCGAGTGTCACACGCAATTCACAAATGGTTGCCATGGGTCTTTCACTGTTTTTGTAATAACTTTTTATCACTTGGATACATTGCTGCATGACGAAAATAAACATTAAACAAATATGCTCACCACACAAAGCTACTAGGCTACTAATGGGAAGGATCACAGATGACAAACATGAAAAAACTATGGCTGCCAGCTGTCATATGACAAAATGGCACAAAATTCAAATTCATCATTACTTCCTGGATGGCCTGTACAAGTACTACCAGTATTAACTTTATTAGTTCATAGTCAGTACTACTTACTCACACTGTCATATTAAAGTTGTTATTTCTGAGGTAACTATGGTGTAAAAAAGGTACTGTATTTGTGAAACATTAGTCCGATATAAGAGAATGGTTATTGGCCTTAATCAGATCAGATTACATAAATAAATATATTATGGGACATGGCTCTTTTTTGCAACAAAAGTTTCAAGACATGTACACTGTTCAGGGCATCAAAGCAGATATTACAGTGTGAAAGCCTCAATTCTCTGACATTAGTTGCATTGAAATTCAAGATAAATATACAAAAGAAAAGATGCAAGTGAAACAGGAACAGAAACAACTAGTAGTCGAAAGTGGTACACTCTGGCATGCACAGTACAGTGGTTTGTGGAGTAAGTGTGTAGATGCAGCTGTACTGTTGCCTGTACTTACCATACACTTTATTTAACATGGGTACTACATATTGTAACTTGTGCCATGGACTACTGATGAAGTCCCATGGTACTCTGCATATACTTAACAGTGTTGACAGCTGAAGGCTCAACAGCACATTACTGCTGGACTTACTGCATGACAGTGTGTGTTCCCATGCTAAAGAAAATGTATTTCTACTCAAAATTTATGGATATGATAAGACAGGAAGAGAAGTGTCACATGTGTATGATGTACTTACCATCTTCATTAAATTAACATAGAATGCCACTGGCATCTGTCTACGGCCCCAGTAGCAATATTCTGAACAACAAGTGTCAGCACTGAATGCTCATCTACAGTTAAAAATATGAATAACATTTTTTCAGAAACAGAAATGAATCTCACTGCAAAATACCAACTTTGACCGATCAAAGGTAGCAGAATATTAAACTCTCCTTCCTCTGCAATTGATGATGTATTTAATTCTGTAAGAGGTACAGAAGATCATCTCATCCAGTAATGACGAACGTGTGTTCACACTGATCTTACACATTATTTGTTTACACTCATTCCATTTATTCTGCATATGTCAGTTTCCTGACAGCTTTTAATTGCAGCATGTGAATTAGATGATATTTTCTTCTTATTCTCTCTCTCTCTCTCTCTCTCTCTCTCTCTCTCTCTCTCTCTCTCTCTTTTTCTCTCTCCACAGTGTCTGAGCCTGAGTTTACATCATATTTATTCCTGATGTCTCTTCTGTTTCAGAAACATTTGATATTTGAATATTTTCTTGAAATTATAACTTTTTGAGGTTTAATTTAAGCTTTTGTGCTTATGTATTGAAAAAAAAAGTGCTCACAGCAGTCAACGCAGGTGCGCACGCTCGATCACACTCACTTTTATATGTTACTGGTAAATTCCTAACTTATTTTATTCTTTCTCTGTTACTGCTGCCTCTTCTATTTCAGAAACATTTCATGAATGAACCACTTCTTGAGATTTAATTCAAGATTTTATACTTATTAATTGAAATAAATGTGTAAATATATGTCATCATCCTCATCTTGGACAGTTTCCAGCCTCTGGCTGGGTCTGTATGGAACATAGGACTCTCCATCCTCTTCTGACTTGCCACCATCTCTCCGTCTTCACCTTGGTTTAGTCTTCTCCTTTCTTCTGGATGCATTCCTCTACTCCTTTCAGCCATCTGTCTCGCCATTTCCTCTTGGTCTCTTTCCTTCCAGTATCCTCCTGGGTATCCTCTTCTCCTCCATTCTCTTAACGTGTCCGTACCATCTCAGCCTTGATTTCTCTATCTCCTCCTGTAATGGTTCCACCTTCATTAACTCTCTGATCCTCTCATTTTTTAACCTGTCTATCTTTGTCACTCCAATGCTGTTTCTCAACAATTTCATCTCACTAGCTTGTACTTTGCTTTTCTCTCTTCCTTTCATAACTCCAAGTTTCTGATGCATATGTCATGATTGGGACATAGTGTGACCGGTATATAATCTTTTTACTGATTTGGGGTACATCCTTGCTCCATATCAGGCTTCTGACACTCTTCCAAAATGCTTCTGCTTTTCTCCCCTGCTCGTTTATTTCTCTGCCATTTTTTCCATCTTCCTGTATCAGGTTGTGTAAGTACTTGAAACTCTCCACTCTCCTCAATCATTCCTCACCAATTGTTATTCCTTTCTTTCTTATTGTGATAATCATCTCACTCTTACTTATACTAAATTTCATCCCATATTCTTGTACTGTTCATTCCCATACATCCAACTACTCCTGTACTTCCTCCTCCTTATTCCGCCAAATCATCAGATCATCTGCAAACACCATAACTTACATCTTGCTTTCACCAATTACTTGTGCTACTGTACTCATTATATCATCCATCGCTACAATGGAGAGTAATGGTGAAAGTGCACTTCCCTGCCTCAAGCCATTTTTCTGTTCAATCCAAGCTGATCTCTCACCTATAAATAAATATATGTATTAGTTTTAATTATGTAACTCTTTTCTTTTACAGAAAAGATACCTTGCATAAATGAAACTAAAAAACCAGTTTGTGCTGAAGATCAGGAATTAAGCTTTATAACAGATGAAAATGGATGCAAGACTTATTCTTGTGGTAAGTATAAGTGTATGAAAAAACTTTTGAGTATTCTAGCTACACCACCTTGAAGTCTACAAACAAAATTTATTCAGCTACAACACCATAAACACAAAAAGCCTTTGCATTCACATGTAGAGTTTTATTTACTTTGGAAATCATGAACCATTTGTAGAGGACTGTTTCACACATTTTGCAGAATTCTCTTAGCAGACAGCACACACTGTAGTAATCACTGTCCAGTTAATCTGAATCTTCAATATTTTACATACTATGTATGTGTGAATGTGAAGTTTGAAAAAAACTGAGTATTTGAAATTGTCCATGTGATGTGTAACATCTGTTACAACCTGTATTGTCAGTGGAGTCTTATCAATTACCCTTACCTGTTGGAGCTTTGGTTTTTAATTTTAGTGCTTAGACAAGACAGATCCAAGGGAATGACAGAGTTGCATTAGTAGTGTAGATGAGACAAACATGGTGGTAACAAAGGGTAAAAGGGAGGAGGGAGAGAGTAGGAAAATCAAATACTGTAGGAGAAATGAAAGCAAGGAAAAGAACAAAAAAGTACAAACTTCAGGCAAAATAAAAGAAGATGTAAATAAATGGAAAGATGATGGCATAAAACTGGTATAGGAGGGGAAGACATGAGAGCAGATTGTCACCAACACAAATGAACAATATAAATTGAAGCTGTGTGACCGACAGGAAACAAACGCATGCTGTAGAAAAAATAAAGTTCTGACAAACTAGAGGACGACGTAGTGCAAATTACTCACGTGGGGAAAGCAGACTGGTCGTGGTGTTCCAGAACGTAGTAGATTCTAGATACGTCATTTGTTGATCCTCATAGTTCCACCATGAAAGGCTGAACTGCAGTTGCATTTTACTTGATATATATGAGTGGTTTCTATGACAGCTCTTCCTTTCATGGAGTGGTTCTTTTGGGAGAAATGACTAGTAAGTGAATGAACAGAAAGATATAGTAGTGAAAGCAATTAAAATGGTGTAAATAAAATAGCAAGAAGATTTTTTGAGAAGGTATCAGGTTGTTACTACAACGCTGAGAAGACTTGTAAGGTAACTATAAGTTACTTTGGAATGTGTCAGAAAATATGAATAGGCAGGTCTCATTGTGAGACACGATTTTAAAAAAAGTCGGTTCCTTAGTGGAGGAGTTAGCTTGTCCATTTTAGAGGAGGGTACCATTGTGAGACAGATACATTCTTTTGTCATATTTTAGAAGAATCAGCCAGTTAAGACTTATGATGTTGGAAATGTGCCTTTATATTGGCTTGGTGGAGACACTGCATTGGTGAGACCAGCCATGTATTTGTATAGTGAACCAGTGTTCCATCTGATAAATTTCAAGGCTGTTGTCCCTGGAACATTTAACTTTCAAGTGACACCAACTGTCAAAGTGCAAATACTGCTCTTAACTAGTAGATTTAATATTTCCTAGCATATGGTGCTGACAAGATCTAGAGATAGGCACTACAAGATTCAGAAAAAAAGGAGGCAAATCTTATCTGTGAAAACAAGAAGTGTGAGAGGGAGTTATATGGCTTATAAACAGTTCACATATATACCCTGATCTGCTTTTTGTCTCTAATCCATAAATTTACAAAAGGATCATAATTTACAAACAATGGAAATACGTCAGAGAAGTATGAATTAATATAGTATTGCACAAAGTACCCAACAATAAACAGCATCTATTACACAGAAACTAGCAGCATTTATGTATCAGAAATTTGTAAATCTAGTAAGCATTAAGGCAACGAAGAAATATCACAAAAGTGCTCATATGAACGTCAGATTAAAGTAAACTGACAGTGATGTATGAGGTCTATTTTGAAAATTTCATTATAAAATAAAAGCAAGGGAGACTAAAATGCAACTGCAAATCAAGTTGTTCTTCTATGCAAAATCTGTTTACTGTAGCAGAAATACATTGATCAATTATATTTAATACTGGTTGCTGTTTTCCCATACAAATCATGTCTCCCATGTGATGTTGACATTGTTTACTATGCTCATTGTTATGTTTTCAGCTCTTCTAAGAGTTAAATTAAGTTTAACATGCAGAGTCTGTTTTTCAGTGTGCCGTCCATGTGAACCACAAAATCCTGAGGAAGAGGAGACAGATGAGCTTAAAGAAGTTTTTGATGTAGACTTAGAGGTAGTACCAGGTCCATACGTTCCAGCTGCACAACCCACGCGTCGAACACGCCCAAAGGTTCCACTGGCACCTGGCTTTGAGATTATTTGGAATAATACTGGCTGTTGTCCAAAGAAAGAAATAGTGTGCAACATAAGTTTGTGTCCTGCCCCTCAAAGTTGCCCACTTCACCATGAATTTCTGGAATTGTCACCTGTGATGGGTGAATGCTGTCCACGTCATGCATGTGGTAAGTAAATGTTATGTTTCAGATAGTCCCATGCAGATTGAAACTATGCTATACCAGAACTTGCAATTCGATCCCTGTGCTCAATGAACAGTAATGTTAGTTCCAGAATGGAAATTATAAACATGACATTTCTTACCCTTTGTTAACAAAAATGTTGCAGTTACACTGATTTAGGAGGAAGAGGTTTCCGTTAATATAGTGTGATACAATTTTAAAGATATAAATGCAAGTAAAATTAATTCTGGTGAACATACATTCATACTTTATATCTACAGCTTCATCAAATGTGGTGAACGAACCTGTAGAAATATCAAGTACTGTTGGTGGAATAACGTTAAAAAAAGACAGTTGTAGTGAAAAATGCACTATAAAAAAATTTCATGTAAAGCTTTGCACAAATTTTCTTGCTTTCATTGCTAATGAGAAAACTGTATTTTGCAAGTTATCACCATTGTTATTTAGCAATGCCTGCCTTACCTTTTTACTCATGTCATTTGGCACTTTTTAACCAAAATTTCAGCTTATCAGATTTGTTTCATGAAGTCCTTTGACATTTTGCTTCCCCATACTCACTTCTACCCTTCCAAACCAATGTCTTACTATGACTACTTCCATTATTCAAGCTGATGACAGCGTGTCTGTAAGTCATCATGCATGTTTGTTCATAAACACACACACACACACACACACTGTGTTTCTCTCTCTCTCTCTCTCTCTCTCTCTCTCTTCTTTTTTTTTAACTTGGCATTAACATTCCTTTTTGCCCTTCTACTTTTCATAAAGTGAAAACATTTAAATGGAAACTCCTTTGCAAAACATATCATGATAAATAATCAGAAGTCTTTGAGAAAAATCTGCTTGCTAGAACAGGCTGTTAATTTAAAAAACTCAGAGGTTTTAGACTTGACAGTTTTTCAATTATTCTAATATTATTCACTTATACACATTACATGTAAGTACTGTTTTTGATATGATACACTACATGGATTTTTCCCTTGTGTTTTCATCTGATGAGGGCCAACTGTCAAAATGTATAATCTACGGAGATAAATAAAGTGCAGGCCTGACAGCTAATTTTGTATAAATGCTTTATCTGTCTGTATTTCACTATCAATTCTTCACTCAGTGGCTTCAGATTTTTTGCCAGCCAAATCTGTTGATATATTCTCAGAATTCAAAAAAGGAGACAGTACCAACAATAAACTGTCTCTCATTGATAAACAATACACCAAAATTTCAGCATATTATGAAAAAAAAAAGAATTAATGTGTCCTCCTCTCACCTGCCCTCTTTCACCACTGCCACAATTCTTATCTATCTGAATCTTTGTGTATGCTAAGAAAAAATACATCCATTTGTCAGCTGAACTGTTATTTTCCAGCTTCCTTATGTGCATGTCCTTTGTTCAAGGCTTCGCTATGTGCCAATTGTTATCTTCACTCATTCTATTACTTGCATTCCACCCAGACTCATTCTGTTACTTGCATTCCACCCAGGACTTAACATCTTAAATGGGGTACAAGCTTCAACAACTTGATTGATTGATTAAGTGAAAATTTAGAAAATAACACATATACTACAGTTAACCATGTTAAATTAGTTCTGAATAGTTAAACAGTGTTTCTTGGTATCCATGTGTTTAAAACACTGCGGAGTACTATCTGGTTATTCTATTTTCAGAGCCTCGTAAAGATGGTTGTATATACACATTGTCTCTAACTAATGATGTCAATGGTGGAGAAAGGACAAGAAATGAGCAAGAAAAGGAGACACTCTTCAAAAAGGTAAGTATTCAGTTGATCAAAATGAAAAATAACTTCATAGTGCACCCAAATGGCATCATACGGCATAAGATGATGTGGTGGTCATTCAGTGTTGTGCAGTCCTCTGGGCCTGATCATGAAGTATGGTTTAGATGAAAAATTTAATCCTTATGACACTATGAATCAGTTTTATTTACCATGAGTTAAAGACAGTTACTGTGGAGTTGAAAGAAAATGTAGCTAGCATCTGGTATTGGGAAAGCACCTCATACAGCAAAGTAGAACTTTATTTAATACAGATGATTAGCTCCAATCAAAACTTAAAGTTGTGCTACACACAGTATTGCTAAATATTCCACATGTCATGAGAAATGTAAAACCATTTACTATGCACAAAAAAATTGAACTTCCAAGAAGAAAGGAAAGATAATTTTGAGTGTTGTTAAGAGAAAAATGAAGAACTTTGTAAGGATAATGTCAGCAGCAGTGTATCTGTTGTTAAATTCAAGTCATTTGCCACTAAATTCATTGAATTCTGCCTTAACAGTTACCAGTATCTGAAGATACAGAGACAAAAAGTCAATCCTAAGCCTTACTAGGACTGGCATAGCAAAAATATGGAAATGGTAGATTGCTGAGTGAGATTTTCACTCTGCAGTGGAGTGTGTGTTGATATGAAACTTCCTGGATGATTAAAACTCTGTGCTGGACCAAGCCTCGAACTTGATCAGGCACACAGTTTTAATCTGCCAGGAAGTTTCAGAATAGATTGCTTCTCACCACACAGAATAGTTGTTGAGTCGCGGGCAGGCACAGCAAATAGAATGGTAGAAATTCTGTTACTGTCTTCCTGCAACTCAGTACCTTCTCTATGTGGTGAGGAGCAACCTATGGATTCCATATTCTTATTATTCCACCCTGGACTTAATATGTTTAGACAGGGACTGCATATGCCACCAGTTTTGCCACATCCACAATAAATGAGATCACAAAAGTGATTAAACAATGAAAAATGGCAACTGGCTATGACAGTATTTAAACAGAAAAAGTGCCCTCCTTTAATTACCTTTTTAACCAGACAATGAGTCCAGGTGTATTTCCTGAAACACTGAAGTATATGGTAGTACCACACATGTATAATGGTGAAGGTAAACAAATGTGATCTAATTGTAGAACCAAACCTTTGCTCTCAAATTTTTTTGAGAAGGTAGCTTGTAAAAAAGTATTTAATTACCTTTCTGACAAAATCCTGTTAACAACAGCTCAGTGCAGTGTCCATGTGCCCGTGAAGCTTTTTTTGCTAAGAAAGCAGTATATGACATCACAAATCCAGTTGTGGTAAAGCTGAAAAAAATTGCCCTTTTAGCATTTTCTGTGACCTTGCCAAGGCCTAGATTGTGCAGGTCATAAAATTGTACAGAAAAAATTCAAATGATAAGGCATTAAAACATTTCCCTCACATAGAAGTAGTCATACCTTAACAGCAGGAAACATAGGATGACATTAACATCCCATGACAATCAGTGTTCGGCCCACTCATGTTCTTGGCATATAAAAATGATTAGCCCAGAACATTGTAGCATTCTACAAGACTGTGATATTTTCTGATGACACAAGTGTAGTAATTAAATGTCCCAACACAGCCATACCAGCTTACAACCAATTCCCAGAAAACTGCTCAATTCTCAATCATAGAAAGACTCATATCACAGATTTCAAAACAAATATAAATGATATTTTTTAAGAAATATTCTCACATATTCAGCCTGGCTGAATACCCAAGAATATTTTGAAATAATCATGTCTAAAATCATACATTAAATCAAATTAAGTACATCTACTAGAAGTACAGATCAGTGGGAAAATGGCAGTCTCCACGTATGAAGTTACAAGGCATTCAGATGGATAATAAACTGAAATGCAACTGTATGTGGGGAAATTAACAAAAAGGCTCAGGCCTGCCTGCTTACCACTCAAAAATTTCCATCGTTGTATAGCCCTGCAGCACTGTGAGCATAATTTGCTTCCGTCCATTCATTACTGTCCTATAGTATAATCTTCTGAGGCACAGCAGCTAAGCTAAAAAAGTATTTATTTTACAGAAGAATGCAGTAAGAATAACCAAACTTTTTGCAGAAGCCTCCAGAAAAACCTAGGGGTTCTTAAACTTAGTTGTGATTATGTATACTCTTTTAATGGGGAAGTTCAGATAGATGTAAATACTTTAGAAGTAAAGGAGATTACTCACTGAAAAGTGGAAGTGTTGAGTCGTTGACAGGCACACACAAAAAGGATGAAAAACTTGCTATCTTTCAGAGTAAATCCTTTCTGGAGCTGAGGATACACACACACACACACACACACACACACACACACACACACACACACACACACAGGCCTGTGCACCCAGCCAGCACTATGAAGGGGCACAGGTGTGTGTGTTAGTGGTGGGTGGTTTTTTTTTTTTTTTTTTTTTTTTTTTTGCACATTTGTGTGTGTGTGTGTGTGTGTGTGTGTGTGTGTGTGTGTGTGTGTGTGTGTGTGTTTGATTGTTTGTTTGTACTCTTCTGTGAGAGAGGATTTACTGCAAAACATAGCATGTTTTCTGTCTTTTTGTCTGTTCCTGTTGATGACTCAATGCTTCTGCTTTCTATTGAGCGGTCTCCTTTACTCCTAAATGACGATATGTTCCTATCTGGGGTTCAGATTGCAGATTTATATTCTGGTGCAAATGTCTTTAACCAGTTATTAGTAGACATCAGACAAGAAATTGAAAATTCTCAGATATTTGAAAACAAGTAGAAGAATAGCTTATTAGCCACTTGTATAGTTTATAAAAATATTTGGAGTCAGAAATGTAAATTGTCATTAACTCTGATATGTGTATTAAGGAGATCTTGACATTACCAGCATATAGACTACTGACAATACTCTATGTAAAGTTACATAAATACTTAGATTGAAGTATTACATTAATGGCCATCAAAACTGCAAATACTAATAAGAGTTGTTTGTCACATTGACATGAGGTGAACTACATAGTTGGATAAGCAAATATCTAACATTTCAGTGCACTTACACACAGTAAATAGGAATAACACCATCTACATTCTGTACTCAGTTGATTTCTCATTCAGAAATTAAATTTGAATGTTGTCTGTTTGTAACAAGATTGTTTTATGTCTCGCATAAGAAGGACAAATTGTACCAGCACATGTCGAAATTTAATGGCAGCAGCAGTATCCTGGCCAATCAACCTGAGGTTTATCACGCCATGATATTACTGTTACATTTCTTGGGATCCCCACGACTGCCATATGATTACAGAATCACTTGATTCGAGATGGCCATCCTCAGTTTGTTGCATGACTACAGCAGCCCAGCATGACTTGTGCTTGAGAAACAGTATATTGTTCACTCAGATTTGCAGAATCATTCAGCCATGTTGCATTGCTTGATACAGGAAATGGGCTTATGTGCAGGAAGACAAGTATCCACATGGACAGTGTGATGGTCTCTGGAGCATCACAGTCTAATGGCGCTGTGACCTTTGTTACGGCTTTGCTTAACACCTTATATGTTGCTGTGCCCAACAACCTTGTCATCTCTATACATTTATTTAATCAAATATTCTTCTATCTAGACTGTATGCAAAAAATAAGTAAAATTTTGAAATTTACTATCCTTTTTTGTGTTGCATTTGTAATAGGGAGCAGTGTAAATAAAGGCAGCATCTAAATAGTGTAAATAGGGTGGACTAGTGGCTTCCTTCAAAGCATAGTAAAACCCTGATTTTACATTCTCGTATTTTATGTTTTCCTCCTCCTTTAATTCATTTTTGTAAGTCCCTTCAGAAGTCCTTGTTCTCTCAATACAATGTTTTCCCATCATTAACAATGTTGTGTTACAACATTTTCCACATTTTAAGTTTACTTTGGTATCATCACAACCTTTAACATAGATTTTCATGCATATCTCTGCAAAAAGTGCACCATATCCCTGCTCAAAGTTAGCATTGGAACAAAGCAAAAAATGCAGGCTATACTCAAAGTTACTGATAGTGTAACCAAGATCTTCACTGTCAGCAAGTTGGCTCACTGTCGCCTGTAATATAGGTTCAGACAATGGAAAATCCAGCATGAAACAATGGCAATATTATGAAAAGGGTAGACTGCAACTCATCATAAAGCGGACATGGTGGGTCATAGACAGGCACAACAAAAAGACTGTTAGACAAATAAGCTTTCAGCTACAGGGCCTTCTTCTGAATTAGAGAACACACACACACACACACACACACACACACACACACACACACACACACACACACACAAGTGTGCGTGCACATACGCCGATGCAACTTACATGCACAACCACTGTCTCTGGCTGCTGGGACAGAACCACTGGTGAACAAACGAGGACTCACATCAATTTTCACTCAAAGTAAGCCAAACAATGGAAAATCCAGGATGCAATGTTACATTCATTCAAAGTAATTCACCTGTAAACAGACTCAGTAAAAGACATCTTCCTAAATTGATACTCGTTAGGGAAATGTCAAAATGGTGTCACAGGATATCTAAGAATCGTGCTGAATGAAGCAAATAAGATCTGTGAAAGTATCAGGGAAAGATATCAGATAATATTCTGACACAAGTGATGTGGGAACTTGTTTTCTAAAGTGCTGTGAATTTTTTTTTATATTAAGGCAAACATGACAAATTAGCTTTCCTAAAAAAATGCATTTTCAAACAGTTTTATTTTCCGTACCAATATCTTGTAATCCCCCATTTTCAAACAGTTTTATTTGTAATACTAACATCTTCTAATTCTATCTTCATTTAGGAAAGATAAAAAATTTTTGGTTGTAGTTGTGAAAATAACACACATTCATTTCAATATTTTAAAAAAATTGTCATTGATGTAAAGCCATGTTTCTTTGCAGTATTTGATAGAAAAAGAAACCAAACAATAAACTGACTTAAGCTCTATGCAGTAGAACCTGGTACACAGAATGCAGAAAAGCTATGGAAAAGCACATTATCAGCCAGGTGAACAACATCCAAGCTCTATGCAGTTGAAGCTGCTACACAAATTGCAGAAAAGCTATGAAAAAGCACAGTATCAGCCAGGTGAACAACATCCTAGCTGCCCAACCCTCATAGTGTTGGATAACTTTACTCGTTCCACATCCCTCCCTTCATGAGGGGATTTATGGAACAAAATGTGTAAATGAATGGAGGAAATTAAAGTTCCACTCTCTTTGTGTCAGTTTTCTCACTCTTGCTTGCATGAAGTATGAATTAGGTAACACCAAAAGTAATTTCACATTTTGGTTTAATTTTTGACATTAAGGACATAATATTTTCCTTGTTTATGGCTCTGTTTGTGTATTTACACATGGACCTATTCTGGCAACAGTGCTTCAAATATGCGCCTGAACATTCTTTGTTGCAGAAATATTTGGGTTTCTTCTTTTTGCTGCACACAAAAAACACCAATACTTTTTTCAGCTCCTTTACATCTAAAGCAAAGATGTGTGGAATGTTTAGTATTCTGACATAAGAGTACAGTAATATTCATGTGAATGTGCCCTCTAATTTACTTGACAAAAAATATTTTTTGATGAAAATAAATTATAGTACCCATAATCCTTTCAACTGTGGTTTGATATACTCCACATTATCTCGCACAATTGCTTCTGTGTACCACCTTTCTTTTTTTGATTTAATGATTTTACTTTGTGTCATTTTTGTGGTATATGTCAATTCATTTATTTAGTGCCCATATTATCAAATTCATGATACTGGGCTTGTCAAAGTACAGAACAGTATTAAATATTACATGTTTACATCATGAACAAAATCTTATCATTGGTATCAACACATCCATACAACAAAAACATTATTCTGCTTACATACATACATAGATGAAAGAAGTTGGGTTTTGTCTAGGTATGGTTGATAATTATGAATTTTTGTTTAGAGAGTTATGAAGTAGATCTACAGATTTGAGTGAAATTCCAGGTATTCATTAATGCTGTAGAAGCTGTTGTTTATTAGTAGATTTTTTAGTTCTTTTTTAAATGTATTACTGTTTGGAATTTGTTGATGCTATCTGGCAATGCACTGTACAGAATTTTTGGTTTGTAAACAGCACTGTCCTGATATATTGATTTTCTGTGCACATCCCTATGATAGTCATCCCTGTTCCCTGTTTGATAATGGTGGATCTCACTATTCAAATGTGAAACTTGATGGTTTTTAATGAAGCATATGCTTTCAAATTTAAGTATAAATGGTAAAGTCATGATTTGTAATTCCTTAAAGATACCTCAACGTGGTGTTCTGTAAGCAACATCACTTATTAATCTTAAAGTTTTCTTTTGGAGTTTAAAAGACTGCTTTGCAAAAGCACACTTCAGTAGACTATGCATATCTGCATTATATGCACTTAACACTGTTTCAGTATTGCAGCAATCTTTAAGAACTCTTAATATGTAGCAGTACTTGCTTAATTTTTTTGTTAAGCGTTTCTACATGTTTTTCCCATCTTAGATGCTCATTCACCCATAATTCTAAAAATTTTATGTGATTCTTTTGCTGAATTTGGCTATTTGATAATGTGGATTTTAGTTTGGTCCTATTTTTGTTCCTTATATGGTTTCTCTTGTCATTGACAACTAGACAGTTACCTTTAAACCACTTTTCTGCCACTTCTGCTGTTTTGTCGATTTTTTTCTGCATCTCATAATCATTCTTCCCTTTTATAATAAAGCTGGTATCATCAGCAAATAATATGGTATCAGCTGTTAAAAAAAACTGCGTGCCAGACCGAGACTCGATCTCGGAACCTTTGCCTTTTGCAGGAAAGTGCTCTACCAAGTGCCCGTGAAAGGCAAGGATCCCGAGTTAGAGTCTCAGTCCAGCACACAGTTTCAATCTGCCAGGAAGTTTCATATCAGTGCACACTCTGCTGCAGAGTGAAAATCTCATCTGAAACATCCCCTAGGCTGTGGCTAAGCCATGTCTCACAATATCCTTTCTTCCCGGAGTGCTAGTTCTGTTAGGTTCACAGAAGAGTTTGGAAGGTAGGAGACAATGTACTGGCAGAGTTGAAACTGTGAGGACGGGTTGTGAGTCGTGCTTGGGTAGCTCAGATGGTAGAGCACTTGCCCGCAAAAGGCAAAGGTCTGGAGTTCGAGTCTCTGTCTGGCACACAATTTTAAGCTGCCAGGAAGTTTCATATCAGTGCATATTCTGCCACAGAGAGAATATCTCATTCTGGAAACACCCCTAGGCTGTGGCTAAGCCATGTCACCGCAATATCCTTTCTTTCAGAAGTGCTAGTTCTGCAAAGTTTGCAGAAGAGCTTCTGTGAAGTCTGGAAAGTAGGAGACGAGTTACTGGCAGAATTGAAGCTGTAAGGAAGGGTCATGACTCGTGCTTGGGTAGCTCAGTTGGTAGAGCACTTGCCCACAAAAGGTAAAGGTCCTGAGTTCGAGTCTGACACACACTTTTAATCTGCCAGGGAGTTTCATATCGGCACACACTCTGCCGCAGAGTGAAAGTCTCATTCTGGAAACATCTCATAGGTTGTGGCTAAGCCATGTATCTGCAATATCCTTTCTTCCAGGAGTGCTAGTTCTGCAAGGTTCGCAGAAGAGCTTCTATGAAGTTTGGAAAGTAGGAGACAAGGTACTGGCAGAGTTGAAACTGTGAGGACAGGTCATGAGTTGTGCTTGGGTAGTTCAGATGGTAGAGCACTTGCCCGCAAAAGGCAAAGGTCCTGAGTTCAAGTCTGGGTCTGGCATACAGTTTTAATCAGACAGGAAGTTTCACATTAGCGCACTCTTCCGCACAATGAAAATCTCATTCTGAAGTTTTAGGACACTAAAGAGGGCTGTTTGTGTAAATTTGCCTTTCCTGAAACCATGCTGTGCATTTACAAGAATTTTATTTTTGTTTAGGAAGTCTAGCAATCTCTCATACATTATTCTTTTGATTATTTTCAAATATACAGGTAATAATGATAGAGGTCTGAAATTTTTAATGTCAAACTTGTCACCACTTTTATAAACTGGTATTACTGTTGACTGCTTAAGTTTACTTGGAAACACAACAGTTTCAAAGGAGCCATTGATTATGTCCCAAGTTGAGAGACAACATTATTGGTACTATATTTAATAATTTTATCAGGGAGACCATCAAATTCACAGGTAATTTTACTCTTTAGTTTGCTGATAGCCATTTGTACTTCTTTGGGTGTTACAGGATATGGGTACACTGTCCGTTCATTTATTGGAGTTGTTACCTTTGTCTTTGGATTATATTTAGTGGTGATCATGTTTTCGGCTACATTAATATAATGATCATTAAATATAATTAGCTATTAGAAGTGGATCATCAGCAACTTCATTTTTGTGTTTTATGGTGATTTTATTACTTCCACTTTCATGTTTGCCTGTATGATTATTAATAACTTTCTATCATAGATTTCATTTTATTGTTACCCTTTCTGATATATGATTCATTGTACTTCCTTTTTGCAGCAATTATAGCTTCCCTGTGATTTTTCCTATAACACTTGGCATATGGTGTCAAGATCGTATTTTGCTTTGCACACTTATATAGCATCCTTAGACTTTCTGATGACTCTTTGATTTGTTATCCATGAATTTGTTTTTTTGTTTATTTTCATTCTCTTCAGAGGGAATTAACTATCAAAGCAGTATTTATAATTTGACAAGAGCTTATTGAATTTTACATCTACAGAACTATAGCTTTCCAGGTCCCAGTTTACTTTTTTTAACATTAGATTAAATACCCTAATGCTGTCATCATTAATTAATCTTTTCTCAATATATCTCCTGTTGACACTTTTCTCATGAGATTTCTCTAAAGTCAATTTAACTGCTTGATGATCAGAGAAACCTGTATCCAATACCTCAGATTAAAGCCACATTTTGATTTGTCAATGAATATTTTATCTATAGCATTAATATTGAAATCCCCAAGCACAATTATGTATTTTGACTGACTATTTAGATAGTTCAGAAGATTTTCCAAATTTGCAGAGAATAATTCAAAATTGCCAGATGGGGATCTATATATACATGTAATTATAATTTTACTGTCTTTTAGTTCACATAAACAATATTCAAAATCTTTTTCAATACAGTAGACACTTTTAAGCCTAATTTCCTTTGATTTAATACCTGTTCTTACATATATACATGTTACACCCCCTCTGTATGTTTCTGTGCAAAAGCTGCTGACCAACTGGAAGTCTGAGATCCCAACTGCACATTTTTGTAGTTCTTGTAGCCAATGTTCAGTTATACACAAGATAGAAATCTCCTTAAATGAACCATTAAAAAGGAACTCGAGCTCATACAGCTTACTGGTTAAGCCTTGTACATTATGATATAGGATGGCTAAGGATTTATTCAGTTCTATGACAGGTATGTTTCTGGCTTGGTTACTTCTTTTAAGAGTAGGCTCTAGTCTTTTCGTTTCTGATTTGATTTTCACCTCCTAGGGGCCATGGACGTCTTCTTGGTTGTTTTCTTCTGCAGTGGATTGGGCCATAAAACATCCTTCATATGTTGTTTGGATGCTAACTTCTGCCTGGTGCTTCATCGTGACCTGTTGTTTTTAACTTCTGTCCGCCCTGGTGCGGGTTCCTTCTCAGTCTTTTTACATGGTGATGTCTTCTGTGCTGGTTCCCTGCCATTTGTTCATTCCACTGAAGGCATATTTACTGTTAACTTTTTGGTTTCTACTTCTGTTATTTTCATATACTGTGGTGATACCGTCTTCTGTGTTCCTTCCTTGTCACTTGTTCATTCCATGGTATGCATATTTGCTGTTAATTTTTTGGTCTTGTCTTCTGTTATTTTCCCATATTGTAAGCAGACAGTTTCATTGAGTGACCGATCTGCCTGTTTCAAGCGGTTAACAGAGATCAGTGACGGTGTGGTGGGCTGAATCATGGCTGAATAATGAAGGTTCATGCATAATTTTTCCTTCCCTTTCAGCACCAAATGTAGCCCATGCTTTTTATAATCAGTCCTCCTTAAAAAAAGATTTACATCCAGTACCTCAGCATGACTTTACTGGGCAACAAATTCCATCAAGAATGTATCCATTTTGTATATTTTGTCATTCCAGTCCACCCTATCATATCTGTAAGGCACTGTACACAGAATCACTTTAGTGTTCATAGATTTTGTGAGTATCATGTTCACAGTGCATTGGTAATCCTTGATATCTGAAACTACATCATTTGTACCAGGCAGGACAATAACACATTCAAATTTACTGAAATCCATTACCAATTCTTCAATGTTATTAACAACTTATTTCAACTGTGCGTTTGGTTTGACAACAGACGTCACAAAATATCTTGGTGGAAGTGTCTGATTTAGTTAACTAGTGCAGTAAATAAAATCTTGTGTCCTGTTTCTGCATGCTTTCCAGTACTTAAAACTTTCTTGTAGCTGTTGTTATTTATTTTACAGGAGTTACTAAACACATTACTTCTTGACGATGCCAGAGCACTTTGTTTACTTATGTAGTTTTTGTAATTTATTGTAGATAACACATCACAGCCGTTGTTGTGCACTAAATTTATGCTGCTTTCACACTTTTTTTTAAATTTCCGACATATGCATATATCTTTTATCAACTTATCCCAATAAATTGAGTTTTCAGTCATCATTTCCTGTTTCAACATCAGCTAAAGTTTTTCTAATGTAAGTTTACTAATATCCACTTTCACTTCACTGATCATAAGTTGTAATTTAGTAACACGGTCATTCAGTTTCGATATTTCATATTTATATTGCACAGACACTTTCTTTTTACCAGAAAAATTGACACTTTTTTTTACCAAGATGCATGATAGACTTTTACACTAGCCGCCATCTTTTACTTTCATATATGTCTTGCATACACCACTTTTCATAATCATCAGTATTAACAAGTAAACACAAGTAATTCCAATATTTGATGGATAAATTGATCATGTGCCTATCTCTGAAAAAGATGAAAGTTTTTCTTCTAAATTATTATTTGGTTTTACTGTTTCAGTGGATATTTCATGATGTGTTTCTGCTTTCAGCCTGGTGAACGATGGCAGGATGGCCCTTGCAAATATTGTGAGTGCATAGGAAGCACACCAGGCCCATATCACCCAGAGTGCAATATAAGTCCTTGTCTTGAACCTGTAACTGATCAAGATTATGTAATAGAAGAGAAGAAAAAGTATGGTGAATGCTGCCCTCTCTATGAAAAGATCGCATGTCAAGAGGGAGGACGTACCTACCAAGTGAGTAGCCTTTAAAAATACACTCCTCCCATCTTTTGTTTTGTTGCCCAAGCTAATAGCACTAATGGTTTAAAAACCACTAGCAGGAGACATGTTTAGCTTCATAAAACAGCTAGCAACAGTTTTAAGAATGTTATGCAGACATAACTGTAGAATCATTGTTCATGGAGACTTTAATCCAGCTTTGGATTATCTGTCACAGTAAAGTGCATTTTTTCCTGCTCTGTAGTTATAAAGAGGATACTTCTGCAGATCAGTTGAAACCTCTGTGCTCTTTGCATCTCAAATAATATGTCATAGAATTGCTTTCTGTTAAAACTTCACAATTTCTTTCTGTTTTCAAAGGTTGGAGAACAGTGGCCTTCACCTGATGGAAATCCTTGTGTTATCTTATCATGTGAGGAAACAGAGGATGGTATAGCAAAGAAGACACATGTTGAGAAATGTCAAACACAATGCCAGGAGGTCAGTACATTTGGATGAAGGGACACAGATACAATGTTCTTCTATCAGAATTGAGAACTGCAAGTTAAATGTAACAAAAATATAGTTGATCAAGTGAATCTAAAATGCTTACATCATTATTTAAAAAGTACCAAGTGTTAGTCCATAGGCATAGTTGAACATCACACTGAGTGTTCAGTTTGGCACAGTAGTTACAACAAGTATAATAAACATAAACATCACTCATGGATTTGGCCTTAGGGCTGTACCAATTGCCCAGCTGTTGCATAGGTAGTATTAGGAGTGATGTGTGATTGTGGGATATGTGATCAGCATGTCACCAATCCCTCCACCTGTTGTTGCCAGTAGACGAATACCGGTGGAGACACTGCTTCTTTATTCAAGCGGCTCCTCATTTGGTTTCACACAGCTGAGAGGACCCCATTCCAGACCTCTCTACCTCAGAAAAAAATCTGTGGAGGTACCTGAAACTGAACCCAGGTCCTTCCCAACTGAAGGTTGTGACGTTAACCATTTAGTTACAAAGGCGATCAACTTTAATAATGTATAGGGCCCCCATGAGCATACAGAAGTGCCACAACACAACATGGCATGGACTTGACAAAGGTCTGAAGTAGTGCTGGAGGAAACTGACACCATGATTCCTGCAGGGCTGTTCCTAAATCCGTAAGAGTATGAGGGGGTGGAGATCCCTTCTGAGCAGCACACTGCAAGGCATCCCAGATATGCCCAATAATGTTCATGTCTGGGCAGTCTGGTGTCCAGCAGAAAAGTTTAAACTCAGAAGAGTGCTCCTGAAGCCACTGTGTAGCAATTCTGGACGTGTGGCATGTAGCATTGGCCTGCTGGAATTACCCAAGTTTGTCAGAATGCACAATGGACATGATCAGACAGGATGCTTATATATGTGTGACCTGACAGAGTCATATCTATACATATTAGGGGTCCCATATGACTACAACTGCACATGTCCCACACCATTACAGAGCCTCCACCAGCTTGAACAGTCCTCTGCTGCCATGCAGGGTCCATGGATTCATGAGGTTGTCTCCATACCCGTACCCGTCCATCTGGTCAATACAATTTCAAACGAGACTCATCCGACCAAGTAACATGTTTCCAGTCATCAACAGTCCAATGTCAGTGTTGACAGGCCCAACCGAGGTGTAAAGCTTTGTGTCAAGCAGTCATGAAGGGTATACGAGTGGGATTTTCTGCTCTGAAAGCCCACATCGATGATGTTTCGTTGAACAGTTCGTACTAACACTTGTTGAAGGCCCAGCATTGAAATCTGCAGCAGTTTGTGGAAGGCTTGCACTTCTGTCACATTGAATGATTCTCTTGAGTCTTCATTGGTTCTGTTCTTGCAGGATCTTTTCCTGGCCACAGCAAAGGCAGAGATTTGATGTTTTAGCAGATCCCTGTTATCACAGTACACTCGTGAAATGGTTGTACAGGAAAATCCCCACTTCATTGCTACCTCTGGGATGCTGAGTCCTATCGCTCGTATGCTGACTACAACACCTCATTCAAACTCCCCTAAACCATGATAACCTGCCACTGTAGAAGCAGTAACAGATCTAACAACTGCAATGCCATATTCTGCCTGTTTACATATCTCTGTATTTGAATGTGCATGCCTATGATAGTTCCATTGGAACTTCAGTGTAGTTTTCTGTTTTATGGTATGTGTAATGCTTCACACTGAGGCACTACTTATAATTAGAAAACATCTAAATGTCAGAGCAAATAAAAAATTTCTTGTCCTGGGGTTCCTATTCCATAGCATGTTCTTTTTTTTTCATAGTGTCTTTAAGTAATCTTTGTACAGTCTAATTTTTCATTTACATTTATTTTATTTTAATTTACTTTTAACCAGATGTGGTTAATAGTTTCCATATTGCACAAGGCTGTGAATGTGTTACCAGTGTGGTCAAATTTTTGAGTGCTGGAGACTTGTACCAATGTTGTTGTCCCTTTCACTTACGTCTCAAAAAAATTGTCTTAACTAACACATTTTATCAAACAAATCACCATTAGCAAGCAAGGAACTTGTTAGTAATCAAAATTAATAGTACTCCTCATTTCATCTAATCAACCATTCAAGTCATTCTAAGTGGTGACACTTTTACCTATTCTAGTGCACCCTTTAAAACATTTACGGACTTGGCATTCCTAGAAATCCCAATGCCTACAATACAAAGAAATAAACGTTACACTATCAAAAATCAATATGAAACATTTATTTGTGACAGATCAGAGTATGATAGAGAGACTCGAGAGTGAAGGTTTAGCCACAGTGTTGATCCCCCTTCACTGTAAGCAGGGAGGTGTGAAAATTGTGTGGCTTGGTGAAGCTCCATTAAGCTCGCTCAGATAGCTGAGCCTTCTAGAAGCCAATAAGAGCTGTACTCCATAGAAGTCACAGTGCAAAATCTCTGCTATACAGAGCTGACTGCAGGGTACAGCCTTAACACTAACTACTGCCTGTTTGAAAAATATCACTCAGTATTAACAGGTATATAAGAGTTGAATGTCTTAACTAAATCTTATAAGACTTTATATGCTCAAGTATGTGGAATAGCGATCTTCATTTTCAATGCAAAATTTAAACAACTGGCAAAATCAGTACACAAAAAAAGACAAAGATGCTCCTGTTTAAAAGACACTGACTATTAGAGTGGGGTACCAGATGCTTCATTCTACCTTCCTCAGCACCTTTAAAAATTTTGGCATGCAAACATATTCCAGCTCTTTTTAACATATAATTCACTTCTCACTCCCACAAGCTCCCCTAACTCCACTTGCTCATACCCATTGTGTAAATCTCACATGCATCCATTCCCACTTGCCCATTCTCACTCACTCATTCAGCCTACCTCATTGTCACTATCTCTCTCACTGTCACCATCTCCTTCTCAGATCTGCAGTCTCTGCTGTTCTGTCCTACTACTACTGTCTCTTCTTACTGTCATTCTTCCTTTTGCTCTGTCTTACTGCTGCTATCTCATTCATTCCTTCCCACTGTCTTTCTTTGTTTACTTCGCTAGCTCTCTCTTCCACACTGTCATTATCATAGACTCTGTCTCTCATTATCACTGGTCTCACCCACTTCCACTTTCTCCTTCTCTTTATTCCTCTCCCGCCGCACTGCCTCCTTCACTCTTTTCCTAGCACTGTTCTTTCAGTGCCAACTATGTTCCACTGCCACTGTGTCCCTCTCTCACACACACTGCCACTGTTTCCTTTGCTCTTTCTATACCATTACCACTATCTACTGTCTTCCAATATTTATTACTTTCCATCTCTTTCCCAATGACACTGTCTTCTTTTCTCTAGGCATAAAAAAGTGTGAATATGTTCGCATGCCAAAATTTTTGGGAAAATTTTTGAATGAGCTGATGAAGGTAGAATAAGACAGCTGGAACCCCCTCTTCTCTCAAGAATCTTTTAACCAGGAGCATATTCATCTTTTTTGTGCTCTGTCAGGAGCATTTTTCCACTGGTTCCCTTCTTTCCCTTTCTATGGCAGGGCATGTCACTTACATGAAAAAAACTTTATGAGTCAGTAAAATTTTGATAGGTTGCTGGAGTGAAATCAAAATAATGCAAATCTAATTTTACACCTCAGGTTATTCGAGATTGGGATCTTAAAAATGTATCACAAAAATTTCTGCCATATTCTGTGCATAGCCATCTTGGAATTCATTTCTCAGTTTTGGTATCCAAAAACCATGCTTTTGGAGTGTTTCTCAATAACAGATGAAGAACTACTTGATAAATACCTAGAGAATATATCGTTAAAATTTGAGCAATTTGCTGTAGATAATTATTTAGGTATCTGCTGCTCACAGTGAAAAAAATGGTGAAAAATTCTATTTTCGGGTTTTCTCAGTAACTGCTCTTTAAATAAATGAAGCCTCCATAAGCCCCTTAAGGCACACCATAGACCACATATCATGCAAAAAGAACCAACAGATTTGCTCCACTTACCTAAGCTTGAGTAAGTGTGTAATATTAGAAAATTGACCCCGTACTGTAAGACAGTTGCAATAATATGATCCTTCTCTTGGATATACAGATGGTCCCTAGCCCAACACTTAACCCTACCTTTCTATCACCAATGGAACATGAGGAATGAGCCCCAGAAAAATCCCATTTTTATGTGCGGCACTTTGGAACACATTGGTAGTGCGTGCTGTCATACAAATTTGTCAAGATTCCAAATTTACGTAATGACATGACTGATTTCAGTTGTGCTAGCAATGTTCTAAAATGCAGTCAAAACTGGTCATATCATTACATAAATTAGCAGTCCAAACAAATAAAAAAATTATATTGTTATTTAAATCCATGTGGAAAATACTCAAAATGCTTCCTGATAATTTAAATTATGTAAATAATTAAGGGAAAATGTCATATAAAGATGTGAAACAAATACTAACAAAGAGATAGAGGGGGTGGCCAGTACTTACCTCAGCTCAGTACAGCCGATAGATACACAAAAAACAACCAAAAATTTACGTTCCTAGCTTTCGGAATAAATGTTCCGTCGGCTGTACTGAGCTGAGGTAAATTTAAATTATGTGACAGATGATTGAAAAATATATCTTTTGGGGTGGCTGCTCCTCAAAGCTGTCAACTATGAGCTGTTGCTGCTTTCAGATCTATTCAAACAAGTGGTTGGAAAAGTTTCAAATATTGTTAGAAAAATTTGAGTCATTTTTATGCCAACTTAAAAGACAAAAAAGTAAATAATAGTCTGTTAAGATTTTAATATTAATTTTCTATAAAATTCAAATAAAAGAAACCATTTGGAAATGTTGCTTGACTCAGAACCTGGATTCTATTGTAATTTTTCCACCAGAATTACACAGGAAAGTAGTATTATAATAGAGAACATGTTTGTAGAGGCACACTTTTTCATTGATGATGTAAATGTTTATCCAGTAGTGTCTAGCCTTTCTAGCCATGTGTGTCTATTTCTTCAGCAGTGGTGGTAATTTTATGACATCTCAGACACAAAGACAAGGCTGAGATGAACCTTGTACACTAGTGCTCCAAAAACCTGGTCTATACTTATGTGCCATAAGGTATTCTGTAGGGATGCACTGTCACTTATGTAATAGAATCCACTACCCAGACCCTAGCATTTCACTGTTGTTTATTGGTGATTTTGATGATATTCAGTTGTATGCCATCCATGTTAACTGCCAAACCAGTCATCCTACTAGACATTCAGCTTTTTAAAGGGTACAACATCATATTACAAGTATTCTCAGACATTTTAACTTCCAAGTTGGAAAAGAACTTGATGCCAATTTGTTTGGTGATAGTTATTGATATTGTTTATGTATCAGTAATACAACATTAGAACTATTTAGAAGTATGTCAGCACTGATCAAATACTCTCAAGAAAACTAATATACAGTTGCCAGACAAAGAAGTAGGTACACCAGTACTGCATAGTGGCTTCCCAAGATTGTCAGAATAGTTTATCATATCTTGTATAGTAGAAATCTCTGTCCCCCATGATCCATAATACTTTTTACTCCCAAACACATGAGCCTGATTACCATGAAGGCAGTGTGCACCTCAGTCATCACTATTGTCTATAATTACTATCATTATCTTTCCAGGGCTGGGAGTATCGACCACCTGTTTCACCAGCTCGTTGCTGTGGAGAATGCAAGCAGAGTGGCTGTCTGTTCAATGGGCAGCTGTTTCCAGAGGCTGCCACCTGGGAATCTGCTGATCACTGCACAAAGTACTATTGTCTCCAGCTCAATGGAACGGTGTGTAGCTGGTCTTGATCCTGTGAGAAACTACGAATATGTGGCTAACTGTCTATAGTTTTAAAACCAAAATATGGATTGGTTAGTTGTCATAATCTGGACTCTGATATATCACTATGCATGTTATTGATTTTTATCCAAATAAAAAAAGAGTGAGTGAGAAGTGAAAATGAATACAGTGATAGAACATTCTGTTAGAATATAAACAAGGGGTATCAAAAAAGGCAAAACATATCCGTATCAAATATGCTAAACTGTGTATTGAACAAAGAAACCTAGGTAACACTGGTCAACAGGGAATTTTTTTGCATAAACCAAAGATGATCTTCATAGGTCCAATGAACATGGATATCATGATTAAAATTGTCTCCTAGCTCTGGGTTACATGTTAGCTGGGACTTTGTATTTCGCGTATATTGATACTGTAATCAATAGGACATATACATTAGTTGCACTTACCTAGTATAACTGTGCCATTTCTGTGCCTTCCTGTTGTGGATGATTTCTTGAGGATTTTTCTCTAGCACCTAGCAGAAATCAGCCTACTTAGCAATAACCCACCATCCTGTGCATTGCTGTTCCATGAGAGAAATGTCCTGATGGCACCATTTGCTGTGCTTATTACTGAAAGTACCAAAGTCCTCTGGGAACACATCGAAGTGGGAGTAAAGCAAATGCTTGTTACCATCCATGTTGCAGCCAGTGACTTCATAAGCATGAATGAGTTCATCCACAAGGTCTATGTTATTTTCAGCTCTCCTGTTTCCCAAGAACAACTTTGTCATGTCACAATAATAATGCCACTGATGCAGCAGATCAGGGGTTAGAATGGACTCAAAGTGTTTGTTCCCCAGTAGCTGGCATATCTGTGGACCAATGAATACCACTTTTTGAGCTTCACTGTGTTCACTTGTAGAAACTTCTTAAACAGATACTGAAATGCTGCACAGTGTATCAACAAATGTTGTCATGAATCCTAGCTTAATGGGCGACTGTGGGAGAACAAATTTGTTCAGATTCACTAGAGGTTCTTCAGCAACATTTTTTGACCCAGGCACCAGAGCTGTTTGTAGAGGTCATTCCCTCTGAATGTAGTGTTTTTTCCTTGTGTGACTGCTCCACTCACATAGGTAGCAGCAATTGTAACCCCCTTGCAAATGTAAAAGCTTTGCAGTGACTGAAATCTCCGCATACCAGCTATTCATGCTTATGGTAATTAACACTGTTTAATTGATTTCAACATGGTATGATTTTCTTTAGCTAAGCCAGCATGTGCAAACAGGGATGGATGGTATTTCATTACTTTTGTACAACAGAACTGCCTTCAGGCTTGTTTTTGAGCCATGTATAAAGAGGGTCGACTTGTCTGGCTTGTATGTAAAGTGCAGGTCTTCCAAGAAACCTTCAACGACACTGTAGAATGTAATGTTGTCTTCAGTACTGAAATTAGACACGTTTTTTCTCTGATGCTCCTAAAACACAGGCATGCATTCTGTCTCGGAGTGGAGATTCCAGAGCTGCCTGCAGTCACGTGGCCAAGACTTTGTCTTTACACTTTGGAAAATCTAAATCCCTAATTGGATCACTGAGTTCACATTGTGTAGTTTTGTGAGGTTCTCCAGATGATGATGGCAGTGTAAATATAGGGTTAGAGTCACTGGTGGATGATTGCACTTGTCTGTCTGTATTCATCATCATTACTGTCACTGCTTGATGGTGATACATTTGGAGGAACAGGAACTGGCAGCCCGTCACCATGAGTGACATGGTGACATCAAGCAAAGAATATAGTTGTCTGCTTGTGTCTGTGTATATGCGGATGGATATGTGGGTGTGTGCAAGAGGGAATGAAAAGGAAAGATGAAAGGATGTGGGTTTTAAGGGAGAGGGTAAGGAGTCATTCCAATCCCCGCAGCGGAAAGACTTACCTTAGGGGGAAAAAAGGATAGGTATATACTCGCGCGCACACACACACACACACACACACACACACACACACACACACACACACACACACACACACACACACACACACACGCATTTCCATCCATACATACACAGACTGTGTGTATAGAAAGAAACTTCCACGTGGGAAAAATATATTAAAAACAATATATTAAAAACAAAGATTCCAAGACTTACCAAGCGGGAAAGCGCCGGCAGACAGGCACAATGAACAAAACACACACACAGAATTACTAGCTTTCGCAACCGATGGTTGCTTCTTCAGGAAGGAGAGGGAAAGACGAAAGGATGTGAGTTTTAAGGGAGAGGGTAAGGAGTCATTCCAATCCCGGGAGCGGAAAGACTTCCCTTAGGGGGAAAAAAAGGACAGGTGTACACTCGCACGCACACACACACACACACACACACACACACACACACACACACACACACGTGTGTGTGTGTGTGTGTGTGTGTGTGTGTGTGTGTGTGTGTGTGTGTGTGTGCGTGCGAGTGTATACCTATCTTTTTTTCCCCCTAAGGTAAGTCTTTCCACTCCCAGGATGGGAATGACTCCTTACCCTCTCCCTTAAAACCCACATCCTTTCATCTTTCCCTCTCCTTCCCTCTTTCCTGACGAAGCAACCACCGGTTGCAAAAGCTCGTATGTGCGGATGGATATGTGTGTGTGTGTGTGTGTGTGTGTGTGTGTGTGTGTGTGTGTGTGCGAGTGTACACCTGTCCTTTTTTTCCCCCTAAGGGAAGTCTTTCCGCTCCCAGGATTGGAATGACTCCTTACCCTCTCCCTTAAAACCCACATCCTTTCGTCTTTCCCTCTCCTTCCTGAAGAAGCAACCATCGGTTGTGAAAGCTAGCAATTCTGTGTGTGTCTTTGTGTGTTTTGTTCATTGTGCCTGTCTGCCGGCGCTTTCCCGCTTGGTAAGTCTTGGAATCTTTGTTTTTAATATATATATATATATATCACACACACAGAAAGAGAGGAAGAGAGAGAGAGAGAGAGAGAGAGAGAGAGAGAGAGAGAGAGAGAGAGAGAGAGAGAGAGTCATTGCAGTCTTGGTTGGTGAAGAGAACAGGTAAGAGGTGATGGTGAAGAATGGGAATGTGCACCAGGAGAAAAGAACAGGAACATGCTAACTGCAACAGCTTCACAGATGCAGTCAATAGTACTGGCAGCAAGATGAAGAGTGAGAGTTGGTGTGTGGAGATAGTAGAGGACAACCAAAGAGGAAATGATGTAGAGGGAAGCATTTTGTGGTAAACAGCATGGCTCTGAGCACAATGGGACTTAACATCTGTGGTCATCAGTCTCCTAGAACTTAGAACTACTTAAACCTAACTAACCTAAGGACATCACACTCATCCATGCCTGAAACAGGGTTCGAACCTGTGACTGTAATGGTCATGCGGTTCCAGACTGAAGCACCTAGAACCACACGCCCACACTGGCCAGAGTAAACAGCATGCGTTGCTGCTATGTGAGCAGGTTGCCTGAGGCCATGACCATTCATACTGAAGGACAGTTGACCCTTTATAAGTGATTATGATGATAGACATATTCATTGTCCCAGCCGTGTTCACAATAATTCAAATGAATAATGATAAGCAGAAAAATTAATATTTACAAACTTTCATATATTATTGATTTTATTTTTGCTGGTGCTTTTCTTTTTGCTTTCATTACGAGCAGTAGAGTGTATCATGTCAGTAATAAACAATTTATTTTTAAGTCTGTCAGTCTAGAGGATACCCCAAAAAAAGAGAGAGAAAACTGGAATTTTTGGGCCTTATGTAATTCTTATTTTCTTCTTTTTTTGTTGGTATATTACTGGAAACATGTAGGACGAACTTCTCAATTATCACAAGCAGTCACTTTACCATTTGGCTATCTAATCACAACTGACGTCCAGACTCAAATTTCCATATGTCTACAACCTTTACTGATACATCTATTATATGTAATTCCATGGAGGGGAGACATATTACTTGAAAGTCACTTGCACAGTGTCAGCAGATAAATACGACATTGCAGTGCCAATGTTATTCTGAATTACGATGCATTGTTCCTTCAGATATACATGCATGCATGATATTCTGAACAATGATGCAATGTTCCTTCAGACATGGAAACGCGCATGTTATTTCGAATTCGACAAATGGAAGTTTAGTTCTGGCTGCAAATCAAGCTTGGATAGCCAAAAGGTAAGACTCATGATAAGTGGCAGATCTGAGTTTGATTCCCTGTCCAGCACAAATTTTCATTGTTATAATTCCATTGTTCATCTGATACTAGCCCACATTCACAAATGCAAATATGTTATTTCATAACAGCTGTACTCACTACTGTGCCTAACACTGGCACTGCAATATCATATGCTTCATTCCTCTGTTGTATGAAATTCATGAAACATAATATCGCTGTCAGCAATAATATTTGGGCAGTATTACAACAGCAAATTGTCCAGCAAATCTAATAGTCCACTAATACCTGTTTCTCTTCCACAGTTCCAAATAGACGCAGTGCTGACTGCCTGTCCAGAAGAAAACAC
Source organism: Schistocerca gregaria (assembly GCF_023897955.1). Lineage (NCBI taxonomy): Eukaryota > Metazoa > Arthropoda > Insecta > Orthoptera > Acrididae > Schistocerca > Schistocerca gregaria. The sequence continues at coordinate 171,507,159 of NC_064922.1, forward strand.
AACTGACACAAACATTGCTTATGAGGTGCAGAATGTTGAAGGACAATGTTGTAAACAGCGAATCCCTATTGGCTGTCAAGAAGGGGGTGAAGTATACAGTGTGAGTGTGCTTGAAAAAACCATCATTGAAAATGTTTAATAAGTAGGCAAAATATTTTCTTATGAGCTTGTAACTCTGTAATTGCTGTGAATACATCTGATGGAGTCGAGAAGGGATTTAAAAACATCTGTTTGTTCTCAGATTGAAAATCAAGTAAACTGATATTTCCTTCAGTTCACTAACATTCTAACAATTGCAAAGACATTTGCCTGTCTGCCTCGTGCTTTAGTATTGTTTCTTAGACTTCTTCTTGTGCTACTTCCTTTGTGCCACATTGTATGCAAGATCGGCAGTGTTAAGTAGGGATATTTGAATGGTTAATTTTTAGGGGTGGCCAGATGCCCTTCCTCCTGCCACCCCATATACTCTGGGACAGAATTAGTCCCCTGGGACAGAATTAGTGTACCCCAGCTGTCTGCATCTAGTGTAAACCATGAAATAGTGCAAATGTGTTTCAAAAGTTGCAAGTCATATAAATGAGGCGGGACATGACGACAAGCCCAGTATTCACCTAGAGGGATGTGAAAAACTGCCTAAAAACCACATCCAGGCTGGCCGGCACACCGGATCTCATCATTAATCCGTCGGGCAGATTCGATCCAGGGCCAGTGCGCCTACCCAAATCGAGGAAGCAGCACATTAGCAAACCTGGCGGGTAGTATTGTTTCTTACACAATGTGATTTAAATCTTTATGTACAATATAAAAGCCAGGATGGAAAAAAATAAACAAAACTGAGGAAAGGCTGTGGTGAATGTGTTTCTTAGTTTTCTTGGTTGGGTGTGGTACAATCTTTTTTGTTCTTGAACAAGAAAAAGAGCAGTAGCTAGAAAGCACCTCACAGCAGTGAACTGCAAGTGAATGGCTACTTTCCTTATTTTTCTTTATTCATATCTTTGTGTCAAAGATGGACATAGAGGAACCAAATATTTGTGGATTCTCTGTGGAATAATGATAATTTCTGCCCTCAGGCACAATTTTTTTCTGAATTAAGGAGTCTTTCAACATTTTTCATGTGGTATGCTGCAACATGTATCATAGCAGAGGATAAATTCTGCCAGTAGTGTATTCCATAACAGTGGTTAATGTTAAAATAGTGTTATGAGATGATTCTTATAGTGAGTTATGATGGAACACACAGTAATCTACAGTTATGTTTCTCCACAACTGAACATTATAAGTGTATAAAATGTGCTGGTAACATACATATCAAACATTTCAGCAACTGTCTTCCTCTTTTGATTTCATCTGAAGAGATAGATGGCACATGTTAGTCAGATGGATCACTGCAGTAGCCACTGCAGCTATATTTTTCTTAGATTAGTCTATTTAATTTGACATAAAATGTTCTTCCTTTGATTCATCTGTTAATACACTGTACCTAGTTGAAAGCAATGAACGGTATTTCTGGAAAAATAGAGACATCATTCACAGTATATGCTTGTAATGTGACAGGCATAATTTCAAATTCCCTTTGCTCAAACATTATCACTTTCAATGTGCTTCAGTGAGTCAGTAATCAAAATTCACACTTTATTATTCATATCAGGCACTGCAATTTTTCAATGTCTTGTCCTTCCATTCATCTGTCTCTCTTTGTTCCATATTTATCAAAGGAATCTTTGCATACATTTCAGCTAGTAAACATTTCTGTATAGTTAAGTAAGGCAACAGTAGATCATCAAGTCACTCAATTCAAACTTGACTTAAAAATAAATATGTTCTACACACTGAAATTTGTTATCGTGCACAGTTCACTTAATCGACTCAGTACAATATTCCATTTTCATTATTAGAGAGTAAGATAATGTTTTATAATTGTAATATAAGAATATGAACATTTTCAGTATTTTATATTTTCCCCCATATCTTCTTTCAGTTTAACACAACCTACCCTTCTCCTTCTGGCAACAAGTGTGAAAGTGTCACTTGCTTTTTCAATGAAGTGACTGGCCAAGTCTACCGGAAAGTCAATTTGCAGGAATGTATGAACTGCTCTGAGGTATGTATAACTCACTGTTATTCACTATCTAAAGTCACTTATATGGCTTAAAATGCATAAACAAAGGTAAAAAAAACAATGTAGTAATAAATGTAATAAAAGAAAAAAGGTAAAAGGGAAAATTGGATTAATTTGGACACACACACTCGTGTTAAGTGAGTCAAAAACATACGCCTACTATTTTTACTTTATTGAAATATGTCATTTGAAATTGTTGCTGTCCTTTAAACCTACATGTAAAACACTACTGGTGATTTGCTTTGTCCTAGATGGCCCTATTGCAATGTTTTACAAAACAACTCAGTGATGCAAAATAAAATCATGCTGTGATAGAGTTGCTCACTGCAGAAAATTTAACATCCAATTGCATCAACAAAATTTTACCTTTTTTATTAGGAACAGGGAAAGCACTTTAACAGGAATACACAAGAAGATTCACAACTTGGTGCTGTCCCAAGTGGCTACCTACACAGGGCAAGGAGTTCCTACAATGCCTAGAACAGACTACTTATACTTCTCATTGTCCACTGCTTGTTGCAGGCCTGCCATATTCAGAAGTTTGTGGCCTGTAAATATGCAAAGTTTTGACCCAAGACAATAAAGACTTCAGAATAGTACCTACCAAACTTGTGGTGCCTTATTGTTGAGAATTTCAGAGGGAGCATTTGTCAAAGTTTGACTGAACCACAGGAAATGAATACTAGATAATGCTTCCAGACGTTCAGCCGAATTGTTGTTTACATTTTATGCATAATATTTCAATGGCTGACTAAATCATCTTCTTCAGGTGCTGTTATTTGCACTTACTTACTTCCTGAACTACAACGAGGCCTCCAAAAGATGAATGGATCGGTTGTCAAAATATTTTGCATGAAACAGAAACAATAACTCAGCTGAACATCAGGGAGCACATCATTAATCAATCATACTGTGAAAATCTGAGAGGTCACACTACAATAGCAGATGAACTGGTATCTCCGAGAGATGAAATGGGTAAAAAAATGAGGCCTAGTAGAAATCATTGTGGCTATAACAGGAGACATTGAACTTAATTGATGAAAAGAAGAAATATAAAAATTCAGCAGATGGGGCAGCCAAAAGGGAATACAGTCATTTAAAAACTGAGATTTAAAGAAATAATTGTGGATAACCTACTATGAACAGCATTGTACATCCATTATTGTAGCCAAGATAACACAATGCCAACACCCATTACAATAACTCCTCAGATGGTGAAGAGATTGAAAAAAAGAATAAAGAAGAGATTGAAAAAACAAATGAAGAGATAAAAGAAATTATTCAGATCCTTAAGGGAGATGCAAATTTTATAGTGATAGAAAACTAGAATTCAGTAGTAGGAAAAGGAAGAGAGGGGAGCATTGTAGGACAATATGAACAGGGGGAAAGGAATGAAAGAGGAAACCACCTGGTAGAATTTTGCACAAAGCATTATCTAATCATTGCTAACACTTAGTTTAACAATCATGAAGGAAGTTTACATACATTGAAGGGACCTGTAGATGCAGGAAGGTTTTTAATTGATTTTATAATGGGAAGACGGATTCTGGAACCAGATTTTAAACTGTAGGACATTTCCAGAAGCAGTTGTGTTCATTAACTATACATTAAAATTGAAGAAACTGCAAACAGGTAGGAAATTAATGAGATGGTACCTTCATAAGTTGCCAGCACTAGAATTTGTGAGAGATTCGAGGGAGCCTGTAATATTGTACAATAGAAGACAAGTGGCAAGTTTCAGAGATAAAATAGTGAATGCGACAGAGTATAAAGTAGGTAAAAAAAAAAAAAGCCTAGTAGAAATCCATGGATAACACAGCAGGTATTTAACTTTATTCACAAAAGGAGAAAATATAAAAATACATCAACTGCAGGGAATACAGACATCTAAAATTAGATTGACATAAAATGCAAAATGGCTGGATCCCAAAGACAAGGCTCTAAAAGTAGATATAAACAGGGGAATGGTAGATGTAGGCTACAGGAAAATTAAAGAAACCATTGGAGAAAACAGAAGCAGATGTATGAATATCAAGAGTTCATATGGGAAGCCAGTACTAAGCAAAGAAGAGAAAGCTGAAAGGTGGAACACGTTTATAAAAAGACTATACAACAGAAATGAGCATGGAGGCAATATTATAGAAACAGAACAGGAAGTTAATGAGAATGATACTGTCAGAACAATTTGACAGGGCACTGAAAGATCTATGTGGAAACAAGGTCCTTGGATCAGACCAAATTCCCTAACAATTATTGAAATCCCTGGGGAAGGCAGCTATGAAAAAACTATTCCATTTGATGTACAAGATATATGAGATTGGCAAATTACACTCAGACTTCAAGAAGAATCTAATAACACCGGTTCCAAAGAAGGTAGGTACTGACAGTTGCGAGTACTCTCAAACCATCAGTTTAGTAAATTAACAAAAATAATCAGGTTCCAAAAATGTAATGTAACTGGATGGATAAAAAATCTACTAACCAAGTGGTGGCAGGAGAACTTATATTTAGAGGTACTGAACTTTGCAGTCTTTTGGAGCCAGTGGTTCCTTCTTCATGTTTTGCAGATGACAGGTTAGGGTCATGTTGTAGGAAGTTGAGGAAGTGTTGTGAAGCAATACTCGATGTTATGGATTCTTGGAAGGCTTGTAGGGGATGATTTTGATATAGTGGTGGGGAGTCAAGTTGGGATCATTGTCAGAACTGTTCAAGGCAGGATTCGACATCAGATTTGCTGTTGGAAAGGTTTTTGGATTGAGTTAAAAAAGCGATATTTCCAGTTAACATTGATTGAATGCAGGATTAGGGCTGACAGTGAGACCATTGAATAATACAGATAACTCAGGAGGGAAGAGTGCCTTAGATGAGAGGTTGAGAACACTGTACTGTTGTGACTGGTTCTTATGATCATGAGTTATCACTGCTCTGAGAGGCAATGGTGAAGGTTGGGGGATGTTAAGAGTTTGGGCCAATCTGTTTGTAGGAGAAGAGTGAAGAAGAAGCCACTGGTTCTGAAAGCATGATGATGTCAATACATTTATATGTGTGTTCTTCTGCCACTGTTTGGTCAGTAGATTTTTTTATCCATCCAATTTACAGAAGGATGGGAAAACTGATTGCAGCTGACCTAGGGGGTGATCAGTTTGGGGTTTGAGAATTGCAGGAACAAGCAAGACAATACTGACCCTATTGAAGAAAGGCAAACCTATGTTTATAGATTTAAAGAAAAATTTTACTGTTTGACTGGAATATGCTGTCTGAAATTTTGAGGCCAGCAGGGGAAAATAGAGGAAGTGGAAGGATTGTTTACAAAGTATATACGAGAAACTGTATTGCAGTTACAAGAGATTAAAGACATGAGAGGGAAGCTGGTTAAGGTGGGAGTGAGACAGGATTGTAGAATATTCTCAATGTTATCCAATCTATACATTGAGCAAGCAGTAAAGAATATCTAGGAGAAATTTGGAAATTGAATTAAAAGTTCATGGAGCAGAAATAAAGACTTTGTGTTTTGGTAATAATGTTGGAATTTTGTCAGAGAAAGTGAATCACTTGGAAGAGCAGCTGAAGTGTCTGTAATATAGATTGTAAAGTAAACATCAGCAAAAGTGTAGCAAAGTTAATTGAATGTAGTTGCTGAGGAGATTAGGCTAGGAAATTAGAGACTTACAGTAGCACATGAGTTTTGCTATTTGGACAGCAAAATAGCTGATGCCAGCTGAAGTAAAGAGGATACAAGATTTAGACTAGCTATAGCAAGAAAAACACTAATGAAAAAAAAAAGAAATTTATTAACATCTAATATAAATTTAAATGTAAGATAGTCTTTTTCTGGACATATTTGTCTGGAGTATAGATTTGTACAGATAAGCACCTCAAATAGAAGTTTTTGAAATATGCTCCTACTGAAGAAAAGCGTGCTATAGCATGATGCTAAAGATTAGATGGATGGACTGAATAACCAATGAGAGTTGCTGAATCACATTGGGGAATGCAGAGATTTATGACACAATGTGACTAAAAGAATGGATTGGTTGATAGGATACATTCAAAGGCATCAAGGAATAGCGTGCTCAGTTATGAATGGAAGTGTGGGGTACAAAATCTAGGAATAAATGCAGTAACCAAATCCAAATGGATGTAGGTCACTGTACTTATTCAGAGATGAAGAGGCCTGCTCAGGATAGACTAACATAGAGAGCTGCATCAAACCACTCTTTTCGCTGAAGGCCACATATTTTGTTTCATGCACAGGCAGTGTGTTAGTTGGATGTGTCACTAATTTGAAAGAAAACTTTGTATTTTTTCTTGACAAGAATGTAATACAGTGGGTACTACATTTCCACAGGAGTCTACAATTCATTGATTAGATTGAGTTGAAAAAGCCATTCAGTTTGTCAACCTGAGTGCCTGTTCCTTTTTAGCACTATTGATAGGTCAGCATCAAAGGACCTAGTGGATGCTGAGAGTAAAAATCAGTTAGAAATAGTGACACCAGGTCAACAATATGGACCAGTTATCAAAATATCATGCAGAAGAATGGAAACAATAACTCAGCTTTTGAACCAAAAAATACACCAGTAATATGTCAACCTGAGATGACCTGAGAGATCACATACAGTGTACCAGATTCAAGTATGGTTTATTAGTATTGTCAGCCATCTTTGTGTGACTAGTTACAGTTCACATTACAAATGTTTCTTGTGAACATGCAAATGAACAAAATAAGGACAAAGCAGAAGCCATTTTTCAGTCAATAGAATGTGGACCTGTGAAAGTCAAATAGAAGAAATTCTAAACTGATTACTGTCTCACATACAAAACATTAAATCAATGTATGTCCATTTCATCATAATTGGGAATAAGGAATGCCACTTTATAATGGAATTTTGTTGATTAAATATCTTATGGATTAATTTCACTCATATTGTTTCGCAGAGGAAAAAATGGCCACCAAAACACCTACATAGTGTTATGTCCTTGTATAAGCACATTGAGAATTCCTCAGGAGGGCACAATGCACTGTTATGAAGAGTGCTTTGAAATATATGGGATACTTGAAAATTTTATTTAAGCTGTTCTCCACAATTTGTGAATTTGCAGCAGTAAAGTTCTTAGATAAGTTATTGTTATGCTCTTGAACTGTTTTGTGAAGTGTATAACACCCAAACATCTGTCTCTCCCAATAAAAATTCAATGCATGTTTTATGAGCTTTTCAAATTGAAATTGCCAGTACTGTTACTTTCCAAAACATTTTGTGTTTGCTGGTTACCAGTGCTACAGAGTAAATTGTGAGACATTTGAATGTTTGAGTTAAACTGTTTTTTATGTATTTTTTGGTTTTGCAGCTATAAATAATTATTTGTTGCTTGTACTCTGTTGGTTTGTATTATGAAGCATATTACTTCCAAACATCTGTTTTCCTCCAGTTTTATTTTCACTTATGTCATATAAAACATCACTATTATTCCAGGAGTACTAGTCTTGCTAGTTTCGCAGAAGAGCTTCTGTGTAGTTTGGAAGGTATAAGATGAAGTGCTGGTACAAGAAAAGCCATGAGGATGGGTCAGAGTCATGCTAGGGTAGCTCAGTCAGTAGAGCTTTTGACCTTGAAAGGCAAAGGTCCTGAGCCCGAGTCTTGGTCCAGCACACAGTTTTAATCTGCCAGGAAGTTCTATATCTGCACAGACACCACTACAGATTGAAAATTTCATTCTCGAGATGTTCCCCTGGCTGTGGCTAAGAATGTCTCTGAAATATCCTTTCTTCCAGGGCTGCTAGTCTTGCAAGTCTTGCAGGAGAGCTTCCATGAAGTTCGGAATAAAATGTCACATTTTTAAGGCTCTAGGTTATATCTAGCTGGAGTGGGGTCAATTACATTTCTCGCAATGCTTATTTAAAATGGCTTAAACCACTTCTGACAAATGTATGTATGCTTAAACAGGACAACAGTTGCTTCATTCCTCTATCTCAAACATAAAACTATTCATATTCTAATGATCTCCATATTTGTGGGGTGCTATAGCTCTATCACATCTCTTGTCACTCATGATACTGACTCATACAAACAATTCTCATATATTTTTGCCACAGTTATTCTCATCCTTTTTTGTTAAATTATTACCATTTGTTGTGTATGTACATTATGAAGTTTCCATATTAGTAGGTTATACTTTATATTTACATCTTGGACTTCTCATGAAAGCCGATTGCTTGTTTTATATAGGACTTTGTTCAGTGCTTTTACATTTATTCATGTGCTATTTCCATGTCCCATTCAACTCTCAAAAATAAATATTGACATCTTATCTTGTGACAGGGGTGGCGATACGTGGAACCTGCTCCTGAGTCTGGACAATGCTGTGGTCACTGTGAACAACAATACTGCATGAGTGAAGGAAATCAGTTCCCTGAGGGTCAGAAATGGACGTCACCTGATGGCTGCACAACCTTCAGCTGTGTCAGGATAGGTGAACAGGTTAGCAACTGTTATTCTGTATTGAAACTACACAGTGTACTCTTAAGTTTTCCAACAAAATCACATAACATAGTACCTACATTTGTCTTTAGCAAAAAAGAAAAAAAATAACTGTTTTACACTGCTGTAATAAGAGAAATAAATTTCAGTCTGTCAAATAGTAGTATATTTGCATGTGCATAGGGAAACCAATCCCTCAACATGTGCAGGAGATGGAAGATAAATCTCGGGAATGGGTCGTCTCCCACATGACCTGATTATTAAGATACCAATGTTGCATAAGCATGGGATAAATTACATAGGTTCACCTGATAATTATATACAATTGCAAGATACAATTGCACATACATGATTCCTTGTCCCACTCTTGCATGCAGCTTCCATTTGAAACAGCACTGTTACATCCTGGCCAGAGTGGCCAGGTACAGAGGTCATGTGTTTGTGAGGTGTGCTTGCTTGTGTGAATATCTGTGTGTTTTCCTTTCTGAAGAAGGCTTTCACCAAAACCTCAATGTGTAACAGTCTTTTCATTGTTCCTCTCTGCACCTCAATGCCTCGTCTTTATATTGAGTAGCAACACCTGAGTTGCCAACACTGTTTGCAGTTAATTTGACTTTACTGTTAGTATCTTGTATAACTGCACGTGTTTTCTGAAGTATCACACTGTGGTTGTTGACCACAACCTATGTCACTCAAATGAGGTAGGTTCTGAGATTTTCTATGTACGAAGTGTTTTTCAGTGTTATGGAGATGGTGCCACAGGCTGCAGTTGGGATATGTATGTTACCTTTAGCTGTTACTTGTGTTAACATCATTGTCTGCAAGCATAAAATTCTCTTGCATTTCTACAATGTAGGAAAAGATAAATTTTACTTATCGTAAAAGGAAATACATTGCGATGCACACAGGCACAATTAAAAGGCACTCACATAAATCTCTCAGCCACAACCTTCATCACAAAAGACAAACACACATCATTCACACACACAAGAAAGCACACCTCACACACACACAACTACCTACTCCAGCATCTCGGGCATTTCTGACATGCATGTGAACACTTTTAGACTGTTTCACATGTGTAATGTGCAGCTACAGTCTATGCACCAGCAAATGTTGGAGACATAAAACTTCTGAACAGCATTACCCATAAAGAAACAGCAATGAGCTTCATCGACATTGTTTGCAGCTTGCACACTTAGTTTCTTCTTGAAAAAGCACTCATCTACTTTGTGTTCCTTCTTGCTAAGGAAGTTGCATTTGTACTCTGATCTTTCTCTTTTTTGTTTTGTTTTGTTTTGATTTTGATTTGAACATGTCTTTGTCACTCACAGCACTGTTTGATTTGTACACAATTTTGACTTGTTCACAAAATATGTACTTGATTTAACAGTGATTATGCCACTTGCACCATCATGTTTTTCTGGATCCTTGTGTTGTGTTCCTCCATGGTTTTTATGGGTTTCAGTAGCACATCTGAAGTTCCCATAGTTATATGGAAGACTGTAGAGAAGCTTAATTGACAATTGGTCACCATTTATGTTGATATCCATTGCTTGTAACATGCCCACAGCATCAAAGATTGAGTAACATGTTGTGTCACATCATCACTAGGTTGCATTGTAAGCAGGTCCTTTGGATGAACAGATTCATTTGAGTTTAAGCCATATCTGATGTGCATTTCCTTACTTACTTCAGCTCAGTGGGATTGATAGATAAAATCAACTGTGTATTTGCTTTACTGCCTGCCACTAGCCACGCTTTGTATGCAGATTCTGCAGCAGAGAGCACTTAATCTTCACCAGGCACTGCAGACTGCAGTACCTCACCACATACATAACCCTAAATGTCTTTTTGATGAGCAGTGCTTCAACTTGTATTCTCCATGTGTTGTGTTTATTGTGTGACAGCATTTCTAGTTACACTCTATGTACTGCAGTAATAAGCACCATATTCATTGTGTTGATGAACTTATTTCCATGCTTTTCAGCTTGCAGTTGTTTTCGTGCAATATTTTTAACCGTGACCCATAACCTGTTGAGACATGGTCTGACAATACAGGTGCAACACATAATTACAGAACTACTAACAGTTGACTTTAAACTTTAAAAAAATGTTCATCTATAGACATTAAAGATATTACATTATAGTAAAATGTGAATCTCAACAATTTTAAATGTCAGGAAGACTTTTTCTGAAGATATTTGTCTTGAGTGTAGCCTTATATGGAAAAAGAGGACAGAAACTTTTGAAATAAGCTGCTACAGAGAATGCTGGAAATTTGATTGTTATATATTACAACTAATGAGGAAGTATTGAACTGAATTAGGGTTTCAGATTGACTAAAGAAATGGATCAGCTGATAGGATGTATCCTGAGGCACCAAAGAACTATCAGTTTGGTACTGGAGGGAAATGACAGGGACAAAAATTGTAGAGTGAGACGAATGCTTTAATACAGTAAACAGGTCCAGACTGAAGTAGGCTGCAGTAGTTACCCAGAGATGAGGAGGTTGGCAAGGAAGAGACTAGTCTGGAGAGCTGTATCAAACCAGTCTTCAGACTGAAGCTCAGGAGAATAGCAGTATCTATTGTAGGTAGCTTTTGCAGACCACTTCAGCTCCTATGTCATAGTTATGAAGCACACATTTGTTTATACTTGCACAAGAAAAAGCATGTTTTGTGCTACACAGACGAGATCAAATTTAGTTACTTTCACAATGACTGCTGATTGTAAGATATTACCAATATATTAATCAGTTTGAGAAACTGTCAAAATAAAGTGTAATCACTTCTATGGTCATAGATTTGTGTTTTTGCATCTCCTGGAGTGTAATACCTTATTCTAAATGGAGAGCTGTAACCTCCCTTCATATGATATTTGAAATATACGTGTATAATTATCATGAGGAATATGACATTTGTACAGTAACTGAAAATTAATTTGTCTATCTTTTTGCAGCTCCAGATTGAAGTGACGAGACCAAACTGCCCAACAGATCTGAGTTGCCCAGAAGAATTTCTTGTTGATGATGGCTGCTGCAAGAAGTGTGACTGTAAGATATATTATTGTATACTTTTGAAATATGGTTATTATCTATTCAATGATAAAGTTCCAGTGTCCATCCATTTGTGGAACGCACGCACACACACACACACACACACACACACACACACACAGGTAGATGAGAGATAGGAAATTTTAGATTTCAATGTTTTTTAAAAACCAGTGTTAATATTTTTAAATACCACAACTGAGAACAAGATCTCCAACTTGCCCTTGCTGATTGGATTGGCTTGTATCAGCAGCACTCAAGACCAGAATGAGTGCTCGTATAGGTTCTCAGTTATTTGTTGTCTGTTTAATTCTGTTTTCTCCTGCTGTGTGTTCTTTACTGGGTCCTGTGAGCGCTTGCTACAGGAATTTTGTAGACAGATTTCACTCGTCATATAAAATTTTATCTGTGAAATACTCTCTTGTTCACGGTTTTCCTGTTCACTGTCATTAAAATGCATAAGTATTTGGTTCAGTGCGGGTCTTTTCCCCTTACTCAAAATGAATGATTTTCTTCATGTGGTGCTTGGCATTACAGGTCTACCAAATTACATGCATACTATTTGCTGTAGGTATGAGACCACACCTCTATTTAAGACTGAGTCTGTTGGAAATTCTACAGCATCTCCAGGCTTGCTATTATCTTCAGACTGAGTGTTCCAGAATACTTACCAATGTCTGTGTAATCTCATAAATGATTAGGACATGAAAATGATTAGAGCAGAAATTCTCTGTGACCAGAGTGCATTAGCGTTGCTACCAGGCCTGTTAGGGTATGTAAGGAGCACAAAAAGGGTCAGATGTTCAGTGATCCCTGTGAAGGACATGGAGGTGCCATGTATTCATGTGACACAGTTTTGTGAGCACCTGGCAGCATCATTCTGTGTCTCCAGTATCCAGATATGAGGAGCATTCAAATGTGATAGTCACCCACTGTTAAACTGCATGGAAATGTTAGGTCAGACACACTAGTAAAGGCTCCTATCGACCACATCTAACCAACACAAGGGAGGATCACTGCAATGTGCACCAAGCACATCTTCACATCTACACCTGCCATTTGAGAACAAGCAATGAAATCCGAGCAACATTCTGTGTCATTCCACACCATCTGTTGGAAACTAGCAGCAGCCGAACTGGAGAATTAATGTCTCATGCATAATCTGCTGTTAACACCACAACATCAAAGAGTGTGTGTGTTATGTGTTGCCATGACAAGAAAGCATGAGCATTGGTGTCACACTGAGGTCCGTGATGAATTGTGGTTCTGCTCTACCACTGATGAACGTCATTGTGACTGTAATGGCATCACATACTCTTTAAACCATGAAGTTTCATTTCTTTTTCTCCTCCCCTTCTGGGTGCCTGGATTTACAGCAGGTAGTCCATTTGCGTACCTACTGTACCCTAAATTCATTTGAAGCTGATTATTGTTTCCAAGTCTAGCTTCCACTCTCTTAACTCCCCCCCCCCCCCCCCCCCCCCCCTCCCCCCCCCGTCCCACGCCTCCTCTCACAACACACACAGACATACAAAGACACACACACACACATATATATATATCGCCGGCAGACAGGCACAATGAACAAAACACACACACAGAATTACTAGCTTTCGCAACCGATGGTTGCTTCTTCAGGAAGGAGAGGGAAAGACGAATGATGTGGGTTTTAAGGGAGAGGGTAAGGAGTCATTCCAATCCCGGGAGCGGAAAGACTTCCCTTAGGGGGAAAAAAAGGACAGGTGTACACTCGCACACACACACACACACACACACACACACATATCCATCCGCACATACGAGCTTTTGCAACCGGTGGTTGCTTCGTCAGGAAAGAGGGAAGGAGAAGGAAAGATGAAAGGATGTGGGTTTTAAGGGAGAGGGTAAGGAGTCATTCCAATCCTGGGAGTGGAAAGACTTACCTTAGGGGGAAAAAAGGATAGGTATACACTCGCACATACACACATATCCATCCACACATATACAGACACAAGCAGACATATTTAAAGGCCTTTCGCAGACAGGCACAATGAACAAAACACGCAAACACACACACAGAATTACTAGCTTTCGCAACCGATGGTTGCTTCTTCAGGAAGGAGAGGGAAAGACGAAAGGATTTGGGTTTTAAGGGAGAGGGTAAGGAGTCATTCCAATCCCGGGAGCGGAAAGACTTCCCTTAGGGGGAAAAAAAGGACAGGTGTACACTCACACACACACACACACACACACACACACACACACACACACACACAAACACACACACACATCCATCCGCACATAGGAGCTTTTGCAACCGGTGGTTGCTTCGTCAGGAAAGAGGGAAGGAGAGGGAAAGATGAAAGGATGTGAGTTTTAAGGGAGAGGGTAAGGAGTCATTCCAATCCTGGGAGTGGAAAGACTTACCTTAGGGGGAAAAAAGGATAGGTATACACTCGCTCATACACACATATCCATCCACACATATACAGACACAAGCAGACATATTTAAAGGCCTTTCGCAGACAGGCACAATGAACAAAACACACACACAGAATTACTAGCTTTCGCAACCGATGGTTGCTTCTTCAGGAAGGAGAGCGAAAGACGAAAGGATGTGGGTTTTAAGGGAGAGGGTAAGGAGTCATTCCAATCCCGGGAGCGGAAAGACTTCCCTTAGGGGGAAAAAAAAGGACAGGTGTACATTCGCACACACACACATATCCATCCGCACATACACAGACACAAGCAGACATGGTAGGTCATAAAAAGAAGTAGGAATTGTGATCGAATCATTAAGGAGGGAAGTATGCATATATATACTTCCCTCCTTAATGATTCGATCACAATTCCTACATCTTTTTATGACCTACTGAATATTTTTGAAAAATATATGTTTCACATAAGAAGCCATGTACATAGTCAATGGTACAAAGTTTGATTCAGTCTTGGTGGTTTATTTTTTGAAACTTTAATTTGTCCCCTTCTGGAGGGGCGAGGAGGAACTCATTCCTCTGTATCTCCTATCTAGTAGCACACCTTCTCATTATATGACAATGTGTGTGTGTGTGTGTGTGTGTGTGTGTGAGAGAGAGAGAGAGAGAGAGAGAGAGAGAGAGAGAGAGAGCAAGTGTGGTTTAGTAATAGGCATAATTATGTATTACTGGTCTACCTGAGTGGAAGCCTCATTGGGCCATCGATTAATTTACTCACACTATGTTACTGAGTATGTACAGCACATATACTCACACTATTTTACTGAAGATGTACAGTATATATTCTCTGTGTGAGTAAATTTATGGATGACCCCAACTGACTTTCGCAACATTTCACAAAAGTACTTTAAAAATCTCACAGTGTATCATGTGATTCTTTACTATATCGAACAGTGCACTAAAGTCATCACGTAACACTTCTGGGCTGAGATGCTGTGGTCCATACATAAGCCTTCATTATATTATCAGTGCACCAAAGCATACTTTATGGCCAGTTGACATAACTTCCGTCACTGAAGCTCAATTTTGAACTTAGTTCAGATGATTAATCCAGTACACAAATTCACTATGTTGTGCAACTGTAAACTTGTGTCAAAAGAATTAGGTTTGGTGCTGTAATATCCAAAAAAAATTATTGGCCAAACCACTAAATCAGCTACTGAAACATTCATTGCACTTCAAAGTCATATATTAAGCCTACATTGAAGATACACAGCATTTAGCATTATGGGGTGGGTCTCATGTTGTAAAGATGAATTAAATGTAGCAGAAAGTATGATCTTTCAAATTCTCTGAAACAGGACAAGATTATTTACTGAAAATCATCTTTTGCTAGTATTCTTTACCATAATATCTTAATTTTAATAATAGCAAGCAGTGAATTGTTTCTCTTGTTTCTTTTTTTCAGCAGATGCTCTTTCTGTTTTAGTTCTAATTTTTGCACAGTATTTATGTAAAACTCGGTTTAAATTGTTTATCATTTGATTCCAATAATGGGTTTGCACTTTTACCTAGCCGATGGAAATTTCATTGGATCTCATTGTCATGTTTTGTAGATACATCAGAATGGTCAGTTATCTGAAAAGTAAATGAAAAGAAGCAATACAGTTCACTAGACTCTTCACCACAGTAACATAGAATGTTAGGCAAACAACAAGTGGCTTATTCATGTGATATGGTTTCAAAATTCAGCATTTTCATGATTATCCTTATGATTAACACCACAGAGAATACATTTGGCAGCTGACAGATCATAGGCTCCTGCCTTTGGTGCAGCTTATTTGATTTCAGACACAAACAATTGTTGACAGGGGAATCATGTCAAGCTTTCAGTTGTTTGCTGAGCATGATACAAATATGTAAATTACATTCTTGAGTTTCTCCCGTCGTATTTGATAATCAAAATATCCACTGGCTACTAAGTTCACTTCTTTTTCCTGGGATTGGATTGATGGTGTCACCTGGGTGTCAGCTGATTCCGCCCATAAGAAGGCTAGGGACGTCAAACAGCTAAGTTCTCACGTCTCCTTGACAAACCATCTCTGCAGGTTCCGTGCAAGACTGTCATCAAATTGAGTGGCATGGTGTTGAGTGATGATGCGGTCTCGGTTTTGCAGAAAGGTCTCAACTTCGCTCCCATCCCCAAGTTCACTCCGGTCGCAGAAATTGTTAGTGCTGTTGAACAGGTTGCAGCTCGACTTCCGCCAGAATCAGCCGAGGAAATACGTCGTGAAACTTGTCGTGCGTTGACGAAATCCAAGCCGATGAAGTCAAATATCAGCAGTAAAGAGAGGGCGGCCATTCGTGATCTGAGGGAACGCTCTGAAATTGTTGTCTTACCGGCTGACAAAGGCAATGCTACAGTTGTTGTCTCCCATAAGGACTACACTGATAAGATGCAGAGCCTGCTAAATGACGATTCCTACCAGAAGATCAGCGTTGACCCTACAAAGAAGGTGGAGAACAAGACGAGGGTTCTTCTGAAGGACACAGTTTTACCGGAGGGTGACTCTAAGAAATTGTTACCCCAAGGTCCGGTACCGCCCAGACTATATGGACTCCCGAAGGTTCACAAAGAGGGGGTACCATTACGCCCCATTGTCAGCAACATCAGGGCACCTACATATTTGTTGGCCAAATACCTGACGAGAATATTAAGTCCTTATATGGGTAAATGCCCTCATCACATCCGTTATTCCGTGGATTTTGTTAAACGCCTTGATAGCTTCAGGTTGGATGAGTCAGATATCATGGTGAGTTTTGATGTCATTTCCTTCTTTACGAGGGTACCCCTGCGAGAGTCGCTAGAGTTGATTGGTCAGAGGTTTGACAAGAATACCACTGAACTTTTTAGGCATGTCTTGACTTCCACGTATTTTCTTTTTAATGGAGAATACTACGAACAAACGGAGGGAGTCGCCATGAGTAGCCCACTCTCACCGGTGGTAGCGAATTTGTACATGGAGAACTTTGAAGAGGAAGCCCTGTCGTCATCCGAATGGAAACCTACTTGCTTTTTCCGTTACGTGGACGACACGTTCGTCATCTGGCCACATGGTATGGATAAACTTCTTGACTTCCTTACACATCTAAACTCCATACACCCCAACATCAAATTCACTATGGAGACTGAAACGGAGGGTAAATTACCTTTCCTTGACGTCTTGGTCAGGAGAAGGGCTGACGGCACCCTAGGTCATGGGGTGTATCGAAAGGCAACACACACTGATCTGTATTTGCATGCAGACAGCTGCCACCACCCCTCACAGAGGAATGGGGTACTTAAAACTCTAGTACATAGGGCGCGCACTATCTCTGACACAGAGAGTCTACCCCAGGAATTGGAACATCTGAGAACTGTGTTTCGGAAAAATGGGTACTCAGAGTGGCAGATCCAACGTGCTCTTCACCCAACCACTGCAGCACAACCTGTTGAGATGGATGAAGTCACGAGGGAGGAGGTAGACACTGCATTTATTCCATACACAGGTGCAGTCTCGGGGAAAATCGCCCGCATTCTGAAGAAACACCGGGTCGGAACTGTGTTTTGTCCTCCGAATAAAACTCGTGCACTGGTGGGGAGCGCCAAAGATGACCTCGGTTTGAGGAAGGCCGGCGTGTACCAGATTCCGTGTCAATGTGGCAAGTCGTATATTGGTCAGACGATGCGTACCATCGAGGATCGATGCCATGAACACCAGAGGCACACCCGACTGATGTATCCGAGCAAGTCGGCGGTCGTTGAACATTGTTTATCGGAAAATCACGCTATGGAGTATGACCACACAAGGTTTCTGGTACAGACATCGAGATACTGGGACAGCGTTGTTAGAGAGGCCATTGAAATTCACACCAATGATGACCTCATAAACCGTGACTGTGGCTATAATCTTAGCAAGGCTTGGGAACCAACGATTGGGTTAATCAAGAGTAAATCGAGCAAATGCATAGTTGTGACGACCACGGCGGACAGAGACATCACACTGACGTCATCTCAGACGCCGTCGCAATCTGTTCCACCGCGCTACCGTGGCGCGGGTCGCGGATGGTGGAGGGAGCGCGCCGCAGGTGGAGGGTATTTAAATCGGCCGCCGCCGTGACCAAACCCAGTTCCCCCTGAGCAGCCATAGCGTACGGATCTCCGTGCCGGCACGTTCACAGGAGCTCAGTCCGTCAGTTCACCTGATGATGGCGACATGTTTGATCGCCGAAATATTGTGCCCGTTCGACACTATAGACCGGCAGTACACCCGTGGATATTTTGATTATGTAAATTACAGATCATTGGCCATAGATTTAGGTTGATTCTGTCTGTTTGATAGCCCCAACAGTTTGAAAGTTATGAAGGCCAGAAAGTAGCAGATGTGTACATTCATATTGTCTTCTTACTGGCTGAGAAAGATGTTATCTCTGATACAGCTACATGTAGTTACTATTTCAGATTATCAACATGTATGCTGCTGTTATTGGACAATGTGAGATTTGTGTGGTTCATTTCTTACTTTCTGGTCATTACTGACTTCCATGGAATTTAAAATGAATTGTGTGGTTAGTGCAGTTCAATCTAGAGACCATTTTTGTAACACATGTTCACTCACAACTGAATATATGAACTTACTATTCGGGGCAAATCGTTCATATTTTCTATCCTCAGCTGCTGTGCGTATATGAAAAAGCCTTTAAATTTTTCCCATTTATTACGAGTCATTTCCAAGAATTCTTATGGCAGTAGTTATTATCTGCACTCATCACTTAATCTTACAGATTGTTGTTGTGGTCTTCACTCCATAGACTGGTTTGATGCAGCTCACCATGCTACTCCATCCCATAGAAGCCTCTTCATCTCCAAGTAACTACTGGAAGCTACATCTTTCTGAATCTGCTTACTGTATTCATCTCTTGGTCTCCCTCTACAATTTTTACCCCCCACACTTCCCTCCAGTAGTAAACTTGTGATCCCTTGATGTCTTAAAAAGTGTCTTACCAAACAGTCTCTTCTTCTTGCCAGGTTGTGCCACAAATTTCTTTTCTCCCCTGTTCTGTTCAGACCCCCTCACTAGTTACATGATCTACCCATCTAATCTTCAGCACTCTTCTGTAAAACCACATTTCGAAAACTTCTATTCTTTTCTTGAGTTAACTGTTTATTGTCCATGTTTTATTTCCATACATGGCTACACTCCATGCAAATACTTTCAAAACACACTTCCTGACACTTAAATCTGTACTCAATATTAAAAAATTTCTCTTCTTCAAAAACACTTTTCTTACTATTGCCAGTTTACATTTTACATCCTCTCTATTTTGACCATCATCAGTTATTTTGCTGCCCAAATAGCAAACTGAGCGAGGTTGCACAGTAGTTAGCACACTGGACTTGCTTTCATGAGAATGACGGTTGAAACCCACATCCTGCCTTTCTGGTTTAGGTTTTCTGAGATTTCCCTAAATCGCTTCAGGCAAATGCCAGGATGGTTGCTTTGAAAAGGCATGGATGACTTCCTTCCCTAATCTGAAGGGACCAATGACCTCACTATTTTGTCCCCTCCCCCCTAATCAACCAACCAATCCAAATAGCAAACTCATTTCCTAACCTAATTGCCTCAGCATCACCTGATTTAATTTGACTGCATTCCAGTATCATAATTTTGCTTTTGTTGATGTTCATCTCTTTGTTCAAGACACTGTTCATTGTCTTCAACTCTTCTTCTAAGTCCTTTTCTGTCTGTGACAGAATTTCAATGTCATTGGCAAACCTCACAGTTTTTATTTCTTTTCCTTGGACTTTAATTCCTACTCCAAATTTTTCTTTTGTTTCCTTTACTGCTTGCTCTATATACAAATTTAATAACATCGGGTATAAGCTACAACCCTCTCCAACTCCCTTCTCAACCATTGTTTCCCTTTCAATCCCCTCAACTCCTCTAACTGCATCTGGTTTCTGTACAAACTGTAAATAGCCTTCTGCTCCCTGTATTTTACCCCTGCCACCTTTAGAGTTTGAAAGAGAGGATTCCAGCCAATATTGTCAAATGCTATGAACATAGGTTTGGCTTTCCTTAACCTGTTTTCCTTGAGAAGTCATAGGGTCAGTATTACCTTACTTGTCTCTACATAAACTGGCCTTCCCTGAGGTTGGCTTCTACCAGTTTTTCCATTCTTCTGTAATTCATGTTAGTAATTTGCAACTGTGACTTATTAAACTGACAGTTCATGATTTTCACACCTGTCAGCATCTGCTTTCTTTGGAATTGCAATTATTATGTTCTTCTTGAAGTCTGGGGGTATTTCACCTCTCATACATCTAGTTTCATTCGCCTGAGTTACTTCATTAAGTATCTCATAAGTGCTTCCTTCTCCAGTGAAATAAGTCTTATTAGGTAGTATGACTGGCATAAATAATGAAAATAGATTCCATAAAAGAAGTGAGAATGATTATTATAATGTGAAGAAATAAGTTGTGTAAGGATAAAGAACTGGATCGGGATATGTAGTTATGCCATGTGTCGTCAAGGGAGAATAAAGGTTAGATTAAGCCTTACTTCGGGAGAGGACTTAAGGAAATAATTGCCTTGGTCAATAAATAGTTTAATACACTAAATCATGAGATAGTGTCTTGATGGAAAAGGGACACATATGTATTTTTTTCCAAAAAGATCAGTCAGTAGTTCTGTTGATAACTCTGAAGACAATTAAAATTTACTTGAATGAGATGAGATGGGGGGGGGGGGGGGGGGGGAGAACTGCATGCAGAGAATCCAGTGGCATGACCATAATGAATTAATACAATGGATGTAGTGAAAGGAGAAACTGATGTAAAGGAAGATAGTTCTAAAAATAAAGAAACATTATTTTATTGGAGTCTCTTGAAACAACTGCAACATTTGTTTGATCTATTAAATTGTTACTTACTTTCCTTCCCTTGCCCTGGCAAGCAAGTGATAGCATACTCATTGCATGTGTCTGCAATAGTTTCTTACATATTAATGACAGAAAATGACAGTTCCCATATGTACATTATTGTTCAAAGTCTGTGTGTGTGTTATTGCTCAAAAGGTACAGAATTTAGAAAGTGGGATTGTTCTCAAATTTTAATATACATCCTCCTGCCTTGTCATCTAAAAGAAGTAAAAATATTTTTGTAAACCCATTCTGAGAGATATTGTAAACACAGTCAGTTTTATTGTAATATTATTCAAGTTTAGCAATGTTATAAAAATTGAAATATTCAATGAAATCCTTAATGTGACTTTCGAAATTATGAAAGTAAGCACATTATATTATATCTGTACATCTGTCTGCTTGGATAAGTTATATTAACTGTCTCTGTATGTTGACAGATAAATGTTCATCACGTGAGTGGAGTCCAGAAAAGACTGTGGGATTATTTGAAGAAGCCAATGCACATGGCCGTTGTGTGAATACTGAAGAGATCTACGGGTTTGTTGAATGCAAAGGAAGCTGCCCATCCTATCAGATCTATGACAGAGGTGAACATAACTTAGATTTTGTCTGTTTTATGTTCATGTTTTTCACAAGCACGCACACACACACACACACACACACACACACACACACACACACACGCACACGCACACACACACCATGTCTTAGATTTTGTCTGTTTTATGTTCATGTTTTTCACAAGCACACACACGCGCGCGCACACTCACACACACACACACACACACACACACACACATACCATGATTACCAACACGACAAATGTCTATGAAGCGAGCTCAGTGGTTGTTATAGCCATAAAAAAGCTATGCAGTCAGTAACATCTAATGGATTGCCATGAAATATTCATAAATGTGTGTACTATAAGTTTTAGGTACTGTTAACATTATGAGGTATTTTGTGTTGAACCTCACAATAGGTGCCACAGTTTAACACTGGAAGTGAAAATTTATAAGAGGAAAAAAATTATGTATTTAACAATTCATGCATATTGGAAATTAATGTGTGGTATAAGTCACATACATTTCTTGAGCACACATTCCTTCTTTATGATCCCCATTTAAGGAACTGAAACTTCTCTGTAGGCTTACTGAAAATACAGTTGTTCTTTCAGTTGTAAATGTGGCATTATTCTGAGTCAGCATAGTGGATTCTGTATATATTCTTCATTGCACTCAAACAGGTTCATGTGCCTTATTAAAATTGAATGATTTTTTTCCTACATAGTTAATAATAATTTTAGGGAATATCTTGTACATTGTAAGAAGGGGGCTGATAGCTCTATAGCTCTATTATGTCTTGTTCATCTCCTTTCTTGTGAAATATAATTACAGCACTGTTTTATTTTTGGGGAACTTTTGTCCACTGTAGACATACTCTAAACAATTCTGCATGTTCATTTTGTATTACTATGGCAGCAGCTTTCCCCAGCTTTGATTTGCAGATAACATTTTTTAGTTACTTTGAACCCAGAAGAACTTCAGTACATGATGAGGGAACTAACAGATCAAGTATAACAGTAGACCTGAAGGTTAATTAAACCAAGACCAATGAAATGTAAGATCAATATGCCTATAACAAAGGCTAATGTTGGGTTATAGAAATAACAAATGAATTTTACTACTAGGGAAGGTGGTAATAACAAGCAGGAGTAAACTTAAAGACATAAACTGGTATTTAAAAATGCCTTGGATTTAGTTTTGAAAATTGAATGCTGTATTCAGAAGCAAATTCACAGTGTGCTCCAATTGAAAGTCTATAACTATTCTATCTGCCAGTACTAATTTATAGAAGTGAAACATGAATGTTAAAAGTGCAAACAATCCAAAAACTGAGGGTTGCCCAACAAGCTGTGGAAATGTGCATGCTATGTACAACAAGAAGTGACACAAAGACAAAGAAATAAATAACTGAAAAGAGAGAAGTTGAGCACAGTTGTGGCTGTTACAAAACTGAAAAGGAAATGGGTTTTTCATAAAGTGAGATAAAATGATGGTAGACAGAGTAAGGAGATCCTGGGTTGGCCTGTGATATGCAGAATTAGAAATAATGAAAAAAGTTGCCTATGACAAGAAAAGACTTAACCCTTTCCACTCCAATGTCGAGTGCCACTCAACATCGCGAAATTTGTTTTTTGCTCCGATGTCGAGCCTCATTCAACATGACTTTTCAAAGCTCACAGATGTATTTTGAGTCTGCTAGGAATTATTGCTGCAGTGTGCTGCCATCTAGGAGAACTAGTGTTAACTCGGTGCCGAACAGTAGCAGCTGTGTTAAGTCATAGATTGTAATTATTAAGTTCAAGTCCACGCACTCAAAATGGCTAGTTCTTCACATACAGTCCTTTCTGAGGAAGAGATTTTAGATCTTTTAGAGCAATCTCTAAGTGAAAACGAGAGTGAAAATGATTTTGATTATGATAGTGATTCATTTCAAAAAAATTTGAGTGACAATGACGAAGAAAACAGTGACAATGTGCATGTTTCTAGTGATTCAGCAGAGGATTCGTGGTGAATGTGGAGCGGCACTGACACTGACTTCACAGACTTTCCTTTTGATGAATCAAATTGTGGTTTTATAACAAAAAGTAGTTCTGTTCCATCATTGCCCGTCGGATTCTTTCAATTAATTTTTACAGATAACCTGTCTCAACAAATAGCAGATGAAACAAATAGGTATGCTACATCAAAACTACATAAAGTGAGACCACTTCCACAACATTCTGCATGGTGGGACTGGAGAAATGTTACCATGGAAGAAATGAAATGCTTCCATGGTGTGTTACTGAATATGGCATTACAAAAGTGTAAGAACTTACAGGACTTTTTTTTTCAAGAGAATGGTTACAATCATCCAACTTCTTTCAAGACTGTTTTAGTCGCTGATGATTTATGCAAATTTTCTGGGCACTTCATGTTTCTAATCCGACGAGTGCTACACATGTCAACAGTCAGGTTCAGTCACATCTAAGTAAAGTGACAAACGTATGAATTACTTGTCTGACACGTTTCTCGAAATTTATCAACCATATAAGTATTTTTTAGTTGCTGATGAATCTACAGTATCGTTCAAGGGTCATGTATTATTCAAAATGTACAATCCTCAAAAACCAACAAATTGGGGACTCAGAGTTTATGTAATTTCGGATTCATCAAATGGTTATATCTGCAGTTTGATACCCTATTTTGGCACTGTAACAACTGAGTCATTGATTTGTCCACACTTGAATTTTTCTGAGAGAATAGTTCTTCAGCTGCTAGCTAATGTCAGAAATGCTACAGGGCAATCAGGGTATCATTTGTACACTGACCGTTTTTATACAAGTGTTGCATTAGCTGATGAGCTGTTGAAACAGAACATGCATCTCACAGAAACAATTCAGGCCAATCGCAAAAACCTTCCAGCTGCAGTCAAGAAAGGAGCTCTGCATCTAAGGAAGCATGAAATAAAATGCCTCCACAACAACAAAATGATGGTTCTGGCATGGCAAGATAAACAAACAGTTCTCATGCTTTCTACAAAAGCCAATAACTCAGTGTCACTCATAGAAAGGAAAAACAGAAACGAAAGGGAAGAAATAAAAAAACCAAATGTGATTATTGATTATACTTCAAAGATGGGTGAAGTTGATCGATCTGACCATTTTATTTCCAGTTACGGTTTTCTAATGAAAAGTCTCAAGTGGTGGTGAACCTCTGCCTGTTGGAGGTAGGACTTGTAAACAGCTATTTACTATGCAAGAACCACTGTGAGAAAAACAACTTGACAATACCGTCTCACAAAGCATTCCATAAAAGTGTTATAAGAGGATTAGTTGCCGAAGAGAGAACTCAAGGACAGAAACGAGGACGTCATTCAACTTCTGCTGATGAGGAATGCTTGAATGGAAAGTTGCACATTATCAACAAGCTTCCTGGGAACAAGCATAAGGATTGTGCAGTGTGCTCAGACAGAAAAAAGAAAGTTGGCAGGTGTGAAACTGTGTATTACTGCGAAACATGCTCATGAAACCCAGCTCTCCACCCTGAAGAGCATTTCAAGAAATACCACACAATGGAAAGTTTTGTACTGTATAGCTGACATAAATATATGAATGAAAGCACACATTTTGTTTCAATGTATACCCCAATTGTTGGCCAGCAGCCACATTGTTTCCACAAAGAGATCCGCGCAAATCTCTATGATGCACTGTCGCCCAGGTGGCGGCGATTTAAATAAGAGTGCGCAGAGCCGCCCTGTGTCTGCCTTACAGAGTGCAAAGGGTTAAAGTATGATCTAATGGAAGATGGATTTATTACGTAAACAAGCACTAAAAACTGGGACGTGAAAAGTATAAGATTGTAATCTATAAAGCAGACTGGAAGAAGCCTTCTGCATTTACTCAAATATAAGCTGACCTCAAGTGCAAATGGCACCCCAGAAATGAGACTCTGGGAAAAAAGAATTCATCTTCATGATGATAGATGTGGGTGCAGCTCCAGCATTATAAAGTTTTAGAGCAAATAAACCTTACACCTAGCCACAAAGTCATTTTGGTTTATAGGATTTGAGAAAAAACTGCTTGTATACCAAAGTTAAAACAGTTTTTATGAGATCTCTTAATGTAAATGTTTGAGATATTTCACTTGCTGTGGTGCACATCGATTGTTTGCTACATTGGTTACATTCTTGCATTAATAAGAACAATGACAAATAACGAAAAATATATTTTTATCTGCTCTTTCTGTCAGAAAACTGTGGAAACAATACCAGCATCTTCCAGAAAGAATACAAATGACCTCTTTAAATACTCAGATTTTTTCTATAATAGGGTGACCGGCATGAGCAACAAGTCTCTAATTGAAGTGATATTTCAGAATTCTCTTTCTAATCTGTAATTATCTGAAGTCCATAACTGGCAAGCACTGAACAGTTCTGGATTTGAGTGGTTGTTCTGTATTAATTATTTTGTCAAAAACCTATTCTGCTGTAAAACATTATTCACCATAATAAAGTAAAGAGGTATGGAAAAATGATGGTACTCATATATAGTTTTTAAGGATGGTTGTCCCATCTTTCCAAGTGCAAAACCTTTGTTGCACACAGTGTAGTTTACTTTAAATTTATCATCAGGTGGTGTAATCCAATTCTTGAATTCATCTTTTTTAAACTAAAGACGATTAAAAACACTTTCACCCATTAAGGGGGACTTAATGGTGGTAACATTCAACAAACAACTCAACAGAGGGCATATCTAATTCTTGAATTCATCTTTTGTCAACCAAAGATGGTAAATAGAGGAACCCTGGGTATGTGAGATTCTCCCCTGACATCACATGTATAGATGAGAACGAAGATGCCATGGGCATTAACACCCATTCCTTCTTGGCTGTAGCTGTCATATAATAGTTAGTGCCTTTAGTGTACTACGTGGCAACTACTGCCAATAAAGAATAGGCATTTATCCTTATGGCATCTTTAACCTCCCATGCAAGTGATGCCTGGGCTGAGTCTTGTGTAGCTACCCATCGCTCCTCACTATTGACCCCAGAGATGATTAGAAATACATTTGCCTACTGTGGAAATTTTAAATTTTCCCCAGTGGGCTGTAGCACTCAACAAAATCTACATTAAAGACATAAAAAAGCACTACTACTGATGAAAGGACTGCATGGAAAGGCAATTCATGATTCAGAACAACATTTATTCTTCTCATCACATAGAAAATCTATTGAAAATCAATAAAGACATATTCCCTCCTTACTATCCCACATCTAGCAGCAGTAGCAATACAAAGAAAACCACTGTAAATGGGCAGAAGGAATGCACTGTCATGCATTCCAGCAATTCATGATTGAATTAGACAAGCCCTCAACAGTTTTATTATGGAAAGAAGGACACTTATTCCTCGCGTAATGTTGGCATGTTTCGTTGACTTTTGTGTCATGTGTCCTCTGTTCCTTATTGTAGCCATTTGCCAAACTCAGTGATCTAACATAGTGGATGTTCAGGATTGCTGAATTACAACAGCTTTATTTTAATTTCATATGTTTTGCTACAAAAAAGTCTGATACAGCATCTGACACTCACCACCTATATAATGCATGCCTGAACCCTTCTTAGAACTGTCAGTGCAATATATCGTATGTAGCTGCTGTATGGTATCTGTTGGTTGCTAGGCTAGCACTGGTCCTTTCACGGCAACCATCTGTATATCCCATTTTCCCACACAGTATCCACCTGCCTTCCATCTGTAGCCAAATTGTACATGGACAGTAAACTTTTGCTTTTCTTCCTGGCTGTTGCCCTCATACGCAAATGATTATTTCCAAAAGTATATTGTGAGAAAAGTAATGAAATTTGAAAAAAAGCTTTTATACAACTTTTGAGGCCTTAAACTTTAAAATATGGCCTTTTTAGGGGAACCACCTAAGGATTCTGAAAATCATAGCCTTTTTGAGGCACGTAGGAACCTCAAAATTATTTAGGAGTATGTGTGTTAGCTCCACAAAACGACTTTTTGAAAAGTAACTAATTTCTCATTTTCACTTTCTACCTGTCAGGTGCTTAGCACATCCCATATTTAGTGAGTAGTAATTTGTCATCATATACATATTTAATTCTGTACTGGAATTTCCATCAGTGCATCATACCAGGATGTTCTGATAAAGTTGCTCTAGGACGTCCATTAATATGTCAAATTGGTAATCAATATTTTCTTTCCATCCTTAATTTTATAGCACTGGAGCACAGAATTTAACATTACAGACAAGTGAGCAAATAGTTACCCTCTTCAAGCAAAT
Source organism: Schistocerca gregaria (assembly GCF_023897955.1). Lineage (NCBI taxonomy): Eukaryota > Metazoa > Arthropoda > Insecta > Orthoptera > Acrididae > Schistocerca > Schistocerca gregaria. Next base: position 171,535,031 of record NC_064922.1, read on the forward strand.
ATTTTTCTAGCAGGATTATTCCTTTTTATTCCTGTCTGTGAGATGTTGAACAGATAGGAAGTTTTTAACGTGTTGCCAGAAAAAAATTAGTACACCCTTTCAGAGCTTTCCAAGTCGCTCAAGATTTCTTGGTGCAACAGTGCATATGGAGTGCATGAAATGATTACATATACAGATCAATAGCGCAAGTGGTTCTGAGGTACCAGGTATCAAGCCACGCTGAAAGACCCACGTTAGTGCATAGTATAGCCTCCATGGCCAGCAGTGCAGGTGCTGACTCTGGCATCCAGTTGATCATACAGATGGCAAATATGGTTCTGGAATATGTTATTCCATGCCTGCTTGCCTTGTTCATGTAGTTCTGCAAGGGTTGTTGACTGATGAGTCGCACGAGTAGTTTCTCGTCCCAATGTGTCCCACGTGTGCTTGTTTGGAGACAAGTCCAGAGATCAAGCAGTCCAAGGAAGCTGCTGCATGTCTTGCAGAGCATGTTGAGTTCCATGGGCACTGTGTTAATGAGCATTATCCTGTTGGAACAACACATCACCTTCCTACTGAAAGAACATCAGAAGGACGGGTGTAACAATATTCTCCACGTACCTAGTGCTGCTTACCCTCCCCTCCAGGAACACCAAAGTGAACAAAGGTCATAGCTTATTGCACTCCAGACCACAAAGTATGGGATGAGGCCAGTGTGTCTTGGATGAATGCACTGTATGAGACAGAGCAAAGGACCATCACTTGCATGCAGGAAGAATCTGCTTTCATCACTAAAGATCATGGTGTGCCATTCCATTTTCCAAGTGATCCTCTGAGGGCACCAGATGAGCCGTTTACATCAGTGCTGTGGTGTGAGTAGAAGACAGGATAGAAGTGTGCCTGCCCGTAGTGCCACTGCTACTAATTGCTCACAGCCTTTCACGTTGACATGTCTGGACTCATAGGCCCTTTTTACCTTTGCTGTGGTAGCTGTACCATCTGCCTCTGCTGCCCTTACAATACAATGATCCTGGTGGGTGTCTGTGTTGTGTGGACATCTGGGGCCTCATCTACAGGTGAGAGGATGTTCATGTGACCACTGATACCAGCATTGTTGCACAACTGACACAGCATGTCCAACTTGTGTGGTAATTCTCTGAAAAGCAGGTCACAATCTGAGCCCTTTCACACTCACACAGTTCGCTGTCGGAAGCATGAGTGCATCTCTGTGGCATGGTTGCCTGCTTGCCTCACACGTTTGCACAACACTGGGCCTTCTGGCTGTGAGCATTCCCTGTTAAAGCATAGAAACAGATGGCACTCTGGTAGTTGTGCCACTATGCTACCTGTTGACAGACACGGTTGAAACCATTATCAGTACATCTGCTATCCCCCAGGTGGCATATGCCATCATCGGATCAAAATTGATGTCATCTTTTCAGGTGTACAAATTCTTTTCCCGGCAGTGTATTTAGTCAATGAAAATCTTGATACAGCTTTCATGAAGTATTGTGCAATACAAATGGAGTCAATAAACAAACTGGGAATGGGGACACACAACTTCTGGCCCGAGATGCTGGAGTCATTAATCATATGTGCATGGGGTGTGCTTGCTTGTGTGTATGAATGGTGTGTGTCACTCTTTTACTGATATAGGCTGTGCTCAAAATCTTTATGTAAGTGTCTTTTAATTGTGCCTGTCTACAACTTAAACGTGTCTTCTTTATGGTAAGTAGCAACCTGTCTTTTCATACATTGTTGATATTCGTACCAGGAGTTTCCATTGTTTGACACACAACTTACATTTTTATAAATGTTTATCTTTCAAGATTTCTCATTGTTCAAATTCAGTGTGTACTATTACAACAGTATTACATGATGTTCTATTTTACAGATAACAGTGACTACAGGAGCATCTGTAAATGCTGTCAGGCAACAGGTTACAAGAAGCTGTCAGTGAGACTAACTTGTGAAGATGGACACACATATGTAAAAAATGTTAGTGTACCAGTAACCTGCATCTGTTCAACCTGTGGCAGCAGTGGTTTAGACAGACCAGGAAATGGACATCTAGATATCAAGTCACAGAAAAAAGGGCCTCATAATGTATTTGATGCTGAACGACAATTGGAGGGCTCTCTAAATGAACCACTGCCTACAGTTCCACAGGTCATTGCACGTCCATTGAATAATTCAGAAGGCACAGGAACTGTGACAGAAAACAAGAACGAAGTAAAAGAATTTGATGCTGATGAAGAACGAGCATTTGATGAATATCTGAAAAAAGGCAGAGCAAAATCTCGTGCAGCAAAGAATGCCACTAAGGGTACAAAGACTAAAACAAGGAAGGAGTTGCCAGATGTATTTGATGAACCACTTCTTATAAAGGAAGCTGATGCATGAGAAAAAAATAAAGCCTTCTGATTGACTGAACATACTTGACACTTTCCTTTTTCAGAAGTTTCATATTGCAGTACCATATGTATTTCCAGAGACACCAGACTGAAATAAATTTCATCCTTCACTGTTGTTATTCTGTCAATGTATCTATTTACGAAAAATAATACAGAAGTTTACAATATATTGTACTACTTTTTTCCTTCATTTTACATCTTGCAGCAATACAATTGTTTGTGTGTGTGTGTGTGTGTGTGTGTGTGTGTGTGTGTGTGTGTGTGTGTGAAAATAATGCAGAAAGAGAGTGATACGTCTCCACTTTTCAGCAAATACACACCTGATCAAAAGTATCTGGGGAATTCTATGTAATGTGAAATTGATCACTATATGTCACAAGAGGTTAACTTGAAAGTGTAAAGGGGGTGGGAAGTATTCTGTCCTCAGCAGTTAAACAGTTAACAGCAGCTCAGGAGAGCTCAGTGACTTTGAATGTGGACTAGTCACTGGATGCCACCTGAGTAACAAATGAATCAGAGATATTTTAACCATTCTAAAACTGCCCTAGTTGACAGTTGGTGATTTAACTGAGAAATGCACACATGAAGGAACAACCAAATGCTAAATCGATACCAGATAGATCTCATGTACTGACTGGCAGGGACTGGGATTTTGGAGGATGGATGTAAAAAATTACGTAAAATCAGTGGAAGAAACTTAAGTTCCAAACTGGACTAGAAGTCCAAAGCTCTGAAAAAGCTTTCATAGATTGATGAGTTTTGGTACTTGACATTATATGCTGATGACAGGATATAAGTATGTCGAAAACTACATGAGGCAATGCATTGTGCTCACGAAAAGGTCATCATTTATGCAAGTAGTGTAGGTAATCTCATGCATGAGACCTTTATATGCAGTGAAACAAGTGAGTTGTGCGTGCCTTGGACACAGCGCCTACAAATATCTGAGTTGTAGTAGTTGAGCAATCATGAATTAAAATGATTTTCCAACACTTTCAATGTTGAGTACTGCTCTGTGTGCATTTAGTATTTGTATATTTGCTTTTAAAGTCCTGTGTCATATATTTACATTCATAGCATGCACTACACATTTTAAGTAATGACTAATGCAATATGGTGGCTTAAACCATGTTAACCCTTCATCTGTGAAAATGGTCCAAGACCAAAACCAGTAGATGTTTGGGTGTAAAATAAAAACAGCTGATGGTTCAAATATGCATTTTATGCACTTTCAGTGTGTTGTAGAGTCCATGCCACTCTATCTAACCTGTCAAAGAGGAAAGAGATGAGCATACCAATGGACAGATGTATCTAATACAACTTCTCACAAGCATACTGTGTGTTCTAAAAAGTAAATGAAATTTCAGAGCCAATTCATCCTTACATTAATGAGAAGATATATTAATCCAAAATACTCATAAAACACAGAAGAATTTAATTTTAGTATAATGTGAAGAATCCAATTAGACTCATAGTTTACACTAAATTCTTTTGATCCTTGTATCTTCCTTTTGGTTGCACCAAGTCCAAGTATGCTGATTTCTCTCTTTTTTGTCAAGTCTTCACATCCCTCTATCTCCAGTTAGTGTCAGAATATTAAGTAAGGCAATTTTAATTTGGGTCACATATTAAGTTTTATGTATTCTCCTCTTTGGTTGTGATGTAGTGTCAGGTGTTGAACCATCATTAATACCATTGCCAGAGGGAGTGCTAGAAACATTTTTTTCTATAGAAATACAGTATTTTCACCCAAGGCCTCTTTTAGGTTTGAGAGCTATTTAATTTGTCAGAAGCTGCCTCACTAGGCCTATGACTTCCAAAGATTTGTATGTTGTGGTTATCTCACTTAGCCATTGGACCTCTCACTCCACCACAAGCCAGTGGTCCCCTTCTTATTTAATCCCTAGAAGGATCAACTCATCTCCCAGCTCTGTTATACTGAAGTATCCTTCACTGCCGCTACTGCCATTGAGGTCGTCACCCATAGCTTTGCACACAGGTTCTGTGCTGTAACCCATGAGATTTGGTCCTGCCTGAAATCAGCCATCCCAACACTCCAGCCTATTGAAGTGTAGAATGTGCATCTCCGTGATATGGAAGCACCAGACAGGAATTACTCAGGTGGAGGAGTAGGGAAAGTGTCCCTATCTCCTTTGATCTGGGTTAATAGTCATGTATTATGTCAACAGCCAGTAGACAATGGGCTTGGTTGCTGAAACAAGTCATGGTGATCAAAAGTAGAAGTGTAGTTTGTGGTGTTATTTGATTCCAGGTAATTTTTACAGTGGAACCTGCACCATCATGTTCTACATGCTGGACAAGAAATTTATTTGTAAATATCATTCAAGAGACATTGTGGAGAGTTGATTGTTTTAATGGCACAGTTTTGTTTAATTAATCATGTTACAGGGCAAGTAAACAAAGATGTTGTCAACAACACTTTCAAAATTTTGAGGGAAAAAATCTTACAATGAATTCACTCCTACCAACATTAAATGTTAGAGGTGAAGTTAAGTGCATTCAGTTTTAGGAAGAAAACTGATGAGATCCTAGATAAAGTTTTCTAATGAGGCATTAATGAATCAATATTGCTGTCCAGAGGTGACTAGTGCAGTTAGGAGCCCAGCTGAGATTTCTAAACTAACCTCAAAAAATTTAGTTTTTATGCATTGCAGTTAACAGCAGCTGGTTCCATGTATTGGCTTTTGATTATCTCAGTGATCCATTTTCATCAATATTCCAATGCAGTCCTGGGTTCATTTCATATATCTGATGGTACTCTGTCTTATATCTATCAACAGTATGTTGTGTGTGTGTGTGTGTGTGTGTGTGTGTGTGTGTGTGTGTGTATTTTGGGCAAGATATTTTAAGGTTTTAATTTCAAATTTCATGCTCTATAGATCATTTGAATTATTTCTGTTGAACTGATGCAAAATGAGTAAGTGCACAGGCTGTATATACATTATTTGCTTGTACATATGATTACATTATGGCTCCTTATAGATACTAAATAGCACAGTGACTTAAATCCAATGAAAAATAATGTTCTTTTAAATGAAAATTTTTCAGCATGTATAGTAGAAGTAGTCCATCAGAAACAGATTCAGTTTATATGTAAAATTTTCTATCCAATCAGGCATTTTACTTACAACAATTTTATTAGCAAATCATTGTGTGGAAGCATAGATAAGAGTTTGTTCCTCCTTAAAGATGCACTTACAAGATTTATTTATTTATTGCTATTTTCAATATGAGTCTGCTACCTAGAAACTAAAACATACCATGACTTTTTATTATAACCACCCATACTTCTTAATTTAATTGAGAACTATTTTAAAAAATCAGAATATCCAGCTAATGCATTAATTAATAAAATAACACAATTTACAAATAAAAATTATTTATATAATAAATTATTTGTGGTACTAGAGTGTTTTCCTCACTCTTTTATTTGAAGATATATCCCAGATCTGTCCTGAATATCTGTTTATCTGTTTTGTTTAACTAATACCTCTTTGACTTGTTGTCTATAATTTGTGCAGTTCCATAGCCTAATTCAGCTCTTTCATATTCAGTAACATCTCTGAAATTATGACAGTGCCATACAATATAATCCAGCATTCCAGTTTCTCCATTGTCACTGTTACCATTAAGTCGACACTATATTCCATTGAAATAGATGGGGTAAGGAAATGGATAACACCCCTCAAAGATAGAATGTATTCCATTTGAAGTCTTTCTCTTATACTGGGAAATAATGTGGCTTTCTGATGTACCTACATCCCGGTCTTCCTGCTGTTCTCACATTATGCACAAAGTGATTTCTTTCCAGGAGTTTGCTCTGTTCCTTGGTAATTGTGTCACCTTTACATAATCAGTATTGGACTACCTTATAATTACTAGGTAGGTCTATGCGGCATATTCCTAATATCATGAGAACACCTCCTGTAGAAGTTGTTCTGTATGCACCTGTAAATCTCACTAGTACATTCCTCTAGTAAAGTTACCAACCTATTTGGTGCCTTACAAATCTCACAGTTTTTCTTCACAGCCTTACTCCCTCTTAAGTTTACTAAGCACTTTAAAATTTTTTTAAAAGATTAAACTGTACAAACATCATAATATAGTTTGGCAATCCATGTAGGAACTTAGTAGCTCAACAAAATTTAACAAGAGGTCCTTCAAAGCTAAACAAATGCATGATAGAGGTAGTTATGTTACTGACTGACTGCAAATAACAAACTTGCGTATCTGCTGATGAGTCTTCTGGGTTGTATGGCTGTGGTTGAAGAAACTTTTCAGTTCCTAATGTTTCATCCAGGGCTGTGCTGGACACCTTCGAAGGTACTCTTGGCGACACTGGGTCTCGATGTTAAGTCAGTCAGTATGACTCGGCATCACCAGGAGCATCTCCAAAGGTGTCTCGTACACTTCTGGACCAAAAGGTTTCTTCAACCATGGCCATGAAGCCCAAAAGAATCACCCATAACTATGATATGAAAGACTTCATTGTATGAACTTGTATAGTGACTGAATTCAATGAAATATTGTGACTGCTCTCTTCAACTATTAGTTGTCCCAGCTGCCTGACATATAACTTTAATTACTGAAAGATGGGCGATGCCTGTCTTGAACCTTCACATAATGAATACTGAACACAGATTGACTAATATAGTAACTATTAATTTCAAGTGACCACCTGCTGTTCACTAACTAAGAGAACAAACTTTATGACCTAGAGTTCATACTGATTGAGAGCATGCCACAGATTGACTGTGACTTGGTGCATAACACTTATTTAGAGACACAGGTAGTATATAAATTACAAAATGTTAAAATACAAAAGTATGACATTTTACATATTAACATAAACAACAGAAAAATAACAACAAACACTGGAAAATACAGGATGGAATGTAACAATATTATGAGAAGGATAGCTGCTACTCACCAAATAGTGGAGATGCTTAGTCACAGATAGGCACAACAAAAAGAGTGCCAGAGAATGAGCTTTTGGCCAACAAGGCCTTTATCGGTGTGTGCGTGTGTAGTCTATTTCTGACAAAGACCTTGTTTCCCGAAAGCTCACTTTCTGACAGTCTTTTTATTGCGCATATATGTGACTCAGCACTCCGCTATTTGGTGAGAAAAAACAGTAAATTCCACAAACACTTTAAACAATGAAGCAACTTGGTTTAACTGTTGTTGTTGTTGTGGTCTTCAGTCCTGAGACTGGTTTGATGCAGCTCTCCATGCTACTCTATCCTGTGCAAGCCTCTTCATCTCCCAGTACCCACTGCAACCTACATCCTTCTGAATCTGCGTAGTGTAGTCATCTCTTGGTCTCCCTCTATGATTTTTACCCTCCACGCTGCCCTCCAATACTAAATTGGTGATACCTTGATGCCTCAGAACATGTCTTACCGATCGATCCCTTCTTACAGTCAAGTTGTGCCACAAACTCCTCTTCTCCCCAATCCTATTCAATACTTCCTCATTAGTTATGTGATCAACCCATCTAATCTTCAGCATTCTTCAGTAGCACCACATTTCGAAAGCTTCTATTCTCTTCTTGTCCAAACTATTTATCGTCCATGTTTCACTTCCACACATGGCTACACTCCATACAAATACTTTCAGAAATGTCTTCCTGACACTTAAATCTGTACTCGATGTTAACAAATTTCTCTTCTACAGAAACGCTTTCCTTGCCATTGCCAGTCTACATTTTATATCATCTCTACTTCGACCATCATCAGTTATTTTGCTCCCCAAATAGCAAAACTCCTTTACTACTTTAAGTGTCTCATTTCTTAATCTAATACCCTCAACATCACCCGACTTAATTCGACTACATTCCATTATCCTCGTTTTGCTTTTGTTGATGTTCATCTTACATCCTCCTTTCAAGACACTATCCATTCTGTTCAACTGCTCTTCCAATTCCTTTGCTGTCTCTGACAGAATTACAATGTCATTGGCGAACCTCAATATTTTTATTTCTTCTCCGTGGATTTTAATACCTACTCCGAACTTTTATTTTGTTTCCTTCACTGCTTGGCCAATGTACAGATTGAATAACATCAGGAAGAGGCTACAACCCTGTTTTACTCCCTTCCCAATCACTGCTTCCCTTTCATCTCCCTCGACTCTTATAACTGCCATCTGGTTTCTATACAAATTGTAAATAGCCTTTCGCTCCCTGTATTTTACCCCTGCCACCTTCAGAATTTGAAAGAGATTATTCCAGTCAACATTGTCAAAGGCTTTCTCTAAGTCTACAAATGCTAGGAACGTAGGTTTGCCCTTCCTTAATCTAGCTTCTAAGATAAGTCGTAGGGTCAGTATTGTCTCACCTGTTCCAACATTTCTACGGAATCCAAACTGATCTTCCCCGGGGTTGGCTTCTATTAGTTTTTCCATTCGTCTGTAAAGAATTCGCATTAGTATTTTGCAGCTATGGCTTATAAAACTGATAGTTCGGTAATTTTCACATCTGTCAACACCTGCTTTCTTTGGGATTGGAATTATTATATTCTTCTTGAAGTCTGAGGGTATTTCACCTGTCTCATACATCTTGCTCACCAGATGGTAGAGTTTTTTCAGGACTGGCTCTCCCAAGGCCGTCAGTAGTTCCAATGGAATGTTGTCTACTCCCGGGGCATTGTTTCGAGTCAGGTCTTTCAGTGCTCTGTCAAACTCTTCACGCAGTATCGTATCTCCCCTTTCATCTTCACATACGTCCTCTTCCATTTCCATAATATTGTCCTCAAGTACATCGCCCTTGTATAGACCCTCTATATACTCCTTCCACCTTTCTGCTTTCCCTTCTTTGCTTAGAACTGGATTTCCATCTGAGCTCTTGATGTTCATACAAGTGGTTCTCTTATCTCCAAAGGTCTCTTTAATTTTCCTGTAGGCAGTATCTATCTTACCCCTAGTGAGATAAGCCTCTACACCCTTACATTTGTCCTCTAGCCATCCCTGCTTAGCCATTTTGCACTTCCTTTCGATCTCATTTTTGAGACGTCTGTATTCCTTTTTGCCTGCTTCATTTACTGCATTTTTATATTTTCTCCTTTCATCAATTAAATTCAATATTTCTTCTGTTACCCAAAGATTTCTACTAGCCCTCGTCTTTTTACCTACTTGATCCTCTGCTGCCTTTAACTATAAGCTGTATAATCAAAAAATGGTAAAATGATAGGTACTATTTTATGAAGTGTGTGTAAGTTTTAATGTCCACTGAGATTTCCAAAGCACACAAAGAATTTTCTGGAAAGTTAAATTTTCTAATTGGCATATTGCACAAATTAACACATTATTCTACAAAAGATATATGTTTTTGGAATAAAAAAAATGATGCTACAAATATTAGAATTTTGAAAGGATTACCTTTTCATGATTCAGACATTCTGGAACAGGATAATTTTGAATAAGGAGAACTTTTTAAATAAAGTTCTAGAAAAAAGTAATGTGGTCATTGGAAAGTGGAGAATGTGGGCTTTCAATCAACATATGTCTATCTTAAAACAAATAATTATTGATCAGGTCAAATTCTGATAAGCACATTATTTTAGTGAATCATTAATTTACAAAGAAAACTCCAGGATGGAATAATTACAATATTATGAAGAGGACTGATTGCTACTCACCATATAGCGGAGATGTCAAGTCACAGACAACAACAACAAAAAGACTACTTAACATGTAAGCTTTTGGCCAGAAGGCCTTCTTTTGAAGTAGACGACATACACATCTTCACGCTGTTTAGTAGTCTTGTCATTGCGCCTGTCTGCAACTCAGCATTTCTGCTATATGCTGAGTAGCAACCTATCTTTTTCATAATATTGTCATAAATTTAATTTACCCTATTGCTATCAGCAATCTGAAATTATACCCTGCATAATGAAGTTTAGTAAAATACAGCATGGGCAATAATTGAGCTGTATCGTCATGTCACAAACACATTACGTATGGAATAGGAAAAAAAAAAAACAAATTAAGGAGGGGATTTCAGCAAGTGAAGCTATTCCACCATGCTGTACTTCACCATGCACTCTGTGTAGAGCTAGTTTACACTGAGCTAGTCTTGCATGTACACCATCGCACTTTCTGTATAACATGCTATGGAGGCAAGCATAACATTACAATACAGTTTGCCAATGTCTAGAGATAAGTGGAACTTATTTTGACCATTTGTTGCAGTTTTGTTCATCAAATTTAAAGCTTTTTGGCCTATAATAACAATGTGCATATGAAACGTTTCCTTCTCATAAACATCCAATCCCAAGTAGCATGCCACACATCTCTTGATTGAATTGTTAGTCTTATGGTTTGATTTCTTGTCCGTGGCAGTCTTTCTTTGAGCACTATGCATACGGTTTCATTTGTAGCTATTTTAAGTTTGTTCTTCAACTTCAAACACCAGCTGCAAATCAATGCATAACATCTTGACAATTTTCTTGTAATTCTGCCTCATTGTTCTCCCTTATTGCTATTGTCAGTGTTCAACATATGCAATGCATCCTTCTTGTTTGAGTTAATTCACCAGTGTCTGTCAGAGTGTCTCTAAGCCTATCAAAAGTTACAGCTATGTCTATCATTTCATTATGTACTTCTACTTTGATGTGCCAATCACTTTTAAAGCCTGATTCACAGCCTTTTTGGTGGTCTTTTGTAACTTTCTCTATTATTTCAGCCTACTGCATAATAATCTGTGTTTGATAAACATACTGGCATGTAAGACTTTGTTTCCTTTAGATCTATGTCTTTTGATTTTCTGAAAATATTTAATTTCCAAGACATACGTGAAAAGAAGTGTTTGACTTTTCTTAGATCTCTCCATGACTAACAATGAATCTTTTTCTAAGTCTTCCATTTGAGTGGATGAAACACCTCTGTGACATTTTCATACTTACTAAGCAAACTTGAGATGACAGTTGCTATTGCTTATGGATATTTTTCTATCTCCTTTTGTTCACATTACCTGGTAAGCATCCCCAAAGACAAGCAATATTTTGGAATGAGTTGAACAAGCAATCCTCTACAAGCTTTCTTGCATTTCATTACAATTATCTGGATTTGTGATCTCCCCAAATGATCCTTTAGAGCTACCAATGTGTTTTTGTTCTTTGTCCAATTATACATCGCATCTCATGTTGCATAAGCTCATAAGTAGCTTCCTAGGGAACAGTATGGACCTATAACAAGTGACTTCCATTAGCCAAGAAACGTGGCATCAATATGAGCACTGGTATCCACTGCCCCTCGTAAATCATGGACAGAGTGTGATCTGAGTTTCATAAGATCACTGTTTGTGTAATCAAAGTTGATACCTCCAGAGAATATTTTCAGTTTCAATTTTGTCCAAAAATCTACACCGGATTGACATATCTTATCTATGCCAATAGCTATATGCATCTGTCCGGTGACCATTCTTGGAAACAGGAATGACTTGAGCCTTTCTCCAATCATTTGAAATACTTTGTTCTTTGTGCAGCATGTAATAAGCTGCTAGAGAAGTGGCTATTCTATAGGTTGAGTTGCCTTTCCATTGATGGGTAATTTTAGTAGATTTTTTATACTTCTAATAATTATCTCTGTACTTGTTACTGAAAAGATGAACATGGCTCAGACATCCTCAATGAACAATTCCAAAAGACTGAATTCAGTGTTATGGTCTTCTCTGTGTCATCCTCCATTTAGGCACCAGTGTGATCACTGAGTGACTGTACAACCATTTATTGATTTTATGTAAAATCATAATGCCTTTGGATTTTTTATCAGGTCAATAGTCAAAATTTTACTATCAAACTTATCAAACGTTTCTTATAGTGTTCTTCTAATGCCCATACTTGATTCATTCAGATATTGTTTGTTAACAAGCTTTGGACCCCATTATGTCTCTTTTTACTTTTATAGCTTCTTTTTAACACAGGTACTGAACCATGGTATTTTCAATCCACCACAATCTAGCATAGTACATACATTTGTAATGCATATTATACAACCCTCTTGAATTGTATCCATTGATACTCCACATTTTCAATTCCAGAGATAAATGTTTGAAGTGAAATAGCTACTTTCCAGCAGTAATCAGCAGCCATCATCTGAGAATGTCGAGCCGTTGCCCCAAGGAAATGTTGCGGGTACACAAAATATGATCCAACAGCACACCCAACAGCCATATATTGAACATATCTGCTGGGAAAGCCTGACGAATCACAATAAATGTGGCATTTACAGTGCATAGAACTCAAGACATGTCAGTAATTTACAACAAGAAGAGTAGCAAATCTAATACTGAATCTTTGGGGATGCCAGGTACTATTAGACTCCATTGTAACTTTTAGTCCTCCAAGCACAAGAAACAAGCCTTGATCTATGCATGGTTATATAGTGGGAAAAGTAGAACAGTAATAAGTTTGATGATCTACACTGTAATGCAACGATGTGCAGCAGATGCTGATACAACACACAAAATGGTTATTTCTGACGGTATTGTTAGTAACACATTCCAGAAAAAATTTGCCAGAAAATAACCAACAAGTTTAAGTTCAAGGAATGCACAAGGGAAAGAATAGATCCAGAGAAGCACATGAACTAGGAAGAGTCCACCAGAGCATGCATAAAGAGACATACTGAAATCTAGGTCACCTGAATGTGCAGCAGTCAAGGAACAGGGAAAGGAGGATAAGAAACTGAAGGTTACAGATTATTCAAAAAACTAATCTGCACCCAACAGTACTACATTTGACATTAAGTGAATCACAATAGAGGATATTATTGTTGTTTGTGATTCCAATAACAAATATCATTGATGATATGGTACAAATGTGTTAATTAATATTGGAAAATAAGACTGCATTAATAGTACAACTGCCTTCGTCTCAAAAGAAATAGCTTATAATTGTTTTCTTCTGTCTTAAGGTTACTTGCTTGTGGATGTGCTTCAAAAAATTGACTTTTTGTTTTTCATATTAAAACAATGCTAAATGTTTCCTGAAGAAAACTGTAGTTAAAAACAGTTGAATTTGACATCAGAAGTTATTTAAAAATCAACTAAAAGACCGATTGGTGTGCAGTGAAACCTATGTTTCTGCTGCTGTCACACATCATGTGTTGTCTTTAGAGCCAATTCGAGAAAGATATACAATGCAACTGATTCTTGAGATGGCAAGCCCATTAGAAGATATACTTTGTTATGGTCTTATGGTTTCTCTCGTAGGATATCTTTGATTTTCGAGTGTTGTTTTGCTTTGTGTAGTTTGAGTTTTTGCTATTTTGTCATCCTCAAAAGTTATTACTCCTCCAATAAAGCATTTTGGTACTGGTGTGAAGTTCTAGAGCTGCAGTTGCTAGGAATATATTCCGCATTCAGTATGAGGCAATCATTGGTGGCAGTTGATTCCGTGAGAGTGGCCAAAATTGAGAAGTGGGTCCTTGAGACAACTAAAGAGGCAAGAATAACAAGGAGAGACAAGGAAAGAAAGAGGGAAGATGAGGAACATGTAAACCAAGACAATTACACAGCTAGACTGTATTAGTAATAACAAAGGGGTTCTGTAGTTCAAATATAATTTTGAATTGAATTTCCTGACAATTGAATTTTCTGACACATTTATATTATCCAAAAAACTATCTATTTGAGCTGGAGGGTTGAAATTTTTTGGGATATCCAGGATACTATTTTCAGTGAAGTAAACTACAGACACTAACATACTACCAACAGGGAGAAAAATATATACTGGTTAATTACAGAAAAGGAACCTTTATTTTAACTGTCAGCTGTAAACATTTCTAGAATAAAAACTTGTGACTGGAATAACATGTTAGTAGTCCACGTTTTAGATGGATATGTTATTAATGTGTATGTAAAGTTTCAAACATCTAATTGCAGTAGTTAGTCAATGCATAGATTCCAAGTATTGACTGGCAAATAAAACTTGTAATTTACTGATCTCCACAAAAAAAAATTAGTTAAGTCAATATGGGAAATAATGTGATAAATTATATATCAAAATGTTCAGCAAGAAGCACTCCTATTGTCTTACAATTTTCATCCTACTAACAGTACACGTTTATTAGTTAGAGCCCTGTAAACTTTATGGACATTGTTAGTATTTTTCCAGCCACGTTACTGTAAGTGATCTGCAAATGTTATATATTGAAGAAGAGAGAACCAAAGTAATAATTATTGTAGTAGCTGCTGCAATAGGTACCTCTCAGACAAATGTGTAAAAAGAAAAAAAAATATGAGTGTGAACCTTTAACCTCTTGATGATTTCTTACATCTGTGGTATTTTTGTGTAATATTCCAGTAAATACCACTACCTGTCTGTATTTAAATAGACATTTTTTATTGATTATATTCATAATGACACAAAAGTAATTATCATTCCATTATGATCCACTTTAAGTATTAATCTGGCAAAGACACATATTATACAATTTAAAACAAGTAAAAATTATCTGCTAGGAACAGAACTCAACTGTGAGGACCTTTTGGATGTCAAGTTACACATAGGAAAACTTATCAAGAAGCTAAATTTAGCATATTTTGCCCTTACAAGAATCTTGTGTAGCATTGACTTAAAGACAAGGGTGTTGGCTTATTATGCATAGTTTCTCTCCCCATCATCTTATGGAGCAGTCATTTGGAGCTGTGCACCTAAAGTAAATAAATGTTTGTTCAACAGAAATGAGCAGTGAGAATATTGTGTAAAGTAAAGCAGCAGTAGCTACATATATTGTAGAAGAATTTTTAAGGATCTTGGAATTTTTATACACACTTCCCAATACATTCATTCCTTAATGGTTTTTATAGCTGGCAATAAAAATCAGTTTCATCTGAACTGTAATCCAAACAATCACAATACAAGACACAAAAATAATTTCCATGTAAATTTTGCCTCACAGTCTAGCATTCAGAGTGAAGTTATTTAGTTATTTGTTTATTATCCATCTTTAAGCATTAAAAATGCAGTAATATCATCTTTTGTGTATATTCACACTTACATTTACAATTACATAAATGATGCACTTGATGTAAAAGATATTTTATAGCCTATTATTATCATCTAGCAAGATACAAACTTGTCCATCATACAATCCATGATATACTGAATATATTCATATATGTAAGTTACATACCCTCATGAAAGGTATTTAACAGGATCCTATCTAACATAGAGCAAAACCGGGGAACTTCTACAATTTCTCTAAAGATCTAGATTCAAGGATTGTAAATCTAAATTAGAAGTATAATAGTAATGTACTGTAACCAGAAACTATTTTCTTTGAAAAATACCAGTAGGCTATAATCTACAAATAGAAGATGAAAACATTTGTTTAGTCTAACAGAGGAGGCAGTAGCCATTTCACAGGAGTAGCTTTCTTTCTAATTTGCATGACTAAATTTAGCTAGCATGATCATCAACAGCATTAAGCAGTATAGTCATCTTTTTTAAAAAAAAAATACAGTGTACATGTTAAGTTTTTACAATTACCTGGACCTTTTTTATTATATACTTTGGCTTGTTACACACCCGAATGTTCTTCTTCTCGATGGGCTCTTCAGAACTGAAGAATATTTAAATTTATGAAGTGTGCTATATAAATACTTAATGTATGCAGTGACTTATTGTAATCTTAAATAAGTATGAATAGAAATCATCATCTGCTCCTGTATACTTTTTTTTTACCCCCCCCACACACACACACACAGGGGGAGTGACGATGAAATAATTCTTATCCAAGAAAAATTGTATTCCTTTTCTCCATGCTAAGGATCGCTTGTAAATACTGGATATGTTATGCCCCAGATAAAATTCAGTATTACATTCCAATGGATGGTTTCAATCAATTGCAATCATCAGTGCACACCATCAGAATACACAAGTCTTCAAGACACACTGTTCCATGATGGAGCACTAATAGTGACATATGGTGCCTGGACTACCACTAGTAGGAAATGTGCTCTGTAAACAGGCTAAGATGGTCAAATAATAATGTAGTATGCCATAATATATAGAATTATCCAGTCTTAGTATTTAGATTAACAGCAATGGAAAAAATACTGACTGGTAGCACTTAGCATGGCAACTGAAATTGTAGATTATATTTATTACAGCCAAATACTGGAAGAAGAGTTATATACTACACAAAACAAAAGTTATACAAACATTTATCTTTGTTTGTCCGATGTGTGTTTATAGTTAGTGGGACTATGCAAGTAGACATTAAAAGAGACATGAGCATTCACTACCTTTGATGTGATCTTTAGTTCATTTCATTCAGCATTAGAAATTATGTTTTAAAATGCTGTGAAGTTCAAAGATGCAGTACAGTGAAGACCAAATGCACAAAAACACTATTTTTCCTTAAAAAGATGGTACACCAAAAAGCCTGATTACAAACTGAGGCAAAAAAGCAGTGAATGCAATATTTGAGAAAGGAAGTCCACTTTCTAGTTATGCAAGTAATAATATATTAGATCAACAAGCAGATCTCTCAAATCATATCCTTTAATACTCCTAATCATTAAACCCCATGCTCTTACCAGCTGTACAGGAGCACCTTATTTATTATCTAATGCCCTCATGTACTCTTCCAGGGTTTAGACTATCTTTTATACTCTAAAACGAGAGATGTTCTCCCTAAAATCCTTCCCATTTCTAATACAACAGTATTCTGTCTCCTAAACAATTACAAAATCTCCTACTCTGACTCTCTGCCAGTGCTATCTTCATGACTTGATGCTTGTGCCCACTCAGTAGTTCTATTCCATTGACCAAGTACACATCACACATCAATGTCAGTGGTCAAACCTGGACTGTAGTCTACCCAAAGGCCAAGTCAATTGCTCATTGGCACAGCATGCTCCGGAGCCAACACTTTTAACTGAGATGACTGCTTCACATTTCATGCTGTCTGGATCTTGCCCCCCCCCCCCTCTCCCCCCCCCCCCCCCCCTCCCCACCGCCCACCCACAACATCATGTTTTAAATGCATACATAGACATAGACACTTTAATATGTTGCAATGTCACAAAATTGTTCATGTTTTCATTCATATTCTTACTGCTAGCACAATCACAAGTAATGTGTATCTTTAATACAATGTTATTTAGGTATTAATTGTATTCTGAAAGAACATGATATCCCCTCTCCTTCATGTCAGGTAATTGAGCATTGCAGCCAACTGGAGTTTGTCTGTCACATAGTATTATCTGGCTGCTGTTGCACCTGGTGCACATGTAAAAGAGATGGATGGGATGAGCTCTATGACACCTCAGATATATACACTGATCAATGAAAACATTATGGCCACTGACCTACTATTGATATAAACCCATTCAGGCAATAGCAGCAGCATCTGGTGAAAAAAAGCTGCTAGTCAGACACACAAGTAGTGCATGTAGTAACAGGGATTGTGCTGTCTGTGTATAAAATGGGGAAGGCGCACGATCTATCTGAGTTTGACCAAGGGCAGATTGTCATGACCTGGAGGCTTGGCACAAGCATTTCACAAACTGTAGAACTTGTTGGGTGTTTGAGGGGTGCTGTGGTGAGTGTCTTCAACACATGGTGAAGCCATGGTAAAACCACATCCAGTTGTCATGGGTTTGGCTGGCCACATCTCACTACAGATGTTAGATGTCTTAGGCTGAGCAAGCTGGTGAAACAAGGTAGGCAGTAAACTGTGGTGGAACTAACAACAGACTTTAATGCTGGCTGGAGTACAAGTGTGCCTGAACACAAACTCCATCGAACACTCCTAACGATGGACCTCCGCATGACCCATGCATTTGCCAATAGTAATACTACAACATTACCAACTATGACTGAAATGGGCATGTGACCATTGGTACTGGACATTGCACAGTGGCAGAGTGTTGCATGGTCTGATGAATCCTGACACCTTCTTCAGCATGCTGATGGGAGGGCACGAATCCATTGACACCTCTATTGTGGGATGGTGACAAGCTCGCAGTGGCTCCATTGCACTCTGGGGAACATTCACGTGGGCATCCATGGGTCCAGTGGAGCTCGTGGAAGGCACAATGATGGACAAGGAGTATCGTACACTGGTTGCAGACCACGTATGCCCCTTCATGATGATCACATTTCCCAACGGCAGTGGTATCTTTCAAGATAATGTGCCATGTCACGAGTGTAATGGAGTGGTTGAAAGAACACAGTGGTCAGATCCAATGGATGTGCTCGTCCCCCAATTCACCAGATCTGAACCTGATCAAACACATCTGGCATGTGATTGAACATGGCATCAGAGCTCATCATCCCCCTACCTGGAATTTACTGAATTAGAAAAGGCTTTGACAGAGAGACAGAAAAAGAGAACATATTTGGAATGGGAGGTGAAGACAATTGTGAAGGGTACTAGTAAGCAAAATGGGGAGCATAAATCCAGAATAATTTAAGACCAGACTAAATAGTCAATTTACAGTACTTCTCCATGATTGGAAGTAAAATGTTGGAACCTGAAAGTAATGACTCCTAATCCAATTCTTCCTCCCTACTTCATCCTTTCCTCACTTTTCCCTCTGTATTTCTGCATACTTTGCAGAGTGAGAAGGCAGCAGGGTAAGACACTGGACTTATATGTGGGAGGGCAAAAGTTCAATTCTCAGCCTGGCTGTCTAGATTAGGTTTCCTGTGATTCTCCTAAATGCCAGATGGTTCCTTTAAAAGAAAGCAGCTGATAATCCTCTTCATCCTTTCTCTCTGACACATTTCAATTCAGATTGCATGCTGTGACTTATTTTGAGTGTTGTTGATACAATGAAACTCAGATCTCTTCTGATAATTCATAGTTAACTTCAAGCATTTTGTCTCTCCTATCAAGAGTTTGGAGCAATTTTCTTTCATTTCGTTACCTACGTTTCAATACGGCACTTGGAAGTCTTGTCTGGAAGGGCAGCAGTGGAATAAGTAAATATAATATTCACTGCTCTTTCAAATTCCGAAGGTGGCAGGGGTAAAATACAGGGAGCAAAAGGCTATTTACAATTTGTACAGAAACCAGATGGCAGTTATAAGAGTCGAGGGACATGAAAGGGAAGTAGTGGTTGGGAAGGGAGTGAGACAGGGTTGTAGCCTCTTCCCGATGTTATTCAATCTGTATATTGAGCAAGCAGTAAAGGAAACAAAAGAAAAATTTGGAGCAGGTATTAAAATCCATGGAGAAGAAATAAAAACTTTAAGGTTCACCGATGACATTGTAATTCTGTCGGAGACAGCAAAGGACTTGGAAGAGCAGCTGAACAGAATGGACAGTGTCTTGAAAGGAGGATATAAGATGAACATCAACAAAAGCAAATCAAGGATAATGGAATGTAGTCGAGTTAACTCGGGTGATGCTGAGGGAATTAGATTAGTAAATGAGACACTTAAAGTAGTAAAGGAGTTTTGCTATTTGAGGAACAAAATAACTGATGATGGTCGAAGTAGAGAGGATATAAAACGTAGACTGGCAATGACAAGGAAAGTGTTTCTGAAGAAGAGAAATTTGTTAACATAGAGTATAGATTTAAGTGTCAGGAAGTCGTTTCTGAAAGTATTTGTATGGAGAGTAGCCATGTATGGAAGTGAAACATGGACAATAAATAGTTTGGCCAAGAAGAGAATAGATGCTTTTGATATGTGGTGCTACAAAAGAATGCTGAAGATTAGATGGGTAGACCACATAAATAATGAGTAGGTATTGAATAGAATTGGGGAGAAGATGAGTTTGTGGCACAACTTGACTGTAAGGAGGGATCGGTTGGTAGGACATGTTCTGAGGCATCAAGGGAGCACCAGTTTAGTATTGGAGGGCAGTGTGGAGGGTAAAAATCATAGAGGGAGACCAAGAGGTGAATACACTAAGCAGATTCAGAGGGATGTAGGCCACAGTACGTACTAGGAGATGAAGCAGCTTGCACAGTATAGAGTATCATGGAGAGCTGCATCAAACCAGTCTCAGGACTGAAGACCACAACAACAATATTCAGTGTGAGAGAATGGAAAGCAAGACCTATGGCAAGGAGTTACAGTAAGGAAAGGGATGAGATACAGGACAAAGAGAGATTGCCTTTGTGCAAATATGAGGGGTTTCATGTTGCACATGGTGATATAAAAGATTTAGGATTGTGGGGAAGCTATAGCGCTTACTCTCCTATCACCTATAAATCAAGTTAATGACAGAGGGCCAGTGTGAAACAGTGAAGAGCATAAAGATAACTGGATGATTGGTAGGTAAGTGGGTAGAAATTGTTGCAGGACAGAGACAAGTAGCTATTAGAGTTATGGGAATTGTGGGACTGAAGAACATCATAATCATTCTTCCCCTTGGCTTTCTTCTCATGAGCAGTTCAAACACTTTTGAGAAAAGGCAATAGATAGATCAGTATATAATTGCTGTCACAATTTCACTCTATTTTTATCAGTGATACATAAATAACAAAATTGTTTTTTATTAACATAAATATAGTTTTTCATAAAAGCTCAATGGAGATAACCAAACTTCTTTGCACACCTCTCAGGAGAACCAAGAACAATTAACAGATCCTTAATGTTAACAGGGAAACTACACTGATCAGCTGTGAGGACTAGTTGTGTCATCCTTGAGTGGCTCATTCAGTAAAGCACTTGTCTGCGAAACGCAAAGGTCCTGAGTTCGAGTCTTGGTCCAGCACACAGTTCTAATCTATAAGGAAGTTTAATTAAGCAGTTGTTTTGACAAGTGAATTCTGTTCCAGTTTGTGCAATTTGTTAAAATAAAAACAGTGACAAGAAAATATGATAGTATGTGATCATAATAATAGTGTGCATAATTGTGTAATGTATTTAGCTGAAGTATTTGAATATTATTAAAAAAATGTTTGTAAATAAATGATGGTTAGGTACATGGATATTATTTTGATTAGAGTAGTGTCATGTAACACAACTCATGACAGAGCATGCTAGGAAGACATCATGGTCTTTTGCTGGTTGGTGGCATGGAGGTAAGGTGGTCTATAAAGGTCTGGGGGATGTGTAGGAACATTGCTGTAGCCTAAACTACTATTCAGAAGTTTGCCTTCTGTGTATCAGTTTGCAATTTGAGAATTTGAACTGTGAATGTAATGCAACTTTGTGATATAATATACTGTTCATTTGTCTGCAACTGATCTGCTAGAACTAATTCAGATTCCATCTGTAACACTGTGTAAAGTATGTGGAGGACCATCATTCACAGCAAAGTAATCTGTGAATAAAGCAACACTATAATTCAAATGTGTGCTAAACATACATTAATACTCCAAGGGATCAGCCTTAATTCCCTGTTGCATTCCTTAATTTACTCATCTCTTATGTACCAGTATTTCACTTTTCACTGGCTGATCTCTTAGGCCACCATAATAATCTTTATTCACTTATATAAGGGTATGATGCAACTGTGTACAACAAAACAGCTGTGAAAATCAGCCTTTTAACAGGCTGCATACTTGTCCTCTGCTGGACTGATAGCAGTAGAGTTACTGCTAGCCAAAAGTTGCAATGCCCAGGCATTAGGGTACATGTTATACACAAAATACTGGAGATCAAAGTGTTAATAGCAGCAAAAACTGAAAGCAAGATATATATTTTATATATATTGTTGGAAATGACACAGAGAGTTACTAAAAGGAACCATATTACTCTTTTGCAATCACTGTTTGTGCGTATCATGGTCTGGGTATTATTAATGTCATGCATTCTCAATAATCACCAGTTACACAAAGTGCCACCCAGTAACAGATATTCTACATATGTAGCTTGCATGTAAAGTGGTTGACTACACTGTTTTTTGAAATGTATCTGTGCTGTAAAAGAAATGTACTGCATCACAGCCTGTGTGAAGCACACTGTTTAAAGTAATAAACAACTGTTAAACACAAAAATGATTTTTTTATTTGTTAATAAAATGAGAGTGAAACTTCATTTTAAAAACCTTTTGTAGCCCTATATGAACAATAGTTAATCAGAAAGTTTATACTCTTCTATTACAATAAAAATTATATATGTTGTAGCGCTGTAAAAACATTGCTGAAAACCATACTTACAAAGGAACTCCTAATCCTGACAGTGACTTTCATGGGATTCTGTAGTTTCTTCTTGCTTAAATGCCTGATAAGCTAATTCTTCAAATTCTTGTCTCTGTATTTCAAAGAAATGGTTGAACTCATTAATTTTTGATCTATTTCTTCTTATTTCCTCCCTGAAAAAACCGTAGGAACCCTTCTGTAACTAAATACATATATTGATGTAAATAAAACAGAAAGAAACTTCCACATGGGAAAAATACATTAAAAACAAAGATTCCAAGACTTACCAAGCGGGAAAGCGCCGGCAGACAGGCACATGAACAAAACACACAAACACACACACAGAATTACGAGCTTTCGCAACTGGCAGTTGCTTCGTCAGGAAAGAGGGAGGGAGAGGGAAAAATGAAAGGATGTGGGTTTTAAGGGAGAGGGTAAGGAGTCATTCCAATCCCGGGAGCAGAAAGACTTCCCTTAGGGGAAAAAAAAGACAGGTGTACACTCGCACACACACACACACACATATCCATCCGCACATACATATATTCTTACATATACTGCAAATAAATGTATCCTTTTGAAGAGAACTTTTTAATTTGTCAATTAACTCAAGATTTGAAACACAAAGCTGTACTGGAAATGAACACAGTAACACTTAACCCTAAGACAAGAGGCCTCAACTAAACTATGCCTCCACCAGTTTAAAAAATGCTCTAGGTGGCCCACAAAAGACAGATTTTTGACATGCAAAATGTCATGTTTGCTGGATATTACAAGTAAAACAATGATGATTAGTGCTGAAACATACAGAGATCTGACTATCTTTCACCAAAATGTGCAACCAATGAGGTCTGCATTTATGATCTACAGACCCCTGGGGTGAACCAGTGACGTAGGCACTACTGTGAGAAATTTTATGATAAGTAGCATACAAAAATATCACTTTACAGCAATTTTTAATCTAAAGTTCTATAATGTTGCATTTAAGGCTTATTATATAATTCTACACTATTTTGATATACAATTTATGATTTAATGAACTGATGTGACTCAAAAAATAAAAAGAATCAAAGTCATTATGATATTAAATTTGATTTATTAAAATATCTATGAGTGCCTACAAGGAAAAAAGGTTGAGAGTCATGTTCATGAGAAAAAAAGGCAGTATTTCAATTTTAAAAGAAACTGTAAGTGTGAGCAAACATACTTATTACATAAATACAAGATAACAAAAAGGGAACATGATAACCAAGCAAATCTCACTTATAATTCATTCATATACATTATTTTCCCAAACAATCAGTCTTAAAATGAATTTCAAGTAATCCTATTGGCTAATCTCTTCTATTTAATGATGACAATCAAGTTTAAGCTCATTCTGCACACCTAAGTCACACATTCTGTGCCAGCCAGTGAGCTTTCAGTAGCTTTCTGAGCACTCTGTTGTGAATTTCTTAGCCAATGAAACCATTAAACAAGACCATAGAGAGTTATTTGGTGTATGCTCACTCTATTTGTTGCAAGGTGTCATCAGTGATGGTGTTGGTAAGCAGCAAACTCTACATAAGCAAGCTTGAGACATAATCTGCAGAATGCTGTACATGCTTTCTTCAAGTGCAAAGCACATGCTTTCATGTACCACAGCTGTTGCTTGGGACTGGCAACTCTGTAGTTCCTGTCCACCCCTCAACCTGCATGAGCTGCCACTATATGTGAATCGGACTACAATACTGAGTGAAGTCAGACTTTCGTGCTAAACCATGGATCTTCTTACGATATCATGGGTAAATAAATTGTCTGCCAGATGTTATGGATAAGAACTTTTAAGTTGCCCACAATGTATTCTTATTAAAATAAAGATATACAAAAATGGTTACCCACAACTGCAAGAGCAGAAACCACACTCATACATAAAGACAGAAAGATCTCCTTAACAAATAAGTTATGCACAAATTTTTTCTCATAGCTGCAAGAGCAGAATCCACACGCACACATACACACACACACACACACACACACACACACACAAATAAAGTTATGCACAAATTTTTTCTCATAGCTGCAAGAGCAGAATCCACACGCACACATACACACACACACACACACACACACACACACACACACACACACACACTTGTTGTTGTGCCTGGTGGCATGCATTCACTGTTGGTTGGTTGGTGGGTGTGGCATAGACTAATTCCTTCAAGTGTTTCCATAACCAAATGTCTAGGGGATTGATGTCTTGGGAATGAGTTGGCCAAGGTGTGGGACCATCCCCCCACCATCAACCAATCCAGCAGCCCCAAAATGTCTGCAATAGATGTTTTCGCACATTGTGACAAAAGTGTGCAGGTGCCCCATCATGCATGGACCACCGTTGAATTTGTTGCTGCAATGGCGCACCCTCCAGTAAGGTAGGTAATACAATAATGACGAAGTCCAAATAATGGGCCCAGTTAACCTTTGTGGTAGCAGTATGGCCCTATTAATCTATTGCCAAATATATTTGCTGATATGTTGATTGAGAATTGGTGTTGATTTCCTCTTTCCTGAACTGCTTGGGGATTTACATCTGCCCCTACATGCTGGCTATGTAAATTCACAACACTATCTCTTGTGAACCTGCCTCACTGGTAGATAAAATCTTGGATGTGACCAGCGGATCTGCGAAACACTTTTGCAACTGCCATTGACAGAATCACCTTCTGCCATGATGATCCTCTATGGCCTTAGGGTCCGAACACACAGTAGATGATATAGATACAGCAATTGTTCATGAAGTACCCCCCCCCCCCCCCCCCAGATAAGAAAGCCAGACATCTCTTCTGCTGCTGCTAATCGTTCCACATTGGACCCAGGGGTTTCTTCCACTGAACTTAGCACATGTCCCTCCATGTCAGGCATGAGACTGTGTGGGGTCTCCACTATCAGTCTTCTGAAGTGCAAGGGTACCTGTGCCCTCATATTCTGGAAAAGTCTGAAAAACAGCTTATAAGAGGGTACTCTGCACTGTGGATATTAGGTAGCATAGTGGGCCTGAACTTGCAGGTAATGTACATTTGCTAAACCATAGCAGAATATCATATCCGCCACTTCACTTGTTCAGTAGTAGGCTTCCATTGCTAACAAATGGTAAGTCTACTACACCAGTGCAATAACAGTAAACACTTAAGTGAATCTGCATTTGGAAGAAGGTAAACACCATGATATGTATCCAGAGTTGACAGTACTGTACAATTAGGCACACAACCATGATGAAAATTAATGTAGCCTACAATATGACTCGAACCAAACAACTTACTGCAGACCACCTAATGGTGGTAGATTACTGAGAGTAAGACATCATAATACCCTGCCAACACATTTGACAAAGCACCCATGCAATGACTGTGTTAATGTCCACAACCAAGCATCATGCAGCTTTTCCAATAAACATGTGTTTATCTTGGAAAGTAGGCGTTTCGGACCCACAATTATTGGACTTATTTTTCTTGTTTCAATGAGTACTATCACCTCTCAAAGTATTCAACACTTTTTTTCAACACCACAGTTAGATGATGATCAGTTAGAATTTAGGAAAGGTAAAGGTACCAGAGAGGCAGTTCTCGTATCATCCTTGATATGGGAAGCAATGCTGAAGAAAAATTAAGACACACTCCTAGTATATGTTGACATAGAAAAGCATTCAGTAATATAAAATGGGGCAAGGTGTTCTAAATTTTGAGAGAAATAGGAGTAAGCTATAGGGAAAGATGGGAAATATATAATATGTACAAGAACCAAGAGGGAACAATAAGATTGGAAGACCAGAAATGAAGCAATGATGGAAATAAAAGAAAGGTTCAAAAGTGGGATTAAAATTCAGAGTGAAAGAATATTAATGATGACATTGCTCCACCAAGTGAATGTGAAGACGAATTACTGAATCTGTTGGAGGTAATGAAAAACCTAATGAGTATAGAATGTGGTTTGAGAGGAAACCAGATGAAGGCAAAGGTAATGAGACGGGTGCTGATCACAAAGCAGATGAATCATGCTGGGGGACATAAGACGAGTGAGAATACTGATGACTCAGGGAAAAAAGCAGTTATATGATGTCTTCTATGATTATAAGAGGGCCTGAGGTGATCTGCGTTTAAATGCAGCCCCGCAGGCAATAAAAAACAAAGAACAGTAAGTTGAAGTTGAGATTATATCTTAAACTGTACAGTTTGTATGATTCATAATTGATTAATGCAGAGAAAATTAAATTAA